>NC_056746.1:465119717-465262589 GCF_019279795.1 Protopterus annectens
AAGGGTAGTGGAGAAGAAGATAAGGGGGATAATACATAGAGGACTTCATATGCGTCAAGGTTTTTCATAAGGGGTGGTCATCTGGGGATGCTATAATAAGTGAAACTTTTATTATCTTTATCATTCTCAGCGATAAAGGCCTTACAATCCCCTGTGTCCGCTTTTTGGGACAGTAGGGGACAGGGAGAACCCTTCCTTTTTCCTGCTTGGAGAATGGAGCCATGCTTTGTGGACAGGTGCTGTGGTTCATTTTGTGATAGCCAACTATCAGAGGTGTGGTGATGGGGTTCCCAAAAGAGAAGGTAAGGGAGCCAGTCTAGGGAAGATTTCATACGTCTCAAGAGAGGAGTAATCGAGCTCTAGGGAGAAGAGGTTTCATTATCATTAGCAGTCTCAGTGATAAGTGCCTCTGCATCTCCTGAATTTCTCTCCTTGGACACAGAGAGAGAGATGAAGAGGCAGAAACTTCCTATCCTATTTTCAGATGAGTAACAGGCTAGGCTAAGGAGTATAGGGGTCTAGTATGTGATGGGAAGTATCAGAGTTTGGATGGGACACTCAGTGGAAGTGACAATGATGTAGGATGGAACTACATAGGGCAATTTTTAAGGCCACATTCCTTCACCTGCAAAGAGAGATCTGCCAAACTACAAACAGCCAGTATGGAGGAATCCATTGGGTAATCTCCAAAAGTACTGCTGGATAAGGACATGACAAGTCCCAAGGATGCTATCAGTTATATGTTGTGGGACTAAAGGGAGTGTTCCATAGGTGAAGGCTACTCACAGGCATGATTCAGGTGTGTAATGGAAGAAAAATGATGGCAACACCTCTAGTCACATCCTTGAAGGTAGTTGCTGTGTATATCTCTTGTTTGTCTCTCATCATCAACTAACAAGAGATGTAGGTTTGACATTTGGTAGTCAAAGTGAAACTGGCAACCAGCAAGACTGTTTGAGGAAGAATTCACCTCGATAAATATGTGACTGATGACTACCTTTCTTATCATTAAATCTGTCTTGATGTTCTAGCACTGGCTTTGGGTCAAGTGAAGCACCATGCTTTTGATCCTTTATTCTTTGTTTACCAGGTAGGTGGGTTTGAACCCTTTTCAGTCACCCCTAACAGTGAGACCCCTTATATTCTGCCAGACTGAGTCAAATAAGGTTGATCTCTGATTTGTCGTCTATGTTTCTGGGAAGCTGAGCAGAAATGTTGGCATGTCAGTACCTGGCATCATGCTTCTTTTCCAGGTTATAGAAACGACACTGTGTGCATCTAGGCTCTTGATGTGATGCCACAGAAAAATGTGAAATGTCATTTACAACATACATTCACTCACAAAAAGAATAAAACATAAAAATCAGTAAAATACAAACCACAACAGCAAGCAAAAATCAACTGCAGAATTATGGAATAGTGGTTATAAACAAAATTAAGGTTATGAAATTCAAGTTCAAAAATGTGATTTTAAAGACATCAAAGCTAGCCAATGCTGATTACCCTTTCAGCCAACAAGGTAACAATTTCCAAAGGTGCGAACCCTGGTAAACAAATGCCAAAATCCTAGATAACTCAAGATTCACCACTAGAAGCTCCAGCAACCCCTGGAAGGCAGAGCACATAGAACTAGCTATATGATACTGTACTGAAAGATTTTATATCATTTTATCAATTAAATATAGCTCCATAGCTTCCATTTCTTATTGTAATTACCATTTTATACAACAAGAGTGCTGAACTTTAATGACCTACAAGATAAAAATGCTTTCTCATGAGAATAGAATTGTTTTTCTGCAAGCTTTACATAGACAAGTTGACTGTGGACAGAGGATACAAGAAGACAAGGCAAAGATATCAAAATAAAATAATTATGATGTAGACAATCTGAGTAAAACGGCAACTGAATGGCTAAAAGTCCACTTAATCAACCACAACAGATTATATGATAAACCAAAACAAGATTTAATGTAAGCGCTTTCGCTGGAAAAATGTTCCAGCTTCTTCAGACTACAAACAGTAAAATACTTGCTTAAAAAGAAGGCTTTGGCTAGGTGAATAGTTTAGTGTTAGGAGAATAGGTGGACTTAAGGCATACATGAGCCATCACATAGGTCTGTAGTCTGTTAATATTACCTGCTTAATCCGCAGTATCAACAATGTGTAGTATCTCATATGTGCCTAAATGTTGGTGATTTAAACCGTGTTGTAATGAGGTATTTAAGTGGGTGTGGTTTGTACACATTGGCAAAGCCTTTGTTATTGTTCTAGTAGTTTTTCAAAAAATTCTTTTAAAGACCAAGCTGTTGGTATCACATATCATAGTTTACTTCATAAAAATATAGTATATTAGATCTGTGAGAGACTTAACATAGCCGTATCTCAACCATGTAAAGGTTATAATTTTAAGGTGTTATTTATAGTATACAAATTCAGTATTGTCGTTATTATTTTTATTTTTAAAAAAATTCTTTTTAAAAAAAAATTCTTTATTTTCTTTAATGATGGTGCTGTGAGGTTGCTTAAGCATCCTAGTGTGTTTTAAGTTTGAGTAACCCCTTGTAGCTTTAATTCTTAAATGCTTGTGTATGACATCAGGAGGGATAACGAACTCTATTGGCAGTTCGTTTTTTGAATTGTTTTAAAAGGTGTTTTTACTGTTTGTAGTCTGAAGAAGCTGGAACATTTTTCCAGCGAAAGCGCTTACATTAAATCTTGTTTTGGTTTATCATATAATCTGTTGTGGTGAATTAAGTGGACTTTAAGCCATTCAGTTGCCATTTTACCCAATTTGTTCTTTGCTGTTAGTTTTCTATGTAGACTTAATCTATCAAGGATGGTATATTTTTTATATCACCTTGAGATTATTATGTTGCTCATAAGAAAGAGAAGGCTCTCTGAACTTTCAAGATGGAAATAATAATATTTATTTAACATTTGTTGACCGGGAATGTCCGACTAGGTTCCACAGAGCCTGTTTTCAGCAGAGGCCCAGATGCATGTCTTTGGAATGTGGGAGGGGAAACCCATGCGAACACAGGGAGAACATGCAAACTCCACACAGAAGGCACCCCAACCGAGAATTGAACCGGAGAACCTCTTGCTGTGAGGTGACAACATTAACCGCTGCACCACTGTGCTGCCCATATAAAGAAGATGCCGAAATACTGCCATTTGTTAGCTACTTGTTATCTAACCTGTTATGTTACAGGTATCAGTGACAGTTGCTTTTATTCTTGACCAACACAAAAATTGTGAAGATCCCTGCAATTTGTTGTTTTGGCTCAGTTCCTCTCATATTAAACCATATTTAACCTTTACATTTTAATGATGTTTCTTCCCTGAAGTACTGAAATATGAAAATTAAATTGAAACATATTGCTCAGTAATTTATCTTCTGAAATACAGAAAGGTGGATTTGAAACATGAAACTTTGTTCAGTATTCAGTGTTTTAACCCAACTGGCACATATCAAAACAGTAAGTACTTTCGCAGTCAGATTGTAAATGATAATAAATCTAACAGATACCAGGCCAAGAGGTCCTGCTTGTAGGGCTACGCAAATGAAGACAAGAATTTTTAGATGATTCATTGTCTAATAGGCAGCCAGTGAAGTCTTTAATATTACTTTGGGACCCCTGCCCATAGATGGGCTGCAGACTTTTGAATGAGCTGCAGTCAATAAAGCTCTATGTCTAACTGCCCCAGGTGGACACTACTGCAGTAGTCAAGCCTGGAAGAAACAGAGGGATGTAACACTAATCAATAACAGTAAATGTTGTATCAGAAGCAGTAAAGTCTCAGTGTCCAAAATCGATCCAAGCAAGAAAAACAAATGACACTGGAGCAAGCACAGTGTTAAAATCCACAAGTTTTAATAAAAAATAGAAGGTTAGCACTTTCATACCCATATACTAGGCACTTCTTTAGATGGAAGGTTGAACAGGGGAAGAAAATTAAATCACCCAGACTGTCAAAATCCAAACTGGTCTTTTTAGGACTGGAGTAGTCAAGGCCTTAATCAAATGAGATATAGAAAGTCCATTCACAAGAGAGGTAAGACAAGGCACAAAGTCTCCAAGCAAGCAAAATAAACCCGCTAATACATGGATCCGGAGCACAATTACTCCACATACTGGGAACAATATCATCATAATCAAGAAATAAAAATGAGCATAGACCAAGAGATAGGCCCAACTCCAGATGACGATTGTCACAGCCATGGGTACCGTTTTGTGGTATCTTTGATGTATTAAGAGCAATGTTTATGGTAAACAATTTAGCGGCTACAATGCAGTTTTCAGACAATGACTTCCACATTGCATGACAGTCAGAACTACAAAGACGACCCACTATGATGAACAATGCAGCTAGTCAGTTTGCTGCTGCAGAAAATTCCTGAGACAAATATTCAGACTTATCTGGATGATTAATTTCTGGTAAATGGCAAAATGATTATACAAGACAAGAGTGCCCTTAAATACACTAGAGTGCTACCATTTCTGCTGTATTCTTCAGTCATTTGTTCTAAGTTCATGAAACATAGAATCAGAAAAGAGCTTATGTGGAATGTGTGGACTGACTGTCCATTGTCTGGGGCCATAACATTAAGCAAGGAAGTAAAGACTTGATTTTTGGCCACCTGTAGACAATGTAGACTAGAAGAACTGCAGCTCTGGAGTTGACCAAGCATCACTGGATTATGAATAACCACTGAGAGTGGATCAAGTTTTTTGCACTTTACTAAACTCGCATGCAGGTGTTCTACCCATGATTAATTTACCATGAACTGAATGACTGTGTGACCAGACCAAGTGGCTGGTTCTACCCCACCACAAAATCATTAGCCAAAACAAATAAAAAAAAAACAAGTTTAGAGTATGTCCAACCCTATGAGTTGCAGGGGTAGCCACATGAGCAAAATAAATTCCTTCATAATACAAAGGGATTTCTTTTACAAGAGCCACTGAATCCTTATCAGTTCTGAAGTTGAATTCCATCAGGATAAACTACCAGGGGAATCCCATGAGTTATGCCAGAAGGACCCTGCAGCAGAGGGGTTAGAAAGCAAAACATAGCTGAGCCAATGTAGGAAAACATCCAAACAGTTATCTAATGCAAGAGGTCCTAAAATCATATCAGCTGAATATAAAGTGATACATCAAGACTGATTTCCCATTTGATAGGTAAACTACTTACTGCTTTTCTGGAATAAATCCATTATTTACAACTCTGTATGGCTATTCCATGCCTTACCTACCTTCTCTCCAAATTTCAGTAAAGGGTCCTTTTATTTATAAGGGATCCTATCATTTACACAGTTACAGAGCTATCATTTACAAAATATGATGAGCCCTCAATAGTCACATTATCTCTATCTTTTAGAAGTATATAAAAGCTTACTATGCCTCCCCAGAAGTACACATAAAGATTTGATTTTTTTTCTCATCATACACACCACCCCTTATATTCATTAGAGATCTTTTTGCATGGAATGCCTTCAACAGATCCTTATTTATTTCTCAAAGATTTTCATAAATGCTCCAGTTTCTAGCAGATGCACTTTTTCAGAATAGTGGAAGAAGGATCTTAGGGACTGGTCTGACTCTTTTAAAGATGGCTAACCTCTTTTGGCCGATCAGAGTTAAGTAAATGTCAACTAAACATTAATCAATGGCTATGTATCTATTAATTAATATAATTAAAGAAAAAGTACAAGCTAAAACACCTTTAAAGCATTTTTTTCTGATTATCAGCATTTCAAAAGACACCTACAATTCACAGAGATATCTAACTGTTATCTATGTGTACTTAGGAGAGTTTGAAAAAGATGGATTTTCTAAACATTGAAAATTCAAAGTTAGGAATTAGGACAAAGAAACAATGGATGCAGAGAACACATTTATTCTCAGCTCTGTCAGCAAAATGTCATCATTTTTTATTGGTGTTTTTATACATAAATTCTTATTTAGTATATTCTATATACCAGAAAGATGATCATAGTAGAAGGTAGATTGAGTAACATCTGTGTGTGTTTGCTGACTGAACATTTTCTGGCTATAAGTTCAATACAGTTTTCAAACCTTTAAGACAGATGATGTCATAGTTTGAGAACCTTTACTATCCCAGCATATATTAATTGGCTACTACTAGAAAATATCTTACCGGGACCTGGAAAACTACACATCACAGTGAAGAAAAAAGGGCAAAATCTGGTTGCTCAAATATGTAATGTTGACGTTCATACTTTACTAATACAATATAACTTTTAAAATGTGAATTTAAATACTAGCCTGAGTTAGCTATATTGCTTGACAAAGTCTTAGAGCAAGTAAATGCAGACATTTGATCAAATAAGGAGAGTTAAAAAATAATTTAATCTTCAGTGTGAGCAGATTGTCCATAAATAAATTAAAACTACTGTTTGCACTTTAGTAATTATAAACTCAGTTTGCAGCCAGCCTTTACAACTACTTGCTGATGTACATTGTTTATTGTAAGTTACAATACAGTACAATATGGAGTACATTGCTTGGAGTACAGTTCACTTGAATTGCCTGGCTACCACTCCTTCCCCTCTTATCCCTTTGTTCACAGCTTGTCCTCTGTCTATTATAGTTAAAATCTATTAAGATTGTTGTTGAGGTAAAAAAGAAAAGAAAATATATGTTTTTCAAACTCTCCTAAGCACATATAGCTAAGACAAGGAGAAATGTTAAAGTCGTTCTTAATTCCTCATTTCACTACCTGCGATGCCAAACAGCAAATAAAGGCACTTATGAGCACCATTTTAGTTACTGAATTAAATCACAATACAACCAACTAGCAAAGTAGATCAGATAGACATATTTTGGGATGATTCATTCTCTTTTACAAAGGACATCACACCTTTCTTAATTCCTGTGTTTTGACATCTTTTTCTAAATCAAAATGCAAATTTACACAAATTTACATCGGTATCTGTGCAGTGACTGAAAACTGGTCCAAGGCTCCAGAGAGCACCCCTGCACTACCAGGCTATAACTCATACCACATTTTTCGGCCATGTAACTTGGACCGAAACACCAAAGGTGGAGGTGTGTCCATATTCATTAAGGATATTCACACCTCCAGGCTAATTGCTCAGCATAATGCATCCAAGGTTATCCAAGTGCAATTAACTCTGGGCAAAACTGCAATCCAAATTATAGCTTGCTACAGATCCTCTACCATGCCCCAAGATTCCCACTCCTCTTTTCTTGATGTACTGGAAAATATTAGGGTTCAACCAAACAGCCTAATAATGGGCGACTTCAACTACCCCACCATTAACTGGGAAAACTACTCGTGTACCAACTCCTTAGCTCAACGCTTTCTGTAATTCATAAACTCCAATGCCCTGAATCAACTTATCCACACCCCCAACAGGGGTAACAATATCCTAGACCTAGTCATTACCAACATGAGTGACCGGTGTTCCACACGAAGTCAACTCCTCGTTGGTCCGATCAGACCATAAGCTAATCACCCTTGATATCCACATCCCACCCCCACCCCCCATTAAGGAAACCATGGTAAAAAATTTCTCCAAAGCCAACTTCATGCTTCTTAAGACAGAAGTAGTGAACTTCATGGCACCCATGCAGATGGACAATACAGTTACAACTGCTGAATCCTACACAAATGCACTCTATAAGCACTTACACAAGTGCATGGATCGTGCTATCCCAAACATAACCAAGATGGTATCCTCCAAAAAAAGGAAGCCAATCTGGTGGTCCCCTGCCATAAACAAACCGTACAACAGAAGGAAGAAACTGTTGCAAAAGAGAGCAAAATCCCATGAGTGGAGGAGCTCCCTGGTCAGTCTCAGTAAGAAGCTGAGATCCATTATAAGATCCTTCAAATCTAGCTATATGAAAAAAAAATCACCACTAATTCTAAGGTCAACCACAAAGCATTATATAGCTATGTCAAGAATCTCGAAGACAACACCCAGATCTGCTCTGAGTTACAGCACAAAGGCATGAAAATTACAGAATCAGCTGATATTGCCAACATCCTGACAGATAGGTTCAGTGCTAACTTTACCCCCCCATCCCCTAAAGGGCCCATATCTATACAGGAAGAATGCAGAGTCCCTGTAATCACAACTACACAGGTAAAGGTTGCACTCTCTAAAGCCAAAAACACAGCATCCATGGGACCGGACAACATCCCAGGCTGCGTTTTACATGGACTTCAGAACAAACTGGCTCCCCACTTAAGCACCATGTCCAATAATAGCCTCACATCAGGCTTTGTGCCCACTGAATGGTGCACAGCAACAGTTATCCCACTCCACAAAGGGGGAGCCACCACTGATCCTGGGAACTATCGACCTATTAGCCTGACAAGCCTGGTCTGCAAGGCTATTGAACGTATCATCATGGAACTCATAAACAAAGACATTGGTAACCTCCAAACTCTGAATCCCACCCAGTTCGGGTTTGTGAAAGGCAGATCATGCCTCCTGAACTTGATTGACTTCTTTGAGGCAGTCACCAAAGCCGTAGATGAGGGTAAGGTGGTTCACACAGCCTATCTTGACCTCACCAAGACTTTCAACACCATCCTCCATTCTGGAATTATAGCTAAACTCACTAAGCTAAGTATAAATCCCTACGTCACAAGATGGGTTGCCAACTGGCTCACTGGCAGAACCCACACTGTAAAAGTTGCAGACTCCAAATCTGACCTCAAAGCAGTGACAAGTGGAGTACCACAGGGTTCCGTCCTGGGACCTCTCCTGTTTGGTATCTACTTCTCTGAAATACAGGCTAACACAGAAGGCCTCTGGCTAATGAAGTTTACAGATGACTGCAAACTAGGAGCCATAGTCAAGTTTGGACATCCTACAGAAGGGCCTCGCTGAGACAGATGCCTGGTGTTAGAGCCATGGCCTCAAGCTCAATGCCAAAAAATGTAGTGTCATCCCCTTTGGTAAAAACTCTGTACCCATGAACTACCACATAGGCAGCAATCTACTTAACACTGAATGTGTGATAAGAGACCTTGGGACCCAGGTAGACAGTAGTCTCTCCTTTGATAGTCACATCACCACAGTAGTCAGGAAGTCGTTCTACATGCCACACCTCATCATAAAAGGGTTTTCATCCAGGAAAAAAGAGGTCATTGTTCCCTTCTACTTGACACTCTTAGACCCATTATAGAGTACAATGCCCCTTTTGGAATGTACCTCACAAGACATCTGCAGCAGCTGGAAAGGCCACAGAAGTACCTCACAAAGAGGATTACTGGCCTCAAACAAATACCCTACACTGACCGCCTCAAAAAATTTTAGCTTTACTCCATACCATATTGCCTACTCTGAGGTGATCTCTGCCTAACATATAAAGCTATGTCAAACCCAGAGCTGTTGGACATGCTACACCTAAAGAAATCCCAATTGCTCTGAGCTACATGCTCTAGGGACCTAAATCTTGTCACCACAATAAACAGGACATGCTGGAGGGATAGATTCCTGTCCCAGAGACTTCCCATACTCTGGAACAGGCTACCCATCTATGTCAAGCAAAGTTCTTCATTAGCACTCTTCAAGAAAAATCTTGATTAGTGGATGGGAAATAGGAAATACACCCCTTAGATCACTTCTGTGTCTCTGCTCGACAGTGGCACAGGAAAATAACTTTCTTGGGTGGCATAAGCTAGGGAACCTTGTTGGCTAGGCTTACGTAGGCCCTTGGGCCGATAGCCTAGTACCTACCTATGAACCTATAAACACAGGCTCTCTTAGCAGCAAACTTTCCATTGCCAAAGAGGACAACAATGCATTTTTTTTCACCTTTAAATACTTGTTTGGCTTACTGCAATAATTCTATACTCACAAGTTATTTATCTTTCAGATCAAAATATCATAGCCACTTCAGCCTCATGAGTATTGGGCAAAAGTGGAATTAACATTTGATTCATATGAACCACAACAACGTTCATCATTATCTAACACTGATCCAAGTAATGCTGTAGCTTCATTTGTTTTATAAGAAAAGTGCAAAACCTAAGTAGCCAGTTCTTAAGAGGAAATGTTTTTTATACTGCACTTATCCATTTTCAAAGAAAAAGAGAGGGAGGGAGGAATGGGTAGGTAATACAGAGAAATAAAAAGAGAAAAAATGGTATTCATATAGTTTTCAAATAAAAAATATTAAAAAAAAAAACAGTGCACATGGTACAGATTATACTGTATTATACAAATGAAGATACTTTCTATTAAAGCCTACAGGCTTTTGAGGGGAGATTTATGTCTGGCATACAGGGCATTGTCAGACCCCACTCTGATGGACCTCCTGCACAGCCACAAAACAAATAGCACCAGAATTACCCATTCTAAAGACTTACACCTTGCCTATAATATAAATAAGACCTACTGGAGAGATAGGTATGTATCCCAGAGACTACCCCGTCTATGGAACAGGCTCCCCATCCATGTGAAGCAGAGTTCCTCCCTAACCCAATTCAAGTACAACTTGGACGACTGGATGGGAAACCAGAACTTAATCCCTGGTTTGGCACCTATGTCTCTAATGCAAACAGGTAATCTGTAAGAGTTTTGGGATGCATTGCTATGCTTAAAAAGGCCCTTGTGGTCATTAGCCTAGTAAACACCTATGAACCTAAAATAAGTGCATGTTGACTGGACAAAGCAAAGTGCCAACTGTAAATGGAGCATTATTCAAGGAAATCAGTTTGACAGGTATACTGCAACACTTAAAAACTGTTAAAAAAATAAAGGAAATCACTTCTACTGATACCTCTTCTCTAAGATATGCCCTCTAATGCCCTTGCAAATGAGCTGACTGCAAAAATAAGGTAATGAGTCTACATTAAAAAATATTATGACTGCTTTTGCAAACAATACAGATAAAATACAAGTAGAGGAAATATTTTTTATGTCAACTAGCTATTTTAGTTTTACATTTACAAAATGAGCACACTACTGCACTATGCAAACATAACATGTACGTGTTGTACACAATGTGTGCAATACATTAGGAAGTTGTTTTCTAGCTGCTGAAGACAGCAAGAAGGGGCACAACACGTACATCTGTTTCCAGATATAACACTATTACTCCAAAAAGTATGGAAAATAAAATTGGATTTGCCCTTTACCATGTCATTGCATAAAACTATTTGAGCTTTTTATTTTTTTAAATTATATGTAAAATTATATATACTAGTTTAGTCTACTTCTCTTTATAACCATTTGAAACCAGTGTTCTTTCTATCAGCAATCTTATATTTGTGTATTTATTTAGTTACATTTAATTTCTGTGTTGTCCGTCTAGACTGTGATCCATTTTCAGTGGAGACGTGAGGAGGACACCTCCAATGACAGTGCAAGTCAGTTATGAAGTAGTTACAGAGTAAAAGGGAAAAAGCGTGCACAAAAGACAGCATGGATGTATAAATGCACAAAGGTAGAAATTTGTAGTGATGCATAATAACAGAAGTGATGTGTGTGAAGTTACTTAGAAATGAGATAAGGAAGTTCAAGCTGTGACTTAATTAGACTAATTACAAACATTAGAACTAAATCTTAGGAGGAACTAAGATGGTTATAAATGGTAGTAATAAAGACGTCCTGTAAATATTGTGAATTCACATATTTACCGCATTTGAAAATATATGTCAGCCTAGAGATAAAGCAACTCATCTAATGACTTGTAGTCAGGTGACAATGCAAAAGAGAAGAATTATCAGTAATAATTTACAAGCTGAAAATGGTATATTAGTAGCTGTTTTTGAAGAAATTAGACTTTGTTAGATATTAAAGGTGAAAGCTTGGTCAAACAATTTCTTCTTGTTTTCTAAAAAAACTGCATTCTCACGGAATGTTTTCGGCCAGATGGCTTGTATTAGTAGTACGGATGAGGAGCTCCGGCTCCAGACATTGGGTATAACATTTTACAGTCTGAAAATTTACTGTGAAGATAAGGTGAAGGAAAATGAAAGCATTTTGCTGTAAACAGTAGTTAAGAATGATTCATTGAATTGGTTACAGGTATCATCTACAGAGTTTCACCTTCCATATTAAAAATGCTGCCAGATTTTACACGGACTTGGGTGTGGAGTCCATGCTATGCCAAGCAGTTACTCTACACCTGAATCTAGAATCTAGAATCTAGAATCTGAATCTAGAAGTTAGGACTCTACCAATCCCCCCGTTTCATGCATGCTAATAGGGACTACCAGAAGGATTTTTTTTTTTGCCATCAGCTTTGAGTCGAAGAAACTTCACACTGGGGACTGGTCAGTATGCCAACTGTCCTTACTACTGCTCTGAAGCAGGCACCCTACCTGCAATAGCAGGTCTTATATACAGGTAGAAATGATGTGCTGGAGGACTTTGGCCAGACATAGTTGCTCCACCAAGTCCTTGATTAACTTTGAATAGGTAATGAGATTCATTAACATATCATGTTATAGAACCTCATTACCTATACTTGGTGTAGTGGGTCATCCTTCAATTCAGTGCCTTGGTATTGTGAGTCTTTGAATTAGATGCACCCCACCTTTGGCATGATGTCATCCGAGGGACAGGGTGGACTTCTCAGTTCAGAGTAGTGGGAGCAGAATCATTGAATCTGTTTGCATCACTACTCCATTTCTTACCTGACTCAGTTAACCTCACTGTTATCCAGTTATCATCTGTGTATAACTGTTCTGCTATTTTGTTGTCAGTGATAATTCTGTGTGTCTACTTCTAATAATCATATCGTTGGCCACTGAGATGTAACCACATAGTAACACTGAATAAGCCTAACTGCCTTTATGGATACATGTATCTATCCCTAGCAATTGGAATGATTATCCCGTTTTCTTCCAGAAGTGTATTAGAATGTAAACAGAACAGAAATGTTTTCCTCACATGGCTGCCTTTTCTTGAGCATACCGGTGACATAATGTTTTATGTTCTGCGAACATTTTAGATAGTTGGGCATTGGAGAAAAATATTGCCAAGAACTTCCAACAGGACAAACTTATTTATCCCTTTTTGAATTATTGTTATTAATTTATAAGCAGAAAAAGGTGGCTGTGTGAAATTTTATCTTCTCCACTCCAATGCAAGTTACATTCACCTTTACGTTATCTTCTACGTTTAAGTACATACTATACTACCTTTATAAAAAACTGAAACATGTATTTTGCTTGCTTTTAAATCAACAGTCTTCTCCAATTTTTATTTTTGTAAGAAACATGTGGGATGATTTCTGCTGAGAGGTTTGTTTGTTTCTGTTGTCATGGTAGCACTTAACGTTTATCTTTAGAAGCACCTGTTGCAGGCCTAGTGCTAGTACTCTGTTGGTATCAAAGTTAAGTGCAACTAAAGCAAGAAAGAAATGAAAATTGTTCACTAGTTAAGCTTTCACTAAAGGCCATGTTATACAAAGTAACCTCTACAGATAATTATTAAAACAGGCTAATGGAGCCACTGAGCTTCTCCTGGTGGGGTTGAGTACTTTTTCTTCAATGGCTTCCTGCTAGTCATTCTATCAACTATTTATGAACCCTTAGGTCAAAGGATGTTTTAGGGTGTATTAGGTCAAAGTTAAAGATAATGATTCATTCCCTTGTCTAATACTCAGCTTTTATTATGCTCTGTACTTCTCCCTCAGTCTATCAAGCTGAATATCTTGTCTCAGAGCCATGCTTTCAAAGAAATCCGAAAACCAAAAATATCAGGGAAGTTTTAACCTGAATGTCATATAAAGGGATGAAACCATCATCATTTGGAAATGCCAGTATCAATGACAAATGTGTAATCAGCTTTGACAATAAGACATCAGATACTCTGGCCATATATCACAAGAAATAAAGATCACAACACTGCAGTATAGAAACAGACAAGCAGCATGCCACCAAAAGAAGGCTATGCTAAAAATGACACCAAAACAGAGCATGCAAGCACAACTCATCATGGTTTTAAAAGCACTGAACTAATGTTCCTTTATGGATGATCAGGTTTCTTAGTAACATTGTTAACAGTGGCTACTCTGGGCTAGCAGTCAGTATGACCAGTTCATTTTTTGCCTATGGGTCCGACTTTTTGTATGCAGATGGACTAGCCAGGCAGTTTGAAGATTTGCACTCATTCATATAATGTAACTGTTCCCAGATGCAGCACATGAGAGGTGAATTCACATTTCAGAATATAAGGAGAGCTTGTGATATGAACATTAAAAAGAGAAATAATAATACCTTCACAGAACCCTACTGCTTCAAAAGTTGTACCATCAACGCTATCAAGTGCTTGCTGTAAGTTTAGCATACTTTATTCAAATGACTGAAAAGTTAATTATGTTATTGTATCAACTAGCTAGTTCAATCACAGTTTTTATAAAAAAAATAAATAATGTTTCATTTCAAGTGTTTACTTTAAGTGGTATGCCCAAAAAACTAATTGAAAACATTCAAAGTATTATGCAAAATTGTGTCCCAAGTCTGTACTACTGTTTAAGCTTTGAGAAAGGGCAACAAAATGTTTTTGTTTTCTTTAGCTACACACACTTCACAATACAGATCTGCCTTTCATCTGGATGAACCACATACGTCTGTTAAGTTAGGCCTGATAAGGGCCATAACTTACCAGATATTATAGGAATCAAACTCAGAACCACAAGAATGACCGCATATATTAATCTAATCAGCAGACTATCATGTCGACAATCTTGCTTGGTTCTGTAATGATCTTTCTGGGCTTGCATTAGTAGTTTGGATCAGTTATTAGGACTGAAATGTTGCTACTAATCTAGAGCTCATTTTCTTTGAGACTAGTCATAACTATAATACCAACATAACTGCAAAACATCAGTGAAGGTGAACAACTTCAAAATAAGCCTTTTGGCCAAGACCAAGTATCAGGTTAGAAGTACCAGTACTAAACGTACCAGTGGCTAAACAGATAAAACGTTGTAAGGTAGACTCCTGCTCCTGTGCAAACAGCATCCTTGCCACAGATGTCAAGAGAACATACTATTAATTATACAACACAGACTGTCACTCTACTCACTTTAGGGTCAATAAACCACAAAACCATAAACATTTACTCTGTACTTTTGCAAAACTTTAAAGAGGAAAATACTCTAGTTGCCATTTCTGATTTATGACCAGCTAAAATACACCCCGACTAATTTAAGGTTATTTTACATTTAATTCAGTTCTAGCCTAATGTGCAAACAAATCAGATGCAAGGCAAAGCAATTTCATGGGGTTAATATGAACACCATAAGAAGCATTTGTACTGTGCAATTCATTTATTCATAAAATGTAAGTAATTACATCAGCAGCAATACTGCAGTATGTAGGTTAGTACTAGGCTACCTGCTCTTGTGAGCCATTTTAAGCCTAATAATTATTTTGTTGAGAGACAAACCCTGCACACCTTGTGTTTGAAAACAAAACCACCCTTAACACCTTAAGCTCCATCACCAGTGTGAACAACAGTGGACGAAGTACAGAGCTGTAATTCAAGAGATGAGCACTCACTAAGCATGCTTAATCTTAATGCTATACACGGAGTTCACAGGAACACAACAAAACACAAGCAAACTGGATTCTACAACAAAAGCAACCTTGACAGATCACAGGCATAGCTCTCAACTTTCCAGATTTTTGCAGACTGTCCAGATTTTTGCCTTATATTTTTGTTCTGTTCCTTATAAAATTTGTGTTTTTCTGGTAAATTACTGAGGATTGTACTCACTAAATAATGACACATATTTGATTTTCCTACTTCAGAAAATGCAGGATAACACAAAACCTTTCTGAGCAATATTTAAAATCTGTCACTATTTTTTGGTGTTCCTCCATTATTTGAGGCTTTGTGCAGATTTCTTGCACTAAGAGGTTTAGTGGTATGATACCAGAACCTCATGGTTTTACACAAGCATAGTCCCGATCATCTTGGCCTTTTTTCTAGTATGATACCTCAGATTTTCAGATCTGTTCCATCACTTTAATACTCTAAGTCAAAAACTAATATAGTTAATACAAATGTTATCCTAAAAGTACATGGCTGCAAAAAAGCTGTTGGATAATAAAAAGTATGACCCTGTAAACATGGTTTGTATAATGCTTAAGGTGTTTACCTTGAAAACACAAGGTACAGGGTTTAATTCTTACATGGGGTGACTGGCTAGGCTTAAAATGGCCCACATGGGCAGTTAGCCTAGTACTAATCTATGAACCTATATAATAAAGTATAATACTAGCACACATGAATAAGTCACAAACTCATGTAGTTAATACAAAAATAATCCTGAAATCACAAAGAAGCTATTGTTGCTGCTAACTAAAAAAAGTTTAAAACCTGTACAAATCCTGTGATAAAAAGTACATGTATGGAATGACCTGATTGATTAAGTACTTTTTATTCACGGCTGCATGGGAAAATTATCTTTCTGGAGTATCATTTATCATTCTCAACACCAGCTGTCTGTTATCATCATCATCATCAACGCCCTTTTTTCACATTTTTCTACACGAGATCAGGGTGTTGTGTTAACTGTCACCATCTCTATCTCTCTCTCTATTCAGTGCCACTCTCCTGCCCTCTTTGACACTCATGGCTGACTGTCATGGGTCTTCTCTGACACAATCAAGCCACCTCTTTGCTACATGCCCTCATTTCATCTTGCCTTCTTCCTGTCTGTTCCAAATCTTCTTTACCAGATTGTCTTCTGATTTTCTGCACATGTGCCCAAACCCCCATAATCTGTTTGTTTTGACCTTTTCTGCAATTGGAGCTACTTTGGCCTCTGCTCTTATGTCCTCATTTCTGCATCTATTCCACGGTGTGCATCCTACCACCTGTCTCAGGTGCTTCATCTCCATCATCTCTAGCTTCCTCAAATACTCTACCTTTACAGCCCAGGTTTGTACACCATACAATGTTACTGGTCACACCACTATTTTGTACACCTTACTTTTCAGCATCTTTGGCATTCTTCTGTCATATACTACAACTGACACTCTATGTCAATTGGCTATAGCCCCTCTGCTTCTAGAGCTTTGACCTTCAAACATCCCTTCTCTTCAACCAACAATTTCAGGTACTTGAAACTTTTAACCTGTTTCCCTATTTTCCCTTCTATTTCCATTCTCATCTTTTTCTGATTTCCCCATTTGTTGCCATTACCACTGTCTTATCTGTACTTCGTTTCATCCCAAGTGCTTTCAGTTTTGCATACCATTCCCCTATCCTTTCTCAAAGTTCTTGCTCAGAGTCTGCCTGTAATTCCACATCATCTGCATACACCAATTTTGTTGATCTGTATCCTTCGATCTGTTTGCTAATGTAGTCCATCACCAGTGTGAACAGCAGTGGATTCAGAGATAAAACCTGATGCACAATCACTCCCACTGGGAACCTGTCTTTGAGACCAAACACTATTCATACTTGAGTCATTATGTCCGGGTTTATATCATATTGTTGAAACTCAAATGTGCGAACACTCATTTGTTGAACACCTACTCAGCAAAAACACTATTCATCGAACGACATTTAAAAAAAAGTTGCCTAGGGCAAAGGAATGGTTGGCCACCATCTGAAATTTACCCTTTTCCCCACTGTAGTGCAATCTCAGAGTTGGTATATTTAGTTAGGAGGGGGTTGAGGGCTGTGGGGGCGTAGCTCCCCACTGGATAGATGTTAAGTTTTATGTTTTTTTACAGTCACTCTAGTTGCTAGGGTGAACTACTGTCAGTTTGCCTAGGAAACTTTTCACTTAAAATGTCATTCATTGAATAGTATTTTCACTTAATAACTGTTTGACAAATGAGCATTCACTCATTTGAGTTTTGACAAAGTGATATAAACCCACTGGGTCCTTGTACATAGCCTGCACTAATTCTACCAATGTTTCTGAGACTTTAAACCATGACAGGACTGCCAAAAATCAGCTTTCTAGTGGCCTTGTCATTTGCTTTCCCCAAGTCTAGGAATGCCCATTTAGACCCTTTCCACATCTCTAGCTTCTTCTCAAGTATCTGTCTTACTGCAAACAGCAGGTCAGTTGTGCTGCATCCTGATCTGAATCCAAACAGCCCATCTCCCATCTTTCTTTCTACTACTCTGCTTATTCATTTATCAATCATCTTCTCCAGAACTTTCCTGCAATAACACATGAATTTGATACTAATGAGCAGGTTGTTGTCGGCATCCCTTATGAAGGGTGTCTAACTATTGTCTTTATCTTCCTGTCTTTGCCTTGCAGCCTGATATAGTTTCTTTTGTGCCATCTATTGAGTCAGTTTCCAGAAGCTAGCAGAATGAGTCTGATACCATGCTCTTTGCTATTGCAACTCCTTTGTTAGCCAACCAGTAATCCTTCCTAGCCTGGTTCATCTTTTCTATATCCCACTGTTTACTGCACTGCCTCTTTCTTTTGATGAATTCCTGGACTTCTGCATTCCAACACTAGCTTTCCTTACGCACTTTATTTCCATATGTGGCTCTGTGCATATCTGTTCAGTAGTCCTCACACATGCTGCTTTGAGATGCTGCCATAACACCACCTATTTCCTTCTTTTCTTGAGGTGTTAGAGCCCTGAGTAATTCCTTTAATTGTTGTGCATTCTCTCCAATCAGTTTCTAGGTCTTCAGTCTGTTGACCTTAGAGCCTTCTGTGACCACTGCTTGCAGCTGACTTTGGCAACTAGTGTTTTATATTGTTGGGCAACTGTTTCATGGGGGATAACTTTGCTATCACTGATTCTATCCCAGTGCCCTTTCCTCACTAGGAGAAAGTCTACCTGACTTGCACTTTGTACACTCTTGTATGTGATCTTGTGACTGTATCGCTTTCTGAACCATATGTTGGCTACTATCAAGCCATTTACCAGACAGAAGTCTAGAATGGCCTCTCCTTCTTTATTCTTATTGCCCCACACATGTGGTCTCAAGAAGTCCTCATAGGATGGCTTTTGGATTTTGACAAAGACCCTTTCCACCTCCATAGTACCTTTTTTTAGGGAATGCCAAACTGATAAACCTCCCAACTTAACTGAACCTATGAAGGAATATCTGAAGGTGGTACTGTTCAATGCTAGAAGTCTTAAGAAGAAACTTCACTCCCTGCAAGCCTTCCTCTCCTTGTAGAGTATAAATATCTGTGTAGTAACAGAGACATGGTTTAAAGATGCAGAGAGTACCCCAGCAATGAAAGGTTATAATGCCTT
The DNA here is from genome assembly GCF_019279795.1 of Protopterus annectens. NCBI lineage: Eukaryota > Metazoa > Chordata > Ceratodontiformes > Protopteridae > Protopterus > Protopterus annectens. The sequence continues at coordinate 465,138,936 of NC_056746.1, forward strand.
TCACAACTTTAGACTAGCTACTGTTCAGCAGGGACCTAAAGTTGGAGGAGTCTCAATCTGTATTAAACCAGCCTCACATCTAGACTAAAGTGTATGACCTACTGGAACTCATACATGTGCAACTCACCATAAACAGGATCTCATACCATAGGCTTGCAACTTTTTTTTTTTTAATTTCTCCAAATATTTTGGGTTTCTAATACCTTGACAGGAATGGACCCCATGCCTAAGTCAAAGTATGATTAAAGTGCATGCAATTTGTATTGCTTCAATCTTTGATATTAGCCAGAAGTACTCTTCACAGCACCCACAGTGTCCCAGTAATTACTTGTTATGCAATTTGTATTGAGTTACATGTATTGGTAACATATTTAAGTATGATTGTAATTTTTTTCATAAATCCTATTGCTCCTACTACTACTAGAACTGTCTGGGTATCTTTCTTGCACATCACACTCATTTCTGCCTACAAATCCTGGTATTTTATGACTTTGTGTCTCTGTGCATAACACACTGTAGACACTGGGTGTAGCAATTCCAATGATCAATGCTACTTTTGTCTTTGTTTCTTGGACTACTATATCTGGTTTTCTCACATTATTTTTTGAGCTGCGGATAATGGATGATTCCATGTGATATAAACTTCATTATTATCTATGATGCTTTGTGGCTCATATTTCCAGTGTTTTTCAGCTACTTCATTATCATAATGTTTGCACAATCCCCAATGTAACAGTCTTGCCGCATTATTATGTCTTTCAGTATACAGTCCTTCCTCCATTAGCATATCACAACCAGCAACAAGATGTATGACTGTTTTCAATTCAGTTTAACAAACTCTACATTTATCTGTTTCTCCCAGATGTTCAGTGGACTTTGTAAACCAACGTGTATGTAGTCCACTATTTTGGGTCGCCAATATTAACCGTTTATCTTTTGATTTAACTTCACCTCTCCTTAACCATGTCTGCATTTGTTCCTGATCAACATGAGGTTATTCCTAGAGTTTTCTATACTTGCAACTATACTTATGCATTTTCCATATTTCTTGACTTCTCAGCTGATCCATCACCTAATATTCTTTCTTTTGTTTTTTTGGCATATTCATTTGCTGCTTGATTTTTATCTACTTCTGGTTTGGTTTCCATTCCCACTTGATGTCAATATGCTTTTGCTAAACTAAGCAAGAAAGTCATCTTAGGCTTATTCTCCTCCTGTTTCACAACTTTCACTGTGTTTAGGTCTTGTGAGGTCAGCAGATATGTATACCGTCCCACAATTGCAGATCTATACATGTAATCAATTTCGAGGAGGCTTAGTAGTTCAGTCTATCAAATTTATCGCTCTTTTTTGTCAGTTTTTGTGATTTTTGTGGACTATTTCCTTCTAAAACAAGAAAGCCAATCTCCCCCTGGGCCTGGCCTAGCCCCATTGTAGCAATGTTTCCATGTCTTGAGGATTCTACACTGTCATTTTTTCCAGTCCTGGCACCAGTGTGCCTGCCAGGGCTGGGCACTTTTTTTAACCTGGGTCTTGTGTACCCAGCTATTTTTTTAACCTACTTCTGTCCATGATATATGCTATATAAAATACAGTCTATATATCAGTGTCATCTTGGTGAGATTTTTTGTGAAAAACAGGGTCCACCTTGTAAAGGAATTCACCCAAAAAAATGTTGGCGCTCTGTGTGGCAGTGGCTATTATGGCTCAGCAAGGAAATGTGCACTGTTTGTCCTATTCTATGTCTAAAGTAAGAGAGAAAACTAAATCAGGGAAGATGGCTAACAGTAAGTTAATATACAGTAGAAAGACTGATGATACAGTAGGAAGACTATTCTGGAAATTTGATCTTCAAGCTTGCTGTGTAACAGGTTTGATGAGCTGCTGTCTGCGGGGCCTGTGAGGCCTACAGCACTTCTCAAGTTACAAGAGCTGGGAATCTTACTCAAACATGGAACAAAATGCCTAGTATGTACAGAATCAACATTACTGGATCATGATAAGAGAAGGAAATGTAAGAGATGTGAGGGAACATGCAAAAGAGGATCTAGGGTTGGAATCATTACAAAGCTAAAAGCAAATCCCTACAGGCCTGCACTCCCATCACTGGAAAGCAACATGGACTATATAAGGCAGGAATTATCTACTTAAAACAAGATGAGGAAACACAGTGTGCTTATTTTTACTGAAACCTGGCTAATCTCTAACATTAATGACAGTGCAGTCCATGTGGAGGGGCTATCACTTTTTAGAGCAGACAGAATGCATTCTCTCAGTGGTAAGTCCAGAGGGGCAGGGTGCGCATATACATCAATAACAACTGGTGTACTTGTTGTGAGATAGCATCCTCAGACTACTCAGATAATCTAGGGAATTTAACAGCATCACCATCACAGCTGCCTACAGTCCTTCCAGTGCTAATCCAAATGAGGCAATGGCCACATTATACCAGGCTATAAATGAACTGTAAAACAGGAATCCAGACTGTGTTCATATAGTGGCAGTTGATTTTAATCAGGCCAACTTGAAAACAGTTCTGCCTCACTATTTTCAATATGTGACCTTTGGAACAAGGACACAGTATACAGCAATGTTAAGCTGGCATTTAAGGCAGTGCCTCATCCAGACCTGGGAAATTCTGACCACCTCTCCATATTGTTACTAATAACATATACACCATTGGTAACTTGAGTGAGAACAACAGTTAAACAAGTAAGAGTATGGCCAAAGGGTGAAGTCTCAGCACTCCAGGCCTGCTTTGAGGACATGGACTGGAGCATAATCAAGGAGGCAGCTACTGAGAACCAATGTATCAACCTGGAGGAGGAGTACACCGAGGCAGTGATTATCTACATCTAGAAATGTGTGGATGATATGACAGTCACAAAAACCATCATTGCACGAGCCAACCAGAAACCCTGCTTGATATGTGAGGTGTACAAACTACTGAAAGCAAGGAATGCAGCCTTCAGGTTTGGACAGGGAAGCCCTCAGAACAGACAGAGCAAATGTGAACAAGGGAGTGAGAGAAGCAACATGCACCCATGTCAGAAATATCCAGGGCTACCTCTCTGACCAAAAAGACCCCAGGTGCCTATGGCAAGGTATCCAGTCCATAACTGACTATAGACCCCTATCTTCGCCATGTGAGGACAATGAGGAATTCCTAAATAAGCCAAATGTCTACTTCAGCAGATTGGAGAATGGAACAGAACAGCAAAGAAAATGCACATCGGCCATAACAAGAAGATGCTCACCCTCAACCCAGTTGATGTCCAGAAGGCACTGCACAGAGTTAACCTGAGAAAAGTAGCTGGGCCTGACAACATCCTAGGGTGTGTGATCAGGGACTGTGTAGTGCAACTAACAAATGTCCTCACAGATATCTTCAATAACTTTGAGTCAACAAATAGTTCTGAAATGCTTCAAGGATACAGCAATCATTCCATTATCAAAGAAGTCTCCACCATCTTGCCTAAATGAGAAACGCACTGTGGCCCTCACCTCCACAGTGACAAAGTGTTTTGAAAGGCTGGTCAAGGATGCTATAACATCTGGGCTGCCTGCTGATCTTGACCCTCTGAAGTATGCTTACTGAGCAAACTGCTCTATGGCAGATGCTTACCGAGCAGACTGCTCTACAGCAGATGCCATCTCTCTAGCACTCCATCTATTGCTGGAACACCTGGAGAATGAAAATACCTACATGAGGGTACTATTCATTGACTTCAGCTCTGCTTTTAACATGGTCATCCCTATTCATCTGGTAATGAAGCTACTCCAAATAGGCATCAACACTCCACTTTGTAACTGGATTCTTGACTTTCTCACACAGACCTCAGAAAGTGTACAGAGGAAATAACTCCTCAGATAGCATCACACTTAACAGTAGTGTTCCACAAGATGTGTACTAAGTCCCTTGCTGTTCACCCAGTTAACACATGATTGCAGAGCCAGGTACAATACAAATCACATCATCAAATTTGCTGATGAAACAACAGTGGTGGGCCTCATCATTAATGATGATGAAACAACGTATAGAGATGAGGTGGAACTGAAAAAATAATTTTGTAGGTTCTGCATGCTGTGCTTGCTGTACTGGACTGGAACTGAAGTCTTCTTAAGACACAAAGTCTTGGATGTTTATTGCTGAAATCAAAGTCTGATTATAACACAGAGTCTTGCAGGCTGCACTCTGATGAGAAAATATACTTTGCAGCACAATACTGTTTTACTGTAAGCACAGTTACTAGTAAATAACTTATTCTTATAACAAACCATATGTACTACTGTAGTTTACAGATTAATGTGCAAAGTTTTCTTTGCAACCAGTATAGATGACTATTTTCCATTCTCTAGTTACCTCGGAACCTAAGTTCCTACATACCTTAACACAGCTGAATTTTTACAGTCTATTTATACTAATGCCATGTCCATTCATCTGTCAACGTCTTTGCTGATACTGTGGGAGAACATGTTTTTTTTTTAGGAAACAGCTTGCAAGAGAGCATGTACAGCTAATTTTATGAAACGCATGTCCATTCATCTGTCAAACTTCCTTGCTGATCCATTAACATATGCTTCTTGTTTTGTTTCCACTTATATTAGCCAGAGCTATGTCACATACTATGGATGCCAGTTTTACATTGCTAAGCTATATTCTTACATTTAAGCAAACTTTTTGGTCTATGCTTTATCCTTCAGCATATTTACAGCAAAATTGATTTTAATATTTTATTCACAGTTCAACACATACTAACAGTTCCCTCTCTTTATTTTTAAAACAGTTTATATTGATATGTATCTTTTGGTCAGATTATATAGAAAACATATTAGGAAACAAAACCTTTCAAAATGCAATTTTACACAGTTAATACAATGATAAAAAGTATTACTACCCAAAACTAAATGTACATTTTAATCTAACAACGTTTTTCTTTTACAGACCATTCTCTGAAAATATCCCACCAATTATGGGCTGCTTTAGTTTTATTCGCTAACTTGATTAATTTGTTCTTTTACAATCACAGAACTTAATTTTTGACTTAGAATTGTTTTATTAACTTTTTGCAACTGTTGAATTAGCTGTTTACTTTTATTAATCACTTCATACCAACAGTTTAGAGACAGACTATCTACAAGAAGCAATACTTGAGGATTAAAAACATGGTTTATACACTGAAGAATACTATATACATATTAGTCCATTAGCTGTATGAGTAGAATATTTTAGTATAATTTTCCTCTAACTGGGGTAACCAATACTGGTATGAATAAAATGGTGGTCCAAAAACCAGTGATAAAACTACACAATTTAAAACCAGTGATAAAATTACAACTTAACAAATTACTTTTGAACTTGTTACATTATAATGTGTCCTGTACAGTATGCATTTATACAGACTGTTTGCTACCCATGCAGTCAATACAGTTGGTACTCAGGACTCATTTTTTAAACATAGTTTTTCACACATATTTTTGCATTTGTACATACAAAGACTGGAAAGTACATTTAGACCAATCTACAAATTTAGTAAAATTAACATCAAGAAAAATCTTTTTGAAAACTGTTATGCCTTTTTAGAAGTATCTAGTGAAATTGGCACCAGGCACATGGCCCCTGCTATTTTAGGTATTGAACTACATACCCAACAATCAGAAACATTCATGCCTTTTTGCACACAAACGTTGTCTTACCAAACACATATTAAAAGATGGTGACCAGTCTTGCTCCTTTTTTCACATATTCTCTCTCTCTCTCTCTCTCTCTTGTATAGCTTTACAGGTTAACAGGTTGTAAATATAATTTAATACTAAGCAATACAATAATAACTAGCGTAATAGCTATTAGCAACTTGTAAAATATCTTGGCCTTTCAGGTTTATCTGTTTGCCAGTAATTCTAATGCAGTTAAGCATGTTTTCCCCTACCCCCTAAAAGAGTATTGTCAAGAGGGAATAACATATTATTTTCCTTCCTGTAGCTCTATTTTATACCCTTCTGCAGTACTGCTTATACAGTTAGTGTAAAATTGAAAGCATGCCCTTTTTTTCTTGCAGTATGTAATATTTATGATGATGCATTTGCTGTATGTTATAAGAGTTGGACATATACTTCTCCTCTAGCTGTCTTTTAGACTAAGACACTTTGATAATCTTTTCTTTGACCAATGTGACATGTTTGTGTAAAGATATGTTTGCTTTATATTGTGAAAGCTGGATGTATATATCTGTCTTTTATCTGTCCTCTCAAATGAAATGTTTTTAACATGACATGTTTGTCCCTCTGGACAAGAAATATTACCTTGAGTTTTATTTGTAGTATCATTTACCTAGTACAACCTTATATTAGTAATATTACTTTTGTATGCCTTTTTTTGCCAAGGTCTCTGCTATTTCTGGTATTATTATACAATTATAAAAACTGTATTGGTTTGACTAACATACACTTAAATTTACATATTTTTACATAATTATTTATATTTGCTGTTGTCTGCCTTTTACTCTTCTGTATTGTAAATAGGTACACTTTAGGCAGCTTTATTTTTATTTTCTGAAAAGAAAATATATGCATGACACATTTGTGACTTTATGTCTTTACTCCTTTTAACTATTCTCTTTTGATTTTTATACACTAGAACTGTTCTGTTATCTTTTTTACCTTTTGATTTATCTGGAACACTAGCTTAAAATGGTCAGCTTGTTCCAGTAATTTATCTGAGATGGTAATTTTGAAATTATTTAACAGCTTAGCTGTGAGAGGCTGTTTCTGTGTGTATGCCATTAAAATGGCAGTTATACACTCTACTTTACTGTCTAATTTATAATTCTTTTGATTTAACTGGTTAGAGGTTTTAAAACATTTGAGAATAAAAACCCAAAAACATTTAAGTAAAGTACTGTCCATGCATTACATTTTAATGTATATGCTATCCATTTTTTTAAATATAAGCATGTTGTAAAATTTGCCTTTTTGTACAGATCAGCTGCAGTTTCCTGTTATTTTGCAATTTTCTTAAACTCAGCTGTTGTGTGCTGGAAGTCAGTCTCTGTCACATCAGCTAATTTATTTTCATTATCCTATAACTGCTGTTTGATTAACTCTTTACTAACCAAAGTTTTCTTGTCTTGTGACTGCTGTTTGAGAGTTTTAATTTCTTTCTGTAATTCTGCATGGGCTGCTTGGTATTTCTCAGCAACCTGTTCTGCTGAATCTAAAGGTCCTATGCACTTTTGAAAAAGTGTTTGTATAACTTGTCTAAACTGGTAACAGGACATAATGTAAGCATATTGACTTTTGCTGGTTGTTCACCATTAAAAGATATGTTTGTACAGTCTAACCTTTGAACAATGGCCTGCCATTGTACACATAAAGCAGTTTCATATGACTCACCCAATAAACATTTATTTTAACACCACACATGGTTTTGTTTGCGATACCAGTCAAATATTGCAATCCATTTGCATAATGCCTTATCAACTTGCCCTAATAAGGTTTTACATTTGCCAATATGCTGTGTATAACAGCATTGCATTCTGTTACTATGATCTCTAATGGTACCCATACTGTATGTAACACAGAAAATTTCCTTACCAATCAAGAGAGAGGCAGATGGCCAGGCTGCTTGCTGTAGATGGTTGAAAAGTCTCTGTAGTCACTTGGAAGCTGGTGAAACAAAGCTGGCAGTTTCATCTTTGAAACCTTGGACCTCACCTGACTTGGGGAATTTAAGTCACTGCGACTTTCCTGCACTGCAGTCTCACTCTGAATTCAGATGTCTGAGGAACTGTACTGCTGCAAACTGTAGCTAACTGAAGTGCTTAAAATAAATGTTAGTTACTGCACCACCTTTACTAGAGTGACCTTATACAAGGCATCACTCCCGTTGTGTTTGGATACAGGCTAGGCTCGTCATTGAAAAAAAAAATTGTAGGTTCTGCATGCTGTGCTTGCTGTACTGAAGTGGAACCAAAGTCTTCTTAAGACACAAAGTCTTGTTGGTTGTTTACTGTTGAAATCAAAGTCTGATTATAACACAAAGTCTTGCAGGCTGCACTCTGATGAGAAAATATACTTTGCAGCTCAATAATATTTTACTAATAAACAACTTATTCTTATAACAAACATGTACTACTGTAGTTTACAGTTTAATGTGTAAAGTTTTCTTCACGACCAGTGCAGATGATAACTTTCCTTTCTCCATTTACCTCGGAACCTAAGTTCCTACATACCTTAACACAGCTGAATTTTACAGACTATTTATACTGTCCTTCTCAAGTACTTTAGATCCTGTTTTCCTTCTTGGTATCTTTTTTGGGAAAGCATGTAATGTCTGTTTTTAGACTTTCCTATTGTCCTTCTGTGAAACCATTTGATACTTACTTGTAAGCACTTTTGCTGATGTGAGAATGCACACAATATTTGCTTTTCAAAATTATTTTTCTGCTAATTCTATAAAAATCCATGTCCATTCATCTGTCAACTTCTTTGCTGATACTGTGGGAGAACATGTTTTTTTTTTGTTTTGAGGAAACAGCTTGTAAGAAAGCATGTACTGCTAATTTTATAAAAAGCATGTCCATTCATCTGTCAAACTTCCTTGCTGATCCATTAACAGAAGTTTCTTTTTTCCCACTTATTTTAGCCAGAGCTATGTCACATAGTATGGATGCCAGTTTTATATTGCTAATCTATATTCTTCCATTTAAGCAAACTTTTTATTCTATGCTTTATCTTTCAGCATATTTACACCAGAATTTATTTTAATCTTTTAGTCACAGTTCAACACACACTAACAGGAACAACTGATTACCTGGTTTGGAAATAATAACTTAGCATTAAATGTGAACAAGGCAAAAGAGATAATTGTGGACTACAGGAAAAATTGCGAGGAAAATTCTCCCCCTCACCATCAATGGGGAAACAGTGGAAAGAGTGAGAAGCACAAAGTTTCTGGGACTATGAGGACTTTTCTTGGAACACAAATACAAATGCTATAGTCAAGAAAGCATACCAGTGATTGCACTTTTTAAGAAGGCTGAGGAGAGTGAATCTCCCATTGACAGTTCTCACTACCTTCTACAGAGGTACTGTAGAAAGCATTCTGATGAACAATCTTGTAGTATGGTATGGAAGCTGCTCTACCTCTGAGCGCAAACCCCATCAGGGACTGGTGAAGACAGCTGAGAGGATCATGAAGACCACCCTACTACCTATCCATGACTTGTACTTATCCAGATGTCTCAGCAGGGCCAGAGGAATAATTAAAGAATCCACTCACCCTGCTTACAGACTGCTCCTGCATCTATCATCCAGAAAGTGCTTTGGAAGCATATGTTGCAGAACTGTGAGATTTAGGAACAGCTTTTTCCCTAATGCCATCAGGCTGCTGAACTCTAGTAACTGCTACACTCCATGTTGTCCACCTGGGTCAGAAGAAACAATGTCAAATTGTGCATTAACCTGGTTACCAGTTTCATCTAATACTTAGTCAATATTCACTATGACTGTAACTTATAGGCCATATAGGGCAGTAGCAATGCAGTAAAATATCTCTTCTTTCAGTGCAATACATGTTGTGAATTTGTAAATTAACCATAATGCAATACTCTAAGGTCCATAGTGAAACACTATAATGTTCACAGCACAATGCTCAAATGTCTCTTTCTGTGCTAAGGTCAATGCAATGTCTTAACCAAGTACCTGTGCAATACTAAAGTCTCATGCAAGTAAGTGTTCACTTCAAAAAGTGTTAAAATGTGTTTCTAAATTATGTGCAATATTAGTCTGTCTACCTGCACATTCGTGATGTAATGGCTAGGTGTTATATGTGTAAATGTCTGTGAAAATAGTCTATGTCTGCACATTGAGTCCAGAGACATGGAATTCCAGGCAGTTTTTGCACTTGTGTGAATCCTGAATGACCATAAAGTTTACTTTGACTTTGACCATGACTTGAAGATGAGTTCAATTCCAGCAACACTACTCTCCTTTGCTTGTTGACTTATCTTTCCATTTGGACCACATTACAACATATATGTAGGTCACCCTGCATGTCACAGGAAACCCATAATACTTATATCAATGTACTAGAGTCCACCATTTACCCCAATATTATATTCATGGGGTATTGCAACTACCCCTGTATAAATTGGAAATCCTATACCACTTCTAATGCATAAGCCCAGTGATTCCTAAACTTTAGTACGAACATCCTGGAACAGTTGGCCCATTCTCCCACCATGGGTACAACATCCTTGTTCCTGTACTCATGAACATGGGGGGTGATGTTCCTCACTCAGTGTAATGTCTTTGCTCATGAGATCTGACCATAAGACAATATTACCTGAAATAAAAATTAAATCTGGGGACCCAGTGCAATCAAAAACCTTTAGGAATTATTCCAAGGCTAACGTCTCTCTACTAAGCAACACTAAGCTAAACTCCAGCAACTCCAAACCCAGTAAACACCATAGCAAATGCTGAGCTATTTACAAAGTCTGTATATAGTCATATTGATAGCGGTGTAGAGTGAACTGTGCCCACTCATATTAAGAATACGATAAACTCAAAAGACAAGCTAACCTGGTGGAATCACAATATCATTTGGTTATACAAGAAAAGAAAAACATTCTTGGCCAAGTGAAGGAGGAACAAAGCCATACATACTAAAAGCCCTCTGACCAATCTAAACAGGCAGCTAAAAGCATTAATTAATACTTCAGTGGCTACATTTGAAGAAAAAAATGCTTCTCAGGCAAAGGACAACCACAAAGCTTTCTACAGCTATATCCATAACCTCAGGGGAACTACACAACAATGCACAGAACTTGTTGTAAATAACATCAGCCACACTGATCCAGAGACCATTGCCAACCTTTTTGCTGACAGGTTCAGTTCAACTCCTCCCCAATAGTCCAAGGGAAATAACACGTACCACAACCCCCCCAACCATTACTAGGGAGCAGTTCATCAAGGCCAAAAACACTGCATACAATAGCATGAAACATGGCCTGTCTGTTCCTCTTGAATAATTTTTCAACTAGAGCCTTCAGTCAGGTTTTGTGCCCAAGGAATGGAAGATGGCTGCAGTCTTTCCCTTGCGCAAATGAGGTCCAACCACTGATCCAGGTAACTACAGGCCCATAAGTCTTACCAGCCTCATATGTAAGGCCCTGGAAAGAATCATCATGGACATGATATATGAGGACATAGGTAACCCGAAAATCCTGGACCCATCACAATTTGGCTTTGTTAATGGAAGGTATTATCTGTTAAATCTGGTGGACTTTTTAGAGAGGGTCACCAAAGCACTGGATGAAAGTAAGGCAGTGCACACAGTTTTCTTCAACCTGACTAAGAGTTTTGGCACAATACTCTACTTAGGCATTATAGACAAGTTCACTAATTTAACTCATTCACTCCAATGGAGCTCAGGAAGTTTGCACTGTAACTTCCAATGGGCAGAGCCTAAGCCTTTAGACAGAACATACCCTCTCAACCGTACCAAATGACTTGTTAAATGCTGGTTTTGAGGGCAAAATATTGGGGTGCAATAAATTCCCGAGTGGCTCCTTTAATTTACGAATTTCCTCTTTTTTTTTTTTTTTTTAATACGAATGTGTTCCTGACATAATCATGTGCAGGGTGCGATGATGTCAGCTGCCAAGCTGAGCCATTCATTACTTCTTAATTTTAACTTTGCTTCCAGGTAAAGGCAAAACACTGCCAGGCTGTTTGCATTGACACAAGTTAGTTTTTCTTTTTCAGACTGACACGCTGAATGTTGTTGCAGTTGCCGACACTTCTCAGGTCTGTGCATTACTAGTTGTTGCCGACACTTCTCAGGTCTGTGCATTCCTAATTTTTCTTATGTTTTAGACTGTCTGTGCAGTAGTAAAATAAATTAAGAACTATGCCGGGCTGAACGTTGCTGCAGCTCCTTTAGGTCTATGCAGTTGCTGAGACACTTCAGGTCTGAGGTCTGTTTTAGACTGCTGGGTTTTTCTTGCAGTTAGTTTTGTTTTGGGCTGAATTTATGCTACTTAATTAATAAATAGTAGACTGCTGAGTTAGTTGCTGTCTGCCAACCTGCAAGTTGAATGTTGCTGCTGACCAAGTTCTTAGTGGCTGAAGGCTGCAGTTCCTTGAGGTCTGTACAGTTGCCGAGACACTTCTCAGGTCTGTTTTAGACTGCCGGGATTTTATTGCAGTTAATTTTACAAACTCTATTACTGTTTTGACCAAGTTCTTAGTGCCTGACATGTGCTGCACTGCATTTGAATTGCAAGCTCTATTACTGTTTGACCAAGTTCAGACGTGCTGCACTGCAGTTGAATTATGAGCTCTATTATTGTTTGACCAAGAGACAGTTGCCACCATTGCTGAGACACTTCTCAGTTAGTTTTGCTAGCTCTATTACTGTTTGACCAAGTTCTTAGTGGCTGTCATGTCCTGCAGTGCATTTGAAATGATTTGTAGTGACTGATGATTACTGAGATGAAGCAGTGCATTTGAATTGATCTGCTGCAGTACATTTGAATTGATTTTGAGCTGAATTTAGTGCTGCATTGCATTTAGGTAGCTGTGTGTGCATTTGAATTGATTTGCAGTGACTGATGATTACTGAGCTGAAGCAGTGCATTGGAATTCATTTTGAGCTGAATTATTATGAGCTCATTTACTGTTTGACCAAGTTCAGACATGTGCTGCAGTGCATTTGAATTATGAGCTCTATTACTGTTTGACAAGAGACAGTTGCGGAGACACTTCTCAGTTAGTTTTGCTTACTGTTTGACCAAGTTCTTAGAGTCTGACATGTGCTGCAGTGCATTTGATTTGATTTGTAGTGACTGATGATTAATGAGCTGAAGCAGTGCATTTGAACTGATTTTGCGCTGAATTTAGTGCTGCATTGCACTTAGGTGTGTGTGTGTGTGTGTGTGTGTGTGTGTGTGTGTGTGTGTGTGTGTGTGTGTGTGTGTGTGTGAAATGTGCTGGTTAGAGTTACTTGCTGGTTGGAGTTAATCAGACTCAAACCCTGTACCTTGGCTACAAGGAGCAAGAGCCTACATTCTCTACCCATACCACCATTTATGATTCAAGGAGTTAACCATAGTTATCAACTGTCCAAAATTTTCCAGAATGTCTGGAATGTTTGTCTTGTACTTTTGGTCTGTTCCTCTTAAATTTTGTGGTTTTCTGACAAACCAGTGAGAACTGAATTCACTAAATAATGATAGCCATTTAAGTTTCAGTGTTCCTATATTTGAGGAAATGTATTGTAACAGAAAACATTTTATTCTAGCAACTTTTCTAAGATTATACAAGCAATGTTTAAAATGTTTCCCTGGTTTTGCGCCTTTGTCCCCCCCAATACATTTCGGCTTTTTCCAGATTTCTTGTGCTGCATGGTTCTTCAGGTGGAGAGACGTTTAGTACTGCTTATGTGAAGTCTGTTTGTGTTGTTAGTAGCAAAAAAGGTAGAATACTTTCTTTTGATGCAGAAGGCTGTGGGTTCTACTCCCACAGTATGTAGATGGATTGCTGATACTGTATACTGTGTTGTATTTTTAAAGGGGATGGATCCCGCAGTCCTGATGATGTCCTCTTTGCTGGAGATACTAGTAACTATGAACCTGTTATCAGTTTGCCATCCATTCCCTATTGCAATATTACTAGCTTATCATTTTTTAATGTAACATAGGCAATTTATTCCTCAAGTGAAACAGGCACCTTATTTGTACATGAAACAATGAAATATAAAGTTGTTTGCTAGCAGCAACCTCGTCATTAGTTACAGATCTCTTTAATGTGGAATTATTTAGATGACTTTTGCTTCTGCAGAGATTGTGCATTTTTACTGATACTGGTGGATTGTAGAAGTTTGAGTAGACTTTTATGATGGAAATATTCTGAATTGGGCAGTTTTGTCATTAGTGGTTCATGCATTTTGTTTCATTGCTTACCAGAAAAAATGTTCAAAACAACAAATTTAAAACACAATCTGTGTGCTGTATTATACAAGGAACATAATTTAATACATTCAAGAAGGTGTATCAAAGAACATATGTATGTTTCGTGTGTAAGGGGCCTATGATTTGAAAACAGTCCAATGGTAATCTTTATCTACCACTGGCCAGATGCATTTTCTTTGAATGTGGGTTTCAATGCTGTTGGAATGAATGTGAGTTTCAAGAGCAGAGAAGTTTTAATACTAAGTCTAGTTTCATTGTGAGACTGTATTGCTTTGTTTAGCAGATGTCTATTAGTGTTTGTGCTATAAAACGTAAAATAAAAGTTTTAAATGAAATCCAAATAATCATTGTTGAAGTAAAGCAGCATGCACATTACAGTATTTATGGTAAATAGGGCAAAATAACCAAATTATGGGACATTGGAATGGCTGCAGGGGGAAGGTCTGTGTATGGGAGGCCCCATTTGACCATGATTTTGTGAGGGGGAAGGGCGGCAAACTCAAAGACAGCCCCGGGCAGTACAAACTCAAGCTACGCCACTGATCTGAATGACTTTTGGAGGTCCTAGCAAACTATAATATTCTTTTGCTAAGATTAGAATATTGCCTACGATAAATGTCCTACTTTTACCACAAAACCCACATACTGCAAGTCACCAAAAACAAAATCGTAAGGTTCATCATCGTCTCCCTTCCCAGTGAACATTATTGCTACACATTTCAAAAACAATGGTTACCATTTACTATAGGGTCTGGGCTGGGGCCATATTTTTGCTGTCTGTTCTTCAGTTTGCTGTTGAAAGTTGGTATCCCACAATTCCATTGGAGTGGGTAGGGTTACATAATTATGTATGCAGATTTTATGTTAATCAGCATACAGATTTGTATCTATTTTTCGTGATCCTTTGTTCAGATTTTTGATATTTCCAGTTTGAGATGTATGAGACAGAATCAAATTGTCCTTACATTTCAAACAAATATTCATATCTCTGGAACAATAAGGATTATGAAAAAAGTATAAGTGAGAAACTATTCAGCACAAACAATTTTTATCGTGGTAGCATTTGGTAGGTTCTAAGTCTTAAACTGAATTTCATAAGTCACAGAAAATACAGTAACTATTTTTGTAATATTTTGTAAACAACATGAAATATCTCAGCAACCACTGAAGCTTCACACATACGGTCAGCAGCATTTTATTCATCTAGCTGAAAGCTTTCATATGAGACTAAGGAGTTCTGTTTGTGTTACTTGGTTGTTGAGATATTTAGAAAAATGTGAACATTATATCTATATAAATTAATATCATAAATACAACAGTTAATATCCATTTACCTGCACTAAACAGAGGTCAAACATTAATGGAGTTGAGTTTGCCATTGTGTAAGCTTTAAGATGAAATATTTTCAAACCTTGTACACAGCATAGTTTTGGAATTATTGATGCAGACATGAACAAGCAATATTTGACACCTAGAGACATCAGTAGGAGTTAACTGTAGATACACCTGGAGGCATCACTCAGATGCAGTGAGTTAACTATACATCCTTTTATCACCCACTAGATATCCAACTGGCTCACAGATCTGACCCAGTAGGTTAAAATAGGTGAGGCCTCCTCCACCAAGAGGCCAGTAACTAGCAGAGTCCCGCAGGGCTCTCTACTTGGCTCTCTCCTTTTAGGCATCTATTTCTCTGAAATGGAAGCAAATACTGAACATTTATGGCTGACTAAATTTGCAGATTATTGCAAGCTGGTGGTTAACAACTCCACTGCAGACACCAGCATTCTTCCAGAAGGTCTATCTCTGACTAACAAATTGTGCCAAAGTTGTTCTTAAACTCAATGCTAAGAAATGTAAAATTGTACCCTTTTGGAAGTCAACCATTCCAGCTAAATTCCATGTTGATAATATTCACCTAAGAGTTGACCCAGTGATCAGGGATCTGGGTATGCAAGTAAACAGTAGCCTGACCTTCAATCACCATATGGCCACAGAGGTGAGGAAAATCTTTTATGTTGCTCAATCTATAAGTAAGGGCATGGCATCTAGGTCCAGAAAGGTCATTATCTTACTCTACTCTGCCCTTACAAGACCAATCCTAGATTACAATGCTCCCTTGGTATGTACCTGATCAGGCATATGCAGCAACTAGAGTGACCTAAGAGGTTCCTAACAAAAATAATACAAGGTGTAACAAACCTGCCTTATGAGGAACACCTTAAAGCCCTTTCCCTCTACTCAGTCTCCTATATATTGCTGAGGGGTAATCTATGCCTGGCTTACAAGGCATCCACAACCCCCACATTTATGAATATCTTACATATTCATAAGTCAACAAGTACCAGAAAAACAAGGTCTAAGGACCTAAATTTTGTGTGTGACTTAAACAAAACATGCTGGAAAGACAGATATGTGTCCCAGAGACTGCTCATCCTATGGTTCAGGCTTCCCATCCATGTTAAGTTGAGCTCATCTATTACCCAATTTGAGCAGAACCTAGACCAGCGGATTTGGAACAGGACATTTACTCCTGGACTGCCACCTATGTCTCTTATAGCTTATAAATGCCTGTCCCTCAATGTCCTTTTTGGATACATGACATCATTATTCTTTCGGGAAAACGTGGCTAATCTTATGACCCCCCCCCCGGGGTTGTTAGCCTAGTAACAATCTATAAATCTGTGAACCTATGAATCTATATCATGTTCTGTCTGTCTCTATATGTGCATTCAAGTCACTCATCATCAATACCAGTTCATGTTGTCCTGGTTTATCTATTAGGTCCTGCAAATGCTATCTGAATGCACTCTTTTCCTCCCTATCACAGCCCTGCTGTGGGGCATAGGCTGAGATTATGCATACTGCTCTATCGTTACACTAGAATCTGATTGCCATGAGTCTATCACTAATTCAGATGACATCCCTCACTGCCTTCTGAAGCCTCTCCCTCACCACAATTCCCAGACCATTTCTTACCTGTCCTCCTGAGTAGTAGATTCTGGATTCCAAGTCAAGTGGCTTTCCTGCACTGCCCTTCCATCTTGTCTCCTGGATACATAAGATGCCCAGCTTTCTCCGTATCATCATGTTATTCACTTCCAAGCTTTGTCCCATCAGTGAACCTAGATTGAGTCAAGCAATTCTTACCTCATGTTTTGCAGGCTGGTTGATTTTACATTCAGCTTTTGGTCAACAGAGCTACCCAGGTAACCCAAGGTGGGCAACTGGACACTGGCTGGCCAGTAGTTTATTGACCCAGGACTGCTGGGCTTTATGGTGGGCACACACTGGCCAAAAGGGGTACATACACCTGTCACACCATTAGCATGGGTCCCTGGTGTAGGTAGTAGTAGGCTGAGTCCTCAACCCCCTTATGATTGGCAAAATACCCATGCTCATTTGGTGACATTATTCACCATGATTGAATCACCTAGTGCCATATGTTATGCTGTTGAGTGGCTAGCCCTGCCACCAGCTATCTATATATCATAACAACAAAATTTAAAATTCTTACCTCACACCAGCACATTCTCTTCGAATATATGACTGCAGTTAGTACTAGTCCATCACACCAAAAATCTATTCTAGAGCTGCTGGAACTAAAACCAGCAGTGACAACTAGCATCATATCAAGCATGTCGTGACTTGGCCAGAAAACGTTCCAGTAAATATGTAATCAGGTGTTCCAGAAGGATGAGGTACAACCATCCTTTCTGTGGAAAACTGATAAACTTGAGCATACAAACCACTAAAATAACATGAAAATATGCACAGCTTTTTAATATCTGACAAGCCAGTGGGCATAAAATGTTTCCCTTACAGGGAGCACTTGAGAATGTGCATACAACTGACTCTAATAGTACAGAGCTCCACACTAGCCTGGAAGATATAACTTTAATTATTTGGAATAATCACAAGAAAATATAACTAGAACAAATAAGCTATGCACATGTGCAGAGTGTTAGCTGGGCATGCTAAAAGTACTTAAAAAAAGTTAAGGGGAAACTAGTTACCTTGGGATCAACTGTCCACATGACAAATGTGTGAAGGAGAATGGCAATGAGGCCAAGATGGAAAACTCAGCAGGAAATGTAAAGCAAAGTGTGGATCCAGATGAATTGTGAATCTCCTTGACCTCTCCAATATATGCAATTACCTGCGAGAAGTTAAAGACAAAAGATACATTAAAGACATATGCTATGTAAGACATACACAAATTTTGTATCACAGCTACCCCCTCCTATCACAAATATCATCAATTTTGGGCTCATAGAGATGAGTTGTAACACCTATATAACCCATTAGTATTCCTTTTTAATCATTCCAGGTCTATGTCTTTCAGTATACTAAGGAAGTTCCAGTGATAGTGTTCAGTAACACATTTTTGCATTGCCATCCTTTGTACTCAGCCATTGTAATGGGGCATGATTCATCTTAAAGTTAAAATATCTGCCTAATAGGTAGTACTTTAGTGAATTAAAGGCCTGTGTCATGGCATTCATTTTGAAGTCTAAGTAATTTTTTCATCATATTGCTTAGCGTATCCAATAAGTCTCTTAGTCTTACTGAGAATGTCAATCTGGGAACTAACATGGCCATTTTCAGTGCAGGCCAGAAGAGAAAAGCTCCAAAACAAAGGTTAAAATATATTTTTGACAATTCAAAATAAAAAAAAGTGAACAAACATTATTTATAAACTTTTATAAAGCAAGCAGTCAACAAACATTATTTACAAAGCATATCAGATTAAGGAAATGCATGTTTTCAAGATATTGTGAACATAATCAAAAATATAGAAAGAGTAAGAAACTTATTAGGGATGCTAAGCAGTATAAATCTGGTAATGGATTTTCCCTTTAAGTGCATAATAAGAATCATTTTCAGGTGGCACATCATCCTGTACTTTTGGAGTATGAGCCAATTCCAGACAAGATTGACCATGACTATTAAACTGTTGACTTCACCCCCCAATGAATCTCATAGATTTAATGACCCTATAGAGTCTCTCCCCCTATGCCAGTCCAAGAGGCTGGATAACCATTACATCCCTGAACAAGTATTTCCCAATGCTGTGGGCCCAGAGAGGAAACCAGTTATCTCTCATCACAATCAAGGACCCCACTGAAGAAGAAGAAAGGGAAGAAGAAGAGGGAGGGGGAAAAGTCGAAACAGGTTCACTTCATGTTAGATTGTTGTATTTCACTCTACAACAGGATTATTTATGAAGATAATGGTAATGTACATATTAGGAATCATTGTAAGATTTTTAATTATAGTCAGCTGTTAGTTACTGATGAGCATTTTTCCCATTTTGAGAGGGGGTTTACTTTTATTCCTACTACTTGTTTTGATTTAGTCGATTACCTACTTGAATTTAAATTATATACCAGGAAGCTTAATTTGGCCATTCAATACTTAAATCCTGAGCTTGGTTTCCCACAATACAATCTGGTATTTAAGAAAAGATGTCTATATCTTCCCCCATAAACCCCTTGTCCAAGATTTTGCTATTGTTTGTGAACTGATCTCTATAACAGCTTTTCCGCAAATGTCATGTTAAGAGGGCATTACAATCTTACAAAATCAGAACATTTATTATTAAACAAGTTAATTGTTACAGAATGTCATGGAATAGTTTACTTTTTATTCATTTATTAAGTCATTTATTTTTATTTTTTGACAAATGACACTTATTATCTATTACATTAAATCATCAGTGAATGCTTTTAGAATACCTAATATGATGGACTATTAGTTTTTAGATGTACCCCAACACGTCACTAATTTGCCTTGTATGCATAAAATGCACCAAACCTTTAAATTAAATGGTATAAAAGGAAGTGAAGTGTGAGGAAGTGTAGATTCTTAGGAAGTTCTAGCTGAGAAATTAAAGCATACAACCTTTTAAATAAAGAATTCATTTTAAACATCTGTGTGTCTTTTTTAAGACTTTTAGATGACTCGTTGGATGATTATATTCTTCTCCTATTCATTAGTGGTTGGCAGCATTTTGTTTACGATAATTAAACTCCATTTATGGTCCAATGAAGGGGCCTTTTTGACTATAGATATGGTCAAGCTTTTTACCTGTATCCCTCTAGATATTGGCTTGGACTGGTTTCATGAGGCTTTATTGTTTTGTGACATTCAGACTACCTCTGATATCAAGTTAATTTTGGAGTTTATGGAAATAGTTCTTAATATTTTTATTTTATTTGAGGGTAAGGTAATTAAATAAATTAATGGGGTCACTATGGGTGCTGTGTGCACCCCCATTTTTTGTTAATCTTGTCATGCTTACTAGGGAGAGGACATGTTTATTTAAGTTTAAATTTTACAATTTTGCATGCTCTCCTTACATTACCTTGATGATATTTTCACTTTTTGTGTAGGTCCCACATTGACAATTCATCAATTTTTGACATTTATCAATGGGACCACTGATTTTTTAAGGTTTACCTATCAAGCTGACCCATGTCAACATTTTAAATACTACAATTTCTAAAAGTAATGGCAAGTTTTCTTCCACTATATAGGAAACCTATATTTTCCAATGTTTACTTGCATTTTAAAAGCTGTCATTTTTTGTACAGAAAAAAAGTCTTGTGAAAGGACAATTTGTTAGGTTAGCTAGGATGATCTCTGATCATGCTTTGTTTGACACTGAAAGGAGAATACTGGAAGGTATGTTTTTCTATAGGGGTTACCCTACTGGCCTTATCAAAAATATTAGTGATGAGATTTTTGCAGGTCGGGATACTAAATACAAACCACTTATAGGGGGTGGATTAGTTAGTTATGTTCTTGAAATTTCTGAAACCTTCAGGCTGCCAAAAAGGATCATTCTGGTGATGATGATTCTTTGTTTCATAGAGCACTCATACTACAATACAGTACTGAGTCACATTTTTTTAGGATATTGTTGAAAAGAACTGGACCATTTTTAATACCAACAATAGTATTTAGCACCTACTAGGGGAGATGCCTTCATTTATTTATAAAAGGCATGTGGTTTTAAAAACCTAGTGAAATCCACTGCTCAGGTTCCAATTAAAGTGACCACTAAAAAAGGTACAAAACACTGTGGTAAGTTCAATGTAAGTTCATCCATGAGGATGAATTAATTCCCATTCTGAATCACTTAAAATGGTCATGTACCCTGCTTCTGGTAATTGTTATATATACATAAATACAGTAAACTGTCAGTTAACCAGAATTCAAGCAACCAGTACTCTCAAGCAACCGGCAAAAAAATAACGAAGAAATACAGTACAATTTTCATGTGTTGCAGTTTCTGCCCCCCTCCCCCCTGCAGAAACATAGCTTATGTTTTTTGAGTTTTAGAGTTTTAAAAAGGAAAATAGGAATAAATTCCCTCTCTTTCCAACCTGAGAACAAGTCAAACCAAACAAATAGTATACGGTACAGTATTAGGCCTATTTTTAATAGTAACTCTCAAGCAACCAGAAATTACAGTTAGCTGGCATCTACCAACCCCCATGGGTACTGGCTAGCTGAGCGTTTGCTGTACAAATATTTCAAAAATGGGCATTAATACCCTTCTGTTCTGCCAATATACCAAAACATGTGTCCCCATGCTGTGTCCAGGCTGTTCTTAAAAATATCTAAACTAGTACTTGCTTTAATATAATTTGGTAGTTGTTCCATTCATCAGCTGCTCAGTGAGAGAACCAATTAGTACACTTCTCATTCCTATAGAGTCTTCTACATAGGTTGTCTGATGATTCCCTACTACTTTTTGAAAAGGTGAAAATTGTCAGCAAAAAAACAGCAAATAGAACCAAGAATGATCCTAACAAATGCTGGTTTATTGAAGGTTACCATGATAGTGCATAGAAAAAACACTTTCATGATTCAGGCTTCTTCAGGCTTAGAGTAGATTTCTAATATAAAGTTAAGCCTTATGTACTTTAGCTAATCAGCTGACTTCAAATCACATGATCTGATGAAATCAAACTAACAGTTGATTTCAGACGTTGTCATGACACATTGGGTGAATCTATTTCATGGTAGTCAAAGTGCTTCAGTAATATACAACATGCTTAAATCAAAAGTAATAAATGCATAAAATATATAAAAACATATAGAATATATATATATATATATATATATATATATATATATATATATATATATATATATCATAAAACATTTTAAAAATACTTATACTTAAAACTTAAAGGTACGTAAAATACTTCATTATATATATTAATTATACTGAGTTTAAACCTTTCCCTGTAGTCAGTGTATCTGATTGTGCAAATACTTTAAGTTAGGTGTTAGTGTTGCTATATCATTTAGTCCAGGATATATATGAGATTTAAATCTAAATATCCATTTTAGCTATTCTTGATCTGTTAGGTAAGTGATGTTACCACTGCTTAATGGTTTCTTTATTATAGTTAAAATTAAAAACTTAAAGGTATGTTTCTCATTTGCGGATTGTATGTGTTTATATAAGACATCGGTTGGAATGTGTCTTTTAATTTCTGAAAGATGTTGTCCTATTCTTTCTTTCAGATTTCTACTCATTTTCCCTATATAATATGCTGCATATTCTGTGCTTGTAGCTAGGTAAACTAGATTTTCAAAATTACAGTTTCCTTAAGTTTGTAATATAAATTGCTCACCTGTTAGTGGATGTATGAAACTTTTTTGGTATTGATTGAAATACAGTGAACACAGTTACCACATTTGAAAGTACCTTTTTATGACTTTTAAAAGTGAAATGATATTTGGGTTGCTCCTTGTAGCATAACATATTTTTAAGATTGGTTGTTCTTTTATAATTATACATAGGGGTTTTGTTCAAGACTTTATTGTTTTGTAACATTCAGACTACCTCTGATATCAAGTTAATTTTGGCGTTTATGGAAATAGTTCTTAATAATAATTTTATTTTATTTGAGGGTAAGGTTTTTAAATAAATTAAGGGGGTCACTATGGGTGCTGTGTGCACCCCCATTTTTTGTTAATCTTGTCATACTTACTAGGGAGAGGACATGTTTATTTAAGTTTAAATTTTACAATTTTGCATGCTCTCCTTACATTACCTTGATGATATTTTCACTTTTTGTGTAGGTCCCACATTGACAATTCATCAATTTTTGACATTTATCAATGGGACCACTGATTTTTTAAAGTTTACCTATCAAGTTGACCCATGTCAATGTTTTAAATACTACAATTTCTAAAAGTAATGGCAAGTTTTCTTCCACTATATAGGAAACCTACATTTTCTAATGTTTACTTGCATTTTAAAAGCTGTCATTTTTTTGTACAGAAAAAAAAGTCTTGTGAAAGGACAATTTGTTAGGTTAGCTAGGATGATCTCTGATCATGCTTTGTTTGACACTGAAAGGAGAATACTGGAAAGTATGTTTTTCTATAGGGGTTACCCTACTGACCTTATCAAAAATATTAGTGATGAGATTTTTGCAGGTTGGGATACTAAATACAAACCACTTTTAGAGGGTGGATTAGTTAGTTATGTTCTTGAAATTTCTGAGACCTTCAGGCTGCCAAAAAGGATCATTCCGGTGATGATGATTCTTTGTTTCATAGAGCACTCATATTGCAATACAATACTGAGTCACATTTTTTTAGGATATTGTTGAAAAGAACTGGACCATTTTTAATACCAACAATAGTATTTAGCACCTACTAGGGGAGATGCCTTCATTTATTTATAAAAGGCATGTGGTTTTAAAAACCTAGTGAAATACACTGCTCAGGTTCCAATTAAAGTGACCACTAAAAAAGGTACAAAACACTGTGGTAAGTTCAATGTAAGTTCATCCATGAGGATGAATTAATTCCCATTCTGAATCACTTAAAATGGTCATGTACCCTGCTTCTGGTAATTGTTATATATACATAAATACAGTAAACTGTCAGTTAACCAGAATTCAAGCAACCAGTACTCTCAAGCAACCAGCAAAAAAATATCGAAGAAATACAGTACAATTTTCATGTGTTGCAGTTTCTGCCCCCCTCCCCCTGCAGAAACATAGCTTATGTTTTTTGAGTTTTAGAGTTTTAAAAAGGAAGATAGGAATAAATTCCCTCTCTTTCCAACCTGAGAACAAGTCAAACCAAACAAATAGTATACAGTACAGTATTAGGCCTATTTTTAATAGTAACTCTCAAGCAACCAGAAATTACAGTTAGCTGGCATCTACCAACCCCCATGGGTACTGGCTAGCTGAGCGTTTGCTGTACAAATATTTCAAAAATGGGCATTAATACCCTTCTGTTCTGCCAATATACCAAAACATGTGTCCCCATGCTTTGTCCAGGCTGTTCTTAAAAATATCTAAACTAGTACTTGCTTTAATATAATTTGGTAGTTGTTCCATTCATCAGCTGCTCAGTGAGAGAACCAATTAGTACACTTCTCATTCCTATAGAGTCTTCTACATAGGTTGTCTGATGATTCCCTACTACTTTTTGAAAAGGTGAAAATTGTCAGCAAAAAAACAGCAAATGGAACCAAGAACGATCTTAACAAATGCTGGTTTATTGAAGGTTACCATGATAGTGCATAGAAAAAACACTTTCACCATTCAGGCTTCTTCAGGCTTAGAGTAGATTTCTAATATAAGGTTAAGCCTTATATACTTTAGCTAATCAGCTGACTTCAAATCACATGATCTGATGAAATCAAACTAACAGTTGATTTCAGACGTTGTCATGACACATTGGGTGAAGCTATTTTATGGTAGTCAAAGTGCTTTAGTAATATACAATATGCTTAAATCAAAAGTAATAAATGCATAAAATATATAAAAACATATAGAAAATATATATATATATATATATATATATATATATATATATATATATATATATATATATATATATATCATAAAACATTTTAAAAATACTTATACTTAAAACTTAAAGGTACGTAAAATACTTCATTATATATATTAATTATACTGAGTTTAAACCTTTCCCTGTAGTCAGTGTATCTGATTGTGCAAATACTTTAAGTTAGGTGTTAGTGTTGCTATATCATTTAGTCCAGGATATATATGAGATTTAAATCTAAATATCCATTTTAGCTATTCTTGATCTGTTAGGTAAGTGATGTTACCACTGCTTAATGGTTTCTTTATTATATTTAAAATTAAAAACTTAAAGGTATGTTTCTCATTTGCGGATTGTATGTGTTGATATAAGGCATTAGTTGGAATGTGTCTTTTAATTTCTGAAAGATGTTGTCCTGTTCTTTCTTTCAGATTTCTACTCATTTTCCCTATATAATATGCTGCATATTCTGTGCTTGTAGCTAGGTAAACTAGATTTTCAAAATTACAGTTTCCTTAAGTTTGTAATATAAATTGCTCACCTGTTATTGGATGTATGAAACTTTTTTGGTATTGATTGAAATACAGTGAACACAGTTACCATGCTTGAAAGTACCTTTTTATGACTTTTAAAAGTGAAATGACATTTGGGTTGCTCCTTGTAGCATAACATATTTTTAGGATTGGTTGTTCTTTTATAATTAGAGATAGGGGTTTTGTTCAAGACATGATCAAGTTCTGGTACATTAGTTAAAATAGGACAATTTTTTAATAATATTCTTGATGTCTGGGGTATTTCTATATGTTAAAGTAAATCTACATTTTTGAGTATTCTGGGTTGGAGTATTACTGTTTGGTAATGGATTATAAATATAGGTATAGGTCTAGCTCTATCTGTGCGTTTATTTATTACTTCTTTTTTGATTCTATCTACAGCTGCTCTTCTATAACCCCTAGCTCCAAATTGTTCTGCTGCAGAATTTAACTGTTCATTCATGATGCTATTATTGATGTTTAGACTTACTTTCCCAGTAAATTGACATTGTACAATATTTTGATAAACATGCGGGGGATGCATGCTTGACCTATGTAAACAGTTGTTCATTCTTACTAACTTTCTATGCATATAGGTATCAATCTTTAACAATTCTTCTTTAGGCAATGCTACATCAAGAAAACTAATGTTACTGGAAGATAATTCATTTTTAAATTTTACAAAGTCAGTGGTTTCAGTGATGTATTTCTGGATGTCCTAAAATTAATTTTCATTTCCATGCCAGATGATAAATAAATCATCCACAAACCTTTAGTAAAAAAGAATTCTATGTCTATAAGGATTGGTGTCAATAAGTACATACTTGCTTTCCCACTGGAACATCACCAAGTTGGCATAGGCATTGGCAACTGGAGTTCCCATTGCCACACCTTTTATCTGATGGCATATGTTCTCTTGAAACATGAAGATGATGTTAGCGAGCACCATTTCAAGTAATTCATAAACCACTTGAATTCAAGTTTGGGTAAATTCCAATTGTTGATCTAGAAAATCATAGATTTGTTTTATTCCATATGTATTTGGAATGACTTTAAATAATGAGTCTACATGTAAGGTGGCAGCAAAAGTCCTTATACATTTTGATGTGGACCATTCAGAATGTGCTCTTATAAATGCAGTTGAGTCTTTAATTAAGGTATGAACAGCTGAGAAATGTTTTTTGAGTTCCTGATCTTGGAAATTCGAGATGGCTTCTGTTACCCATTCACAAGAAGAGACTATGGGTCTGAGCGGTGGAGAGGTAATTGAATTATGGATTTCGGGGATGCCATATATAAATGTTCATCAATACTTTGTGTTGTGAGTAGTTATAATTGTGTCAGTACTGAAATGCTGATACTAGGGTCTATTTGTTGGTTTATAGTCTGTTGTATTTAGTAGTTGATTCATTGTATTTATGTAATAAGATTCATCCATGACTTCCTTTCCCCTTCCCTTGTCCTCTGTTGTAATGACAATGTGTGTATTTTCTGTAAGAGATTTGATTGCGTCATATTCTTGAACAGTGAGGTTATAAAAGCGAGGTCCATGATGGTTGCTATATAGGTTAAAAGCTAGGACAATGGAGTTTTGTACTGGTAAAAAAGTACTAGTTCGTTTGAGTTTATTATTTACATGTACACTATTATTGTTTTTGAACATAATTTTAAGATTGAGATTTCTGGTGGATTGTTTCAGTTCTAGCATTGTTGTCACTATATCAATTTGTTTTGATGATATAAAGTTCAGACCTTTAACAAGAACAGAAGTTTTTTTTTCTTTTAGAAAGTAAGAAGAGATGTTAAATACCTTATTTTCATGGGTTCCTATATTTTATTTTGGCTCCATGTTGTTGGTTGCTGTATTGGTTGAATTTCCCAATTTTTCTTAACACTCTTTTTACTCTGCCATGGTTTTGATATGGGGAGAGGATTCACAACTAGAATTAAAAAGTCCAAAGGGCCCAGAACAGCTACATTTTGCATTATCTACTACTGTGGCATATTCTCTAAGTAGAGGTCTTCTGTTTGTGAGTGGAACTGAGTTGTTCCTATTGTATGTTCCGCATCACATGTTCATTGTTGTTGATTATGACTTTTTGATAACCCCAAACATTCCTATAAGTAGTTGTCTCTAAATGCCCTATATGCCTGAATAAGATCTCTTTTAAATATCTATAAAGGACACTGTACAAGTTCACATACTTTAGTCTTTCATAACAAATTACATTTTCGCAACCATGGATGTCCTTGGTATAGTTCTGTTGTGCTCTTTCCAGTTTAATCATGCTTGTTTTCTTATAAGATTTCCATATTGTTATTCCATATTCAAGTTCCAGTCTAATATAACTAAAGAAAACATAATTTCTGATTTTCTAGACTTTAAAAATCTTTTTATACAACCTATAGCTCTATAACTATCATTAACCAATTGGTTGATATGATTAGAAAAACTCAAAGCTGGATCTACCCATATACCCAGGTCCTTAAATGAATCTAAAGTTTCAATCATTGTATGCTGTATTAAATATTCACCTTTCAGTTGATGCCTCCCAAATCTCATATGCTTAGTTTTTGATGTATT
Organism: Protopterus annectens; assembly: GCF_019279795.1. Taxonomy (NCBI): domain Eukaryota; kingdom Metazoa; phylum Chordata; order Ceratodontiformes; family Protopteridae; genus Protopterus; species Protopterus annectens. Next base: position 465,166,865 of record NC_056746.1, read on the forward strand.
TATCAGCATATTTTCTCCTGTGCCCTAATGTTCAATTTAATCAAGTTCTTTTGCAGACATGCCTTATCTGTAACACATGCAATCAGTTTATCCAATTTCAGGTCATTTGCATATAGACTGTAGAACACATCAGATGAAATAGTTAGGTCTGAAAGATACAATCTAAACAAGTAAGGCCCTAGGACAGAGCCCTGAAGGACACCCTGACTGTAATCAAGAATTTCATCTGTCTCATTGTTGTATGATACTTGCCATGTCCTATCTGTAAACCATGCAGCTATCTATTTTATCAAGAGTACATCAATACTTAGCTGCTCTAATTTATTTATCAGTGTTTTGTGTAGAATCTTTATAAATTACATAACAGCACAATTTTTCATTCATAGCTGTTATTATATTGTTATAGAATATCATGCTAAATGTGATGATAGATCTGTTTTCAACATATGCATGTTTCAAGTCCCAATCTATCCAATTCTGACAATAACTTATCCAATATTACCTTCTCCATTATTTTTCCACAACATGAAAGTAGACTTAAGGGTCTATATGATTCTAGGTTTGTCCTACTCCCCTTTCTCACAAAGACAGGTTTAATAACCACGTCTCCAACCTTGAGTAATCTTCCCATATTTATATCACCTAGTAAATAATAGATATAATGGTATTGCTCTTTTTTAATTTCTCCAAACCTTTTGGGTTTCTAATACCATGACAAGAATGGACCCCATTCCCAAGTCAAAGTACAATTAAAGATCATGAAATTAATACTGTTTCAATCTTTGATGTCAGCCAGAAGTGCTCTTCGCAGCACCTACAATGTGCCCAGTAATGATGACTTCTTCAATTCATATGGGGTTACATGTATTGATAACATATCTAAATATGACTGTAGATTCTTTTTTTATAAGACTTGTTGCTTCTACTACTATTGGAACTGTCTGGGTATCTTTCTTCCACATTGCTTTTATTTCTGCCTGCAAATCCTGATATTTTATGACTTTGTGTCACTCCATACGCAAAACACTGTAGTCACTGGCTGTGGCTATTTTAATGGTCAATGCTAGTTTGTCTTCTTTTCATGGATCACTATATGTTTTTCAAGCATCTATCTTTTGAACTGCTGGTAATGGGTGATCCCATGTGATGTAGACTTCATCATTTTCTATTATGCTTTGTGGCTTATCCTTCCAGTGTTTTGCAACCACTTCAGTATCATAATGTTTGCACAATCCCCAGTGCAACAGTTTTGTCATATTATTATGCCTTTCTGTATACAGCTCTTCAGTCATTTGTATGTCACAGCCAACAATGAGGTGTGCAACCATTTCCAATTCTGTTTTACAAAACCCACATTTCTCTTTTTTTCCTACATGTTCAATGGACTTTGTAAACCAATGTGTACATAGCCCACTATCTTGGGCCACCAATATTAACCTTTCATCTCTTGGTTTGAATTCACCTCTCCTTATCCATGCCTGTGTTCAATCCTGATCAACATTAGATTCTTCCAGACAATTTTCTATACATCCAGTTATATTTATGCATTTTCCACATTTCTTGCCTTCTCATCTGATCCTTCACCTTATTTTCTTTCTTTTTTTGTTGGCACATTCAGTTGCTGCCTGATTTTTATCTACTTCTGGTTTGATTTCCATTCCTGCTTGATGCTGATATGCGTCTGCTAGACTATGCAGAGAAGTAATCTTAGATTTATTCTCCTCATGTTTCAAAACTTTCAGTATGTTTTGGTCTTGTGAGGTCAGCAGATATGTGCGCAGTCCCACGATTGCAGATCTATACATGTAAAAAATTTCAAGGAGGCCCATGCCTCCTTTGGAATGGGAATATATAATCCTGGTATACACTAATTGTTATAAATCATTTAGTGAGCATGAAGCATCCTTCTTGTTTTCCTAATATATACAACACGTTTTGGGGCCAGCCAGTCACTCCAAACCTGTAAGTTAGGACAGGAAGAGCAAACTAGTTTATAGCCTGATGTCAACACTGTTTTCAGGATTCATTTAAGTCTTCTAAAGTATTCCTTACTAAGTTTTATTTGTATTTTTTCATATTTTATTGTTGATCCTTCATCAAATCTCAAATATTTATACACTCCCCCTTGCTCAAGTTATTTTATATCACATTCTTGTCCCAAACTAATGTTTTCTTAGTGCTGCAGTTTTCCAGTGTTAAAGGTTACTGTTGCACATTTATCAATACCAAATGATATTCTTATATCATCTTAAAAAGTTTTGACAACTTGCGGTTGTGCTTTCTGTTCCTCATCTGATGAACTATACAGTTTTAAATCATTGACAAAGAGAAGATGAGAAGTCTTTCCACTTTGCTGTTTTCTAGGAGCTAAATTAGAGCCGTGGCCTAAGCAGTTAAGTAGACAGCTTAATAGGTTAAGAGCAAGGCACAATAGCAGTGATGACAGAGAGTCACCCTGGAATATCCCACTTTGAATTTTTATAACTGGAATAATAATTTTTCCTTTATCATGGCTTAATTGCAAAGTGGTCTGCCACTCTTTCATGGTCACTGTAATGTAGTCAATCAGTGTAGGGTATATCTTATATATTTTTAAGCACTCTTTTATCCATGAATGTGAGATACTGTCAAATGCTTTTTTGTAGTCAATCCATGCCATACTAAGATTCTTCCCCTTTTTACAGTTTTCCACTATGACTCTATTTAACAACAAATGATCCTTTGTTTTGTATGACTTTCTTTTATTGCCCTTTTGTTCTATTGTCATAATTGAGTTTTCTTCTCAATGATTATAAACTCTGTTGGCATCAATTCCAGTGTATAGTTTATATGTCTTTGGAAGGCAAGTTATTGGGCTATAACTTTTAGGGTAGCTTGAAGGTTCACTCTTAAGTAGGAACATTGTTTTTCTTGTTGTTAGCCAGACTGGTGTCTGTTTGGGATGTGCATATAAATAGTTCTTACTCATGCCTAAATCTTCATGCAAAGATGTTAATACTTTTAACCAGACGTTAGGTACTTCATCTGTGCCTGGGTTTTCCAATTGGAGGCTTTTCTTAACTTTGTTTTAGTCTCTCTGGCTGTTACTTCATCCCATTTCATATCCTGTACCTTTAAACTTCTTATTCTTTTACTTCTTCTATCTATTTAACGTTTTTGTTATGCTCCACAAGATCTTCATAAATACTTTTCCAAAATGTATCTATTTGTCCTGTTCCACTTGAATAAACACAACACCAAATGACATTTTATGCTTATTAACTTGTCCACCAGAGCAACAACTCAAACTTATTGAATTGCACATTCAACAACATAGGGGGAACAGAAGAGGGCAAACCTGCCCCTCTTCTCCACCCACCAGCCTGACCAGGCTGTTCCCCCTCTTTTCACCAAAGCTTCCATCCTAAGGCCAAACATCATTCATGTACCCATTTTCTAAACTTCAGCTAGATCATAAGTACCAGCCCTCATCTGCAAAGAAACACAGCAGACTGTGCCTTTCTTAAGCCTCCCTCATAGACAGTATCCAAATCCTGAACTATCCCCTAAAACACCTGCATACCTGCCATACCTGAAAAAAACACTATCCCAAACCAGTGTAAAATCGTGAACCTGGATAAAGTAATATGTAATACACCCAATCAACAAAATTCATTACCTTCCACCTCAGTTTGCAGCAAGGATTGCTCCTTCTAACTGCCCTCTACAACCTCACTGCATACCACTCTGATGACCAAAACATCTCCTGCAACCAATGTATTCAGCTCCAGAATGACTTCAAGGGCATTATAAAACCACGCAGAGTCAACTACATGCCATCATGCCACATTGCAACCCCATGTATCACCAAATCCAGTAATAACCAAATGTGCTCTTCATAATGCCAAAGCAATAACAATTCTAATGACTCACCATCACTACCAAGCAAATTTGTATCATTAAACTCCTATTGCCTAGCAATCCCGCCACCATAGTAATTATCTCGTACAAACTTTAAAACAGCTCAGCAGTCATATTGGCATTCTAGCAACTCAACAAAACAAGCCATACTGTTTTGTTATTAAACCCAATTGCATACCATCATACCAATGAGAGCTCTTTAACGCAGGTGCAATATCAATCCAGACATTAAACCAACTAGCCTTTACAACATGAATGATTAAACAACCATTTTCATGGCATTGTTCAAACACCATCGGCCATGTAATTCCATATTGGCAACTGGAAACAAACCATAATCCCCCAACAACCCGAATGAACCTCCTACAACAGCTAACACAAACACCAAAAGTAAAATAAATACTCCATGTCCCTTCAATCATCCTCCCTGACACAAGCCACTGACCCAACCCTTCAGCTTATAAACCTTATCACATACATAGCCAAAGTGATGAACAGGCCAAATGACTGAAAGAAAACCCTTAGTCCCTCCCTCATGTTAACCCAGTACCCCTTAAAACCAGACTATGGCAATCGCCAACTAACCTTAACAGCAGCTCTATCATAGATCATGAACCTTCCTGTCATCCCTCCAACTATCCAATACGAGAGTAGCACCTAAGAACCATCCTTGCCCTTGCTGGCCCTCACCTTTCCATAATGACTAACCACAGCCATAACAAATGCCACAAATACACCTCCAAACCCCACACCTATAAATGTATAATCAAAATACAAATCCCTATAACCCACCCTATCCATATGCTGCAAGGGCGTATCAAAGAACTAAGCCGCAAGCAACAAAATTGATAAAGTATGTCAACTATTAACCCTGCTAAAGTAACCCACTCAAACTGGCCAAAATAAATATGTCCTACATCTGCAAAAAATCACCACTGCCCCAACTGTAATGTGCCTTAAATCCATTGAATAAAATTACCCACTACCCTATAGCCTCTCCAGCACTCAAAACATCCACAAAACAAGTCCATTTCAATCAGGGCATTGACTGTTACAATAATAGAACTGTTAATGCTACCATGTATTGTACATTATCCTGTATCACAAACCAAACAAGGTAATAAAACATTAATACTTATTCTAACGTAAATAAAAAGTTGGTTATGCTTCATCATCCTAGACAGTCACAAGTATCTTCTTCTTCTGGATCACTGTGCTTGCCTTTTCACCTATCCATTTCTGATTACTCACCCAATGACCCCACTGCTTAATCAACACCAAAGCATGATCATCTGCGAACTCACTGTATCTCACCACTGGAACTCGGCACATCATCATTTACAAAGAAAAGGACAAAAATAAACCTACTAATAGGAATGAAAAGGCTCCACCTTATACCCATCTATTCCAAATTACAGCCACAGCGTTCCAAGACCCCATCTGCAAGAAAGAAAATGACATGTAAAACATCAAACTACATAACACATTCCAAGACATCTTTAAGGACAACCTATCCTCCCAACCTAGGAAGGAATGTACCACTGACATTCCATCTATGACAAAGCAGCCATAATTGTAGCAATGCTTCCTATGACCCTATCAAATACCCAAGATAAGTTTAACTACCAGTGGAATATATTAAAAGTAAAACCCACACCTGAAGGGACCTATCCCTGTCCACAAACCAGGTAACTTTACAATTCCAGACCACCAAAGCTGTTGAACATACTATGCCTAAAGAAATCCCAATCCCTCAGCACCACACACTCCAGGGATCTAAACCTTGTCATCACCATGAACAAAACATGCTGGAGGGATAGGTTCCTGACCCAGAGACTCCCCATACTCTGGAATAGACTGCCCATACGTGTTAAGCAGAGCGCCTCTTTGGTCCTCTTCAAAGGAACCTTGATGATTGAATGGGAGATGGGACATTCACCCCGGGGATCACGTCAGTAGCTCTGCTAGACAGGGGTCCAGGGAAGCAAATACTATGAAAAGAAAAGTGGTTCGTCCAACTGACAATGGCCCCACCTAAAATCACATAGACAATGGAACCTCCCTTTTCACCAAATGTATCAAGCACTACTCTTATGGCTTATAAATTGCCAACACAACAGGATTTGTTTTAACATACCCCCCTCTGAAAGATTCAAAGTCCAAAACTCAAATGTACTTCACTGCCCAGTGCCTAGCTCTCAGCCTTCCAATTCCAAAATGAGAAACTAGCATTTGAATTGTGGAACAAATAGGAAAAAAATGAATAACCCATGCTAACGGCTTACAAACAACTCCAGCTAAGGTCATAGGATGGTTAAAATTTGCTGGCATTACTTATAACAAGGATCTCTTAATAAATTAATACAAGCCACACCAATCACAAAGGTTTCTCATTTGTACTATTGCGCCTGCCCATCACACCGGCAACTTGCGTATCCCCCCCGTACTACTGCAGCCTTCAAAGCAATAAAACCCACATTGGGGAAACATTCCATCCCCACAAACTGCCATGACACCACTAATGACCATAAAACACAGCCTTCCAAACAGACAAATGCAATTAAAACATTTTCTTCAGCTGATTAAAAACTATCTGCAAAAAAGGAAAGGAGATAATTTAGCCAAATTGTTTAAAATGGCACTGCCACCAAAATTTCCCAATTCTATCAGGGGATAAAATATGCTAAATAAACTATTTAAATTGATAACCATTTAATATTTAAATCATAATATTCCCAACAAGTGAAAGGATTTGTTGATTTGTGGGGAATCACTTTGATATACCTGCTTATACTGAAATACAAGAGTAGCTACAGACTTCATGCACAATGGCCCTCAGAGAACAAATATTGTTCAGCAGACAGTAGCAGAAATATGCTAGTTGCAGCAAATCCAAACATTGTAAGCAACTGATTTCATTTGTTCTGCACAAGATCCCCTCAGTAACAAGACCCTTAATTAAAAATGTACTTTGTCCCGCTTTATGCACATGCCACAGCTTAGTGCACTAGAACTTAAACTTCAGAAAACGGAAAGCATCCGAATACATGAATGCATACACTTATACCTGCTATCAGCTTTTTTTTTTTTTTTTTTTTTTTTTATTACTTAATAGCATAACACCGCACTTGACAGATAGCAACCCCCCCCCCCCACCCCCAAACTTGCAACCTCATAGACAACTTCAGAAACCGCTAAAAACAGTAATAATCACAGTAAACTTACAAAATTAGCTTACACTTATTTGAAGGTCCTAAATATGGTAACATCACAAGTTAAGCTCACAAACCCAAATACCCCTTCACCTATGAGAAATATTGCAAAGCAAATAACCAAATTGAAAAGTACATTGACGGAATCCCCACAAATGCACAAACAGGTACGTATGAGCCTCGGCTTTGATTTACCGTATTATGCTGAGATAATATAACTTCTGATCTTTAACATCCATTCAGTCTTTAACTCTTTTTCAAAACAATGCCTGTCCTGTGAAAACAAACCATAGAAAAGCACATACTTAAGTAAACCAAACTACAAAGCCCCTAAGACTTGAAGTTAATTTCATTCCTCCCCTATCCTCGGCAAAATTAGCAAAAAACAAATTCTGATACCAGGGGTGCTGCCATGCCAAAAACAACCAATTTAAATATGATTTTTCTCATTTTATCAAGAGTACATCAATACTTAGCTGCTCTAATTTATTTATCAGTGTTTTGTGTAGAATCTTTATAAATTACATAACAGCACAATTTTTCATTCATAGCTGTTATTATATTGTTATAGAATATCATGCTAAATGTGATGATAGATCTGTTTTCAACATATGCATGTTTCAAGTCCCAATCTATCCAATTCTGACAATAACTTATCCAATATTACCTTCTCCATTATTTTTCCACAACATGAAAGTAGACTTAAGGGTCTATATGATTCTAGGTTTGTCCTACTCCCCTTTCTCACAAAGACAGGTTTAATAACCACGTCTCCAACCTTGAGTAATCTTCCCATATTTATATCACCTAGTAAATAATAGATATAATGGTATTGCTCTTTTTTAATTTCTCCAAACCTTTTGGGTTTCTAATACCATGACAAGAATGGACCCCATTCCTAAGTCAAAGTACAATTAAAGATCATGAAATTAATACTGTTTCAATCTTTGATGTCAGCCAGAAGTGCTCTTCGCAGCACCTACAATGTGCCCAGTAATGATGACTTCTTCAATTCATATGGGGTTACATGTATTGATAACATATCTAAATATGACTGTAGATTCTTTTTTATAAGACTTGTTGCTTCTACTACTATTGGAACTGTCTGGGTATCTTTCTTCCACATTGCTTTTATTTCTGCCTGCAAATCCTGATATTTTATGACTTTGTGTCACTCCATACGCAAAACACTGTAGTCACTGGCTGTGGCTATTTTAATGGTCAATGCTAGTTTGTCTTCTTTTCATGGATCACTATATGTTTTTCAAGCATCTATCTTTTGAACTGCTGGTAATGGGTGATCCCATGTGATGTAGACTTCATCATTTTCTATTATGCTTTGTGGCTTATCCTTCCAGTGTTTTGCAACCACTTCAGTATCATAATGTTTGCACAATCCCCAGTGCAACAGTTTTGTCATATTATTATGCCTTTCTGTATACAGCTCTTCAGTCATTTGTATGTCACAGCCAACAATGAGGTGTGCAACCATTTCCAATTCTGTTTTACAAAACCTACATTTCTCTTTTTTTCCTACATGTTCAATGGACTTTGTAAACCAATGTGTACATAGCCCACTATATTGGGCCACCAATATTAACCTTTCATCTCTTGGTTTGAATTCACCTCTCCTTATCCATGCCTGTGTTCAATCCTGATCAACATTAGATTCTTCCAGACGTTTTCTATACGTCCAATTATATTTATGCATTTTCCACATTTCTTGCCTTCTCATCTGATCCTTCACCTTATTTTCTTTCTTTTTTTGTTGGCACATTCAGTTGCTGCCTGATTTTTATCTACTTCTGGTTTGATTTCCATTCCTGCTTGATGCTGATATGCGTCTGCTAGACTATGCAGAGAAGTAATCTTAGATTTATTCTCCTCATGTTTCAAAACTTTCAGTATGTTTTGGTCTTGTGAGGTCAGCAGATATGTGCACAGTCCCACGATTGCAGATCTATACATGTAAAAAATTTCAAGGAGGCCCATGCCTCCTTTGGAATGGGGAATATATAATCCTGGTATACACTAATTGTTATAAATCATTTAGTGAGCATGAAGCATCCTTCTTGTTTTCCTAATATATACAACACGTTTTGGGGCCAGCCAGTCACTCCAAACCTGTAAGTTAGGACAGGAAGAGCAAACTAGTTTATAGCCTGATGTCAACACTGTTTTCAGGATTCATTTAAGTCTTCTAAAGTATTCCTTACTAAGTTTTATTTGTATTTTTTCATATTTTATTGTTGATCCTTCATCAAATCTCAAATATTTATACACTCCCCCTTGCTCAAGTTATTTTATATCACATTCTTGTCCCAAACTAATGTTTTCTTAGTGCTGCAGTTTTCCAGTGTTAAAGGTTACTGTTGCACATTTATCAAGACCAAATGACATTCTTATATCATCTTAAAAAGTTTTGACAACTTGCGGTTGTGATTTCTGTTCCTCATCTGATGAACTATACAGTTTTAAATCATTGACAAAGAGAAGATGAGAAGTCTTTCCACTTTGCTGTTTTCTAGGAGCTAAATTAGAGCCGTGGCCTAAGCAGTTAAGTAGACAGCTTAATAGGTTAAGAGCAAGGCACAATAGCAGTGATGACAGAGAGTCACCCTGGAATATCCCACTTTGAATTTTTATAACTGGAATAATAATTTTTCCTTTATCATGGCTTAATTGCAAAGTGGTCTGCCACTCTTTCATGGTCACTGTAATGTAGTCAATCAGTGTAGGGTATATCTTATACATTTTTAAGCACTCTTTTATCCATGAATGTGAGATAGTCAAATGCTTTTTTGTAGTCAATCCATGCCATACTAAGATTCTTCCCCTTTTTACAGTTCTCCACTATGACTCTATTTAACAACAAATGATCCTTTGTTTTGTATGACTTTCTTTTATTGCCCTTTTGTTCTATTGTCATAATTGAGTTTTCTCAATGGTTATAAACTCTGTTGGCATCAATTCCAGTGTATAGTTTATATGTCTTTGGAAGGCAAGTTATTGGGCTATAACTTTTAGGGTAGCTTGAAGGTTCACTCTTGAGTAGGAACATTGTTTTTCTTGTTGTTAGCCAGACTGGTGTCTGTTTGGGATGTGCATATAAATAGTTCTTACTCATGCCTAAATCTTCATGCAAAGATGTTAATACTTTTAACCAGAAGTTAGGTACTTCATCTGTGCCTGGGTTTTCCAATTGGAGGCTTTTCTTAACTTTGTTTTAGTCTCTCTGGCTGTTACTTCATCCCATTTCATATCCTGTACCTTTAAACTTCTTATTCTTTTACTTCTTCTATCTATTTAACGTTTTTGTTATGTTCCACAAGATCTTCATAAATACTTTTCCAAAATGTATCTATTTGTCCTGTTCCACTTGAATAAACACAACACCAAATGACATTTTATGCTTATTAACTTGTCCACCAGAGCAACAACTCAAACTTATTGAATTGCACATTCAACAACATAGGGGGAATAGAAGAGGGCAAACCTGCCCCTCTTCTCCACCCACCAGCCTGACCAGGCTGTTCCCCCTCTTTTCACCAAAGCTTCCATCCTAAGGCCAAACATCATTCATGTACCCATTTTCTAAACTTCAGCTAGATCATAAGTACCAGCCCTCATCTGCAAAGAAACACAGCAGACTGTGCCTTTCTTAAGCCTCCCTCATAGACAGTATCCAAATCCTAAACTATCCCCTAAAACACCTGCATACCTGCCATACCTAAAAAAAACACTATCCCAAACCAGTGTAAAATCATGAACCTGGATAAAGTAATATGTAATACACCCAATCAACAAAATTCATTACCTTCCACCTCAGTTTGCAGCAAGGATTGCTCCTTCTAACTGCCCTCTACAACCTCACTGCATACCACTCTGATGACCAAAACATCTCCTGCAACCAATGTATTCAGCTCCGGAATGACTTCAAGGGCATTATAAAACCACTCAGAGTCAACTACATGCCATCATGCCACATTGCAACCCCATGTATCACCAAATCCAGTAATAACCAAATGTGCTCTTCATAATGCCAAAGCAATAACAATTCTAATGACTCACCATCACTACCAAGCAAATTTGTATTATTAAACTCCTATTGCCTAGCAATCCCGCCACCATAGTAATTATCTCTTACAAACCTTAAAACAGCTCAGCAGTCATCATGGCATTCTAGCAACTCAACAAAACAAGCCATACTGTTTTGTTATTAAACCCAATTGCATACCATCATACCAATGAGAGCTCTTTAACGCAGGTGCAATATCAATCCAGACATTAAACCAACTAGCCTTTACAACATGAATGATTAAACAACCATTTTCATGGCATTGTTCAAACACCATCGGCCATGTAATTCCATATTGGCAACTGGAAACAAACCATAATCCCCCAACAACCCGAATGAACATCCTACAACAGCTAACACAAACACCAAAAGTAAAATAAATACTCCATGTCCCTTCAATCATCCTCCCTGACACAAGCCACTGACCCAACCCTTCAGCTTATAAACCTTATCACATACATAGCCAAAGTGATGAACAGGCCAAATGACTGAAAGAAAACCCTTAGTCCCTCCCTCATGTTAACCCAGTACCCCTTAAAACCAGACTATGGCAATCGCCAACTAACCTTAACAGCAGCTCTATCATAGATCATGAACCTTCCTGTCATCCCTCCAACTATCCAATACGAGAGTAGCACCTAAGAACCATCCTTGCCCTTGCTGGCCCTCACCTTTCCATAATGACTAACCACAGCCATAACAAATGCCACAAATACACCTCCAAACCCCACACCTATAAATGTATAATCAAAATACAAATCCCTATAACCCACCCTATCCATATGCTGCAAGGGCGTATCAAAGAACTAAGCCGCAAGCAACAAAATTGATAAAGTATGTCAACTATTAACCCTGCTAAAGTAACCCACTCAAACTGGCCAAAATAAATATGTCCTACATCTGCAAAAAATCACCACTGCCCCAACTGTAATGTGCCTTAAATCCATTGAATAAAATTACCCACTACCCTATAGCCTCTCCAGCACTCAAAACATCCACAAAACAAGTCCATTTCAATCAGGGCATTGACTGTTACAATAATAGAACTGTTAATGCTACCATGTATTGTACATTATCCTGTATCACAAACCAAACAAGGTAATAAAACATTAATACTTATTCTAACATAAATAAAAAGTTGGTTATGCTTCATCATCCTAGACAGTCACAAGTATCTTCTTCTTCTGGATCACTGTGCTTGCCTTTTCACCTATCCATTTCTGATTACTCACCCAATGACCCCACTGCTTAATCAACACCAAAGCATGATCATCTGCGAACTCACTGTATCTCACCACTGGAACTCGGCACATCATCATTTACAAAGAAAAGGACAAAAATAAACCTACTAATAGGAATGAAAAGGCTCCACCTTATACCCATCTATTCCAAATTACAGCCACAGCGTTCCAAGACCCCATCTGCAAGAAAGAAAATGACATGTAAAACATCAAACTACATAACACATTCCAAGACATCTTTAAGGACAACCTATCCTCCCAACCTAGGAAGGAATGTACCACTGACATTCCATCTATGACAAAGCAGCCATAATTGTAGCAATGCTTCCTATGACCCTATCAAATACCCAAGATAAGTTTAACTACCAGTGGAATATATTAAAAGTAAAACCCACACCTGAAGGGACCTATCCCTGTCCACAAACCAGGTAACTTTACAATTCCAGACCACCAAAGCTGTTGAACATACTATGCCTAAAGAAATCCCAATCCCTCAGCACCACACACTCCAGGGATCTAAACCTTGTCATCACCATGAACAAAACATGCTGGAGGGATAGGTTCCTGACCCAGAGACTCCCCATACTCTGGAATAGACTGCCCATACGTGTTAAGCAGAGCGCCTCTTTGGTCCTCTTCAAAGGAACCTTGATGATTGAATGGGAGATGGGACATTCACCCCGGGGATCACGTCAGTAGCTCTGCTAGACAGGGGTCCAGGGAAGCAAATACTATGAAAAGAAAAGTGGTTCGTCCAACTGACAATGGCCCCACCTAAAATCACATAGACAATGGAACCTCCCTTTTCACCAAATGTATCAATCACTACTCTTATGGCTTATAAATTGCCAACACAACAGGATTTGTTTTAACATACCCCCCTCTGAAAGATTCAAAGTCCAAAACTCAAATGTACTTCACTGCCCAGTGCCTAGCTCTCAGCCTTCCAATTCCAAAATGAGAAACTAGCATTTGAATTGTGGAACAAATAGGAAAAAAATGAATAACCCATGTTAACGGCTTACAAACAACTCCAGCTAAGGTCATAGGATGGTTAAAATTTGCTGGCATTACTTATAACAAGGATCTCTTAATAAATTAATACAAGCCACACCAATCACAAAGGTTTCTCATTTGTACTATTGCGCCTGCCCATCACACCGGCAACTTGCGTATCCCCCCCGTACTACTGCAGCCTTCAAAGCAATAAAACCCACATTGGGGAAACATTCCATCCCCACAAACTGCCATGACACCACTAACGACCATAAAACACAGCCTTCCAAACAGACAAATGCAATTAAAACATTTTCTTCAGCTGATTAAAACTATCTGCAAAAGGAAAGGAGATAATTTAGCCAAATTGTTTAAAATGGCACTGCCACCAAAATTTCCCAATTCTATCAGGGGATAAAATATGCTAAATAAACTATTTAAATTGATAACCATTTAATATTTAAATCATAATATTCCCAACAAGTGAAAGGATTTGTTGATTTGTGGGGAATCACTTTGATATACCTGCTTATACTGAAATACAAGAGTAGCTACAGACTTCATGCACAATGGCCCTCAGAGAACAAATATTGTTCAGCAGACAGTAGCAGAAATATGCTAGTTGCAGCAAATCCAAACATTGTAAGCAACTGATTTCATTTGTTCTGCACAAGATCCCCTCAGTAACAAGACCCTTAATTAAAAATGTACTTTGTCCCGCTTTATGCACATGCCACAGCTTAGTGCACTAGAACTTAAACTTCAGAAAACGGAAAGCATCCGAATACATGAATGCATACACTTATACCTGCTATCAGCTTTTTTTTTTTTTTTTTTTTTTATTACTTAATAGCATAACACCGCACTTGACAGATAGCAACCCCCCCCCCCCCGCAAAACTTGCAACCTCATAGACAACTTCAGGAATCGCTAAAAACAGTAATAATCACAGTAAACTTACAAAATTAGCTTACACTTATTTGAAGGTCCTAAATATGGTAACATCACAAGTTAAGCTCTCAAACCCAAATACCCCTTCACCTATGAGAAATATTGCAAAGCAAATAACCAAATTGAAAAGTACATTGACGGAATCCCCACAAATGCACAAACAGGTACGTATGAGCCTCGGCTTTGATTTACCGTATTATGCTGAGATAATATAACTTCTGATCTTTAACATCCATTCAGTCTTTAACTCTTTTTCAAAACAATGCCTGTCCTGTGAAAACAAACCATAGGAAAGCACATACTTAAGTAAACCAAACTACAAAGCCCCTAAGACTTGAAGTTAATTTCATTCCTCCCCTATCCTCGGCAAAATTAGCAAAAAACAAATTCTGATACCAGGGGTGCTGCCATGCCAAAAACAACCAATTTAAATATGATTTTTCTCATTTCATATTGGTAATAACATTGATTTCACCTTCTTCAAAGACTTTGTAAAGTGAGTAGAATTTGCATGTTACAGCCATCTGGCATTTTCTGAACCCCTGCAAACCGACTCACTTTGCAACTACCCTAGCCTCTTTGCATGACATCCACACAATTAATGCATCCTGCTGTACCCTATGAGTGATGGACCTCAGTGACACAGCCACCACTGAGAGGTCCCCCCAATGGTGGCCATTACCCACATGTATTCTCAAGCCTGCGAAAAAACCCCTCCAAATGGTTCAAGCACCAGACCAGCCCAGACATCAACTACATCCTCTGCTACACCAAAAAAAACATCCATTTATTACTAAAAACACCCCAACAAGACTCAAAACCTGCCATCTAAGCCACTGGCCCAAAACAGAGCTCCCCAACAAGAAAAGCACCTTCAGCCATGTTCCTCAAACTCTGACAACCGGAAATCCTGTCAAAAGCCACAACCAAACAAACTGCCCACAAGCAATCCTCTCACAATAGTTCCCAAGAAATTTAACAGACAGAGCAACAGGCTGTGCACCAACCCGACCACTCCCCATGGTCAGAAGTTCCACTCAGACAACTGCACCCTTCACAAACCCCACACTCACCTCCACGCTCACCACCAGCAATCAAAGGCCTACCTTACCAACCACACTCTCACCAGTCGTCATGGACGTAATCCTGCTCGGTAGCAAGTTCACACCAAAATGTAACTCCTACTCTCACTATACTTGACAAAACCCTCTAATCCCCTCCCTATTCTTACCTCACTTCCTCCTAGCATCCCTCCCTCACATTTAACCCTGTCCTACCCTTATTCTTTTAATCCCTCCTATCCCATGTATCTAATACCACTGAAGATATCCCAGGACCAAAGGGTCTGTTCCAAACCTCATTTCTTTTTTTTTTTTGGTGGTCTTTCAATTCATTTTATCTTGTTTTCCAGATCTCTATAAAACTTTTTTTGGTCATCAATAAATTGCTTATCTTGTACTTTTCCTTTATATTTATCTGCATATCTTGTAAGTTTCTCCACCTGTACTGAGATTTTTAGTTTATTTGTGCATGATAGATCCTGATCTATTCGAATGCTGCACATTTCTTTTACCACATCTGTCTTTCTAAGTATTTTTGTTGAGTTTGTTCCCTCTTCTATACTTTTCTAACAGTGACACTTCTTTCTTAATTGCTTTATACTTTTCTCTATATGATACTTCCATGATGGTATCTGATTTCTCCCCTTCCTTTCCTTTACTACCTTGTGTTTTTGTGGTAGAACTTTATTAGTTATTAATTGAGCTGCATACTATTTATTCTGTTTCCTTCTGTTATATCACATGGATCTCTATGGACAGTAATAAATTACTGTGTTCATTTGTTTTATCAAGCTTCTGACATTTTGGGGTTTATTGACCTTCTGCAGTATATTTCTTTCATTGAGCTCAGTATGTCTGTCACCATTAAATCAAGCAACTCTTCTCTTAGCTCATTTTCTTCTAAATTGAGGGCACATTTTTTTTTGTTTTCCATTTCCTGTGAGGATTCTATAGAAAGTTCTATATCATCTTCCTGTGGCACCTTATCTTCAATTTCATCCTGTACCATCCGTTGCTCTGTCATATGGGAACTCACTAGCCTATAACTCCTCAACATTGACTGCTTCAGAGTTTCTACAGTTTCCCATTCCTTCCCTTGCTGTCCAGCTTCAAGTGTTAACATTTATACTGGTTTCCCATGGAAGGCTCCAAAATATCTTCATATGGCACCTGACTGATTGCTTCCTGTTCTACTTGTTCCCCTTAGTTTGGATGTCCATTGCTCTGTCCTGTTGTCTTGCTTTCTGAATTAGATTTTCTACACTGAACCCTTCACTTCACTGGTACACCATGACCTCATTTTCTATTTCTTTAATTTCTTCACTACTAATCTCCTTTTCTGCTTTTCCTCTTTGTCTTCTTATTTTTTGTATTGTAAAATTAATGGTACAGTAAGTTCGTGCTGAAGTGTTCACATGTTATTATTATTAATTCTGTCTCCTCTCTGTGCTTTGTTTGGATCCAGTTTGTGCAGTTCTTTTTCAATATAATCTAATTTGATTCCAGTATCTGAGGTTACCTGGATGTCACTAGGACAGCTTATCACCCCCATTGTGGAGCCAAACTGTTTTGCATAAGATTTTGTAAATATATCTATAATCTGTTGTGTCTGAGAATACATTTTAGAATCTACACACAATTTATCACTTTGTATGTTTTTACTCCTTCCACATCTTATGTATTTATATAAAGGTTTCCTATTATGTTCAATATCTTTATATACATTTTATTCAAATTTTCTTGATCTTGTTTCATGCTATGCTTATTTATTTATCCAGCTTGTTTATTTCAGTTTTCAAAGTTTTAGTTGACCTCTCTTCCATTTCTTATATTTTAATCAGGTATCTTGTTGTTATGGAAATATATCTCCTGACATTGTATGCCTAGATTCTGATGTTAAACATTCTTTGATTTTATTGCACTCAAACAATTTCTTTTTCAAAACTATCTACATTCCATCTGCTATTTTTCCACTGAACATATCACTCCAGTTAGTTTTACATAGTGACTGTTTTGCTTCCATATAATATGTAATGAATCTTCTGTGCAATGATTTAGATTTTAGTTTGGCAGCATTTTCTAGCAACAAATTAACCTTCATAACCCCATGCTCACTGCACATCAGTAGTGGTAAAACTTCACTTGAAGTAACAGTAATTTCTTTAGGAACACAATGTCTAGTGTGTTCCATTCCCTGTTATTTTGTTTTCAATCTAAAGCAATTGCTACTGAACATACATTGTGAATAAATTCCTTACTATTGTTGTTGAATGAATATTATTCCAGTCTGTTTCTGGTAAATGTAAGTCCCCAGCTAATATTATTCTTCCCTCCATTATTTCATGCAAGAAATGTATGAATTCCCCTATGTCATCAGCACTTGACTTTGGTGGTGTATACACTCCAACAATTGTTATATGTTCCAGTGTTGTCTTTATTGTCACAGATACAACATATATATTATACCATGACCCCCCCAAAACGTGCACGCTGATTGGCCAGCGTGCACATTGTAAATCGAGTTATACTAATGGAAAAAGGTCCGGTCGCCCGGACTTTTTTCCATTAGTATAACTCTACTTTTAAAACACTGTCTCGCTATGTTAAATGGGTTTAACATAGCGAGACAGCTTTAAAATAAGCAACGGAGATCTCCGTTGCTTATTTTAAAGCTGTCTCGCTATGCTAAACCCATTTAACATAGTGAGACAGGTTTAAAAAAAAAAGCAACGGAGAAAGCAAGATCTTCGTTGCTTTTTTTACTGTTTTGCTATGTTAAATGGGTTTAACATAGCAAGACAGTTTTAAAATAAGCAACAGACATCTCCATTGCTTATTTTAAAACTGTCTCGCTATGTTAAACCCATTTAACATAGCGAAAACAGTAAAAAAAAAGCAACGGAGATCTTGTTTTCTCCGTTGCTTTTGCCCACAGCTCTGATGTACTGCACAGGTGCGCAGTACATCAGAACTGCCACGGATGCCAGACATCTGCGGAAGGGCAGTAAACAGGCATTATACTATGCCATTATTTAAGAAAAGTAATAGTTTCTTTTCTTAAATAATGTCATGGTATAATAACAATAACCCACTTCTGGGTGTGGGTAATGCTGTATTTACCCATGGTTGGCATTGTTTGGTCCCTCAGGCTTTGCCCTCGGGACCAAACCATGCCAACCGTGGGTAAATCCAGCATTACCCACACCCAGGCGTGGGTTATTGCTATAGTATTGGTGTTATCACTGAACATGTAATCATCACAGATCTCATAACTATCTTTAATTCCTATCATAACAACTCCACCTGAATTTTTATTAGAATGTGTTTTACAGTAAAAACATTTATACCCTAAGAGAACTGGTTTCCAGTCATTGCTCTTTAACCAACTTTCACAAACACTGACAACATCAGTCTTGTGGGAACATAGCAAATGTTCCAATAAAATAAACTTTATTATTAATGCTCCTAGCATTAGCAGCCATCAGTGATGTATCAAATGTTGCTAACTGCGAACTGTTAAATTTCTGACCTGGCAAAACTCCTGCCTAGAGTTTGACAAATATTTTTAAAAAATCTGCTGCAAAAATTCTCTTCCCTGATCTTGACAAGTCCACACCATCCTGCCTGAACACGTTTGCCCAAAAGTAGGCTTGGATTCTCTACATATTTCCATTTTTTAAACAGGATATTTTTCCCAAGTAGGTATTCACCCCAAAAAATGTTTCATTCATGGTGACCTGACTATCCTATCTATATGTGATTTGTGAAAAAAAGCTCTAACACCAGTACAAGCTATACTATCTAAGAGGGCTGTAAGTTTCCTACTAACAGACATAGAGTCCTTGCAGATTACATCATCCATACCAACATAAATAAAAAAAGATCTGTACGTCCTTACATTAAGGCATTCAAGGCTTGTCTCACATCTTTTATTGTTGCTCCTGACAAGCATAACACTATTCAATGTTCATTATCTTCTCTGCAGATGTAAGTATCAATTCCTATAATAATTGAATTTCCTATTACAAGAATATCTTTTCTGAGCAGATCTGAATAATCTTCAGTTTTTAGTTCAATAATATCTGCTGTATCAGTTGATACAAAGGAATGATCATCATCTCCATTAGTCTTAATCTGACTGGTTTCATTGTGTATTAAATTCTCAAGCATACAGTCGTCATCCATCTGTTCTTTGGACATCCACAGCTTGAGCCATGTGTCAACATCTATCTTTCTCAGCTTTTTTCTTGCAGTAATTTTCTTCAATCATTCCACAGTCAGTTTTGACTTCTTCATTTTCACCTGCCCTTGCCTTTTTGTTCTACCTTCTCTTTTGGAAAAATGATGCCTTTTTCTGTAGACTAAAGGTTTTCTGATTTATCATTCCCTGTAATCTGTGTGTTACATAACAAAACAGTGCCCCTTTTAGTACATATTCTCTTTACTTTACAGATATTTATCAGTTTCTTTTTCTTCTTTATTTGTTGTTCACTTTCGTTCTTTCTTTCTTTCTTTTTTGTTTCCTTCTAAACACTATGAATCCTCAGATTGCTAAATACTTGCTTCCAGAATTCCAAAGTTGTCAGAGGATCATCTTATTTTATAGGGGTTGAACGATCTTTACAGACAACAGACACATCATTTCCTAAATGTGTTCTGTTTGCTCTTTGCATAACATTATTTATCTCATGAGTTCAATCATTAATATATGTAACAGTTCTCCAAGACATGCAAGTTTCACAAGTGCAGTCAGCATCAGCAAGTCTAGATTTACTTTTAATATTTTTAATAATGGTAAGCAAATCATCCAACTTTTTACACGAGGAACACAGATCATCAGTGTTAACAGTTGTTACCTTTAAATATGCATAACATACATTACACTGCAAAAGATAGTTGTGCTTTAGCAAATCATTAATGGCACACTCATTTAAGGAATCAATATTCAGTTTCAAACCAGAAATTATAAAAGAAAAGAATAATCAAAATCAGTAATCATAGAATTCAAAGAGAACTTAAATCAACTTAAAAAAATCTCACCAGCAATATACAACTAAATACTAAAGTAAGTACAGTTAAATTATTGTTCTGACTGTACAAGTTCTAAAAGTCAGACAAAAGCTGTAATTCTATTATGTCACACAATAGCTTCTGTTCACTATCGTTCACAGTCGCACTTCTTCTTAGCAGTAAAGATCAACAAATCACAAGCCAAGATAGGATTGTTTAGATAAGCTCTGGATTGTCCTTTTTGCAGTTTGTGTGAATTAATAGCTGATTAGGCCCCTTGGGATGACTAGCGCTTGTCCCTCTAAAACCTTTCCCTTTCTAACAACCAACAATGAAAATTAAAGGTAAAAACAACAAAATATAAATCAAAATAAATCTTGACAACAAGCCATCCCTACCTTCCTACAAACAGTGAAAAACAGTAGTAAAAAATAAAATATGAATTCAAATAAAACTTCTCTTACCATTCATCTCCACAATAAATCACAAAGCAAGCTCGGATTGTTTAGATAAGCTCAGGACTGTGCTCTCAGCAGTCTGTGAATTTATAGCTGTCTAGGCCCCTTGGGATGGCTTGAGCTTGCCTGCCTAAAAAATATCAATTTATAACAGCCAACAGTGAAAATTAAAGGCAAAACAACAAAATATAAATCAAAGTAAATAAAGTAAAGTTATAGCAAAGAGTTACCCCTGGATTTACTAATCTTCCATGCAGGACTAGTCTAGTCCTACATGGAAGTGCCCGTTTAGGAGCAGGACGGCAGTGCGCCATGCATATTAATGAAGGCATGCTGCCCGAGCTCCTAGGCTTACACGAAGCATATATATGTGCAGGGGGCATGTCTGAGAGCAGAGCTGTCAGAATACACATGCCCCTGCAATGTTGAACAGCAGAAAGTGGAAAAAAATGAGTGAGACTGCTCATAGGTGTCCACATATCCCGGCAACAGTCCCCCATGTGTACGACAGCAACAGGACATAAAAATCAAAAGAAGAAACCCCAGTATTGTCCTCTAAAACTCAGAGTACAGTTAACTGTAGGTGCATGTGTGTGCCCATTGCTTAGCTACGGTTACATCAGTTGAAAAGGCTGAAGAGGATAGCAAGGAAGATATATGCAAATGAAACATCTCAGCAATGGTGTAGTGGGCAGAGCAGTTGCCTAACGAGCAGGCATTCCCAGTTCGGGTCTCACTGCAGCACAGTCTATTTTACATGGCAAAGCATGGTATAAGCAATAGTCGTATTGCAAAACCCACTAAATCACATACATTTATGAACTTGAGTACTGCAGGAAATGCACATGTGAAGAGTCAGTATCATAATGAATAAGGCAACAGTATGCAGTTGTAAGCACAGATAAACAGTAGTAAGCAAATGTAAGCACTAATAAGCATGTGCAAGTGCATCTGTGCGGGGGTAAGCACTGCTGACACAGATTAAGCAAAGGAGAAGCTAACTGGGTGAAAGAAACTGTGACCAGAAGTTAGCAGTGCTTACCTCTGCGCAAACCCACTTACAACCGCTTTAAATTGCCATAATCATTCTGTATCCAACAGCCGGTGTTCTGCCCAGCAACAGAATAAACAGCCACTGCAAGTCTGGAACCCAGGACCATGCACACCACACACAAAATGATTTACCACTAAGCCATGCCAGATATTCATAAATCATATATCAGAAACATAACCCCAGCCCAGTAATGCAACAGTACAGAGAATGTATACTGACATCTAGATGGATGTGTGTGTGTACATATATTACTATCTAAATGGATACAAAATATCCATAGATGTAGTCACATACACACACATATATATATATATATATATATATATATATATATATATATATATATATATATATATATATATACACATATAGATATAAATATCCAGAAATATATACATATATATACAAATATATAAACATATATACATGCAAATGCCAACATCTATGCAGATATATATTTCCGTAGGTATATACGGGCATAATTAGAAATATGTAAGCAAATATATATACCCATATAGGTATATATGGTCAGACTGCTGTAGATAGCAATGGTAGATAAACAGAAACATATATGTCCACATGCACCGTCAATGGGCTTGAGAGGACCCAAACAATATACGGGTACAAACAAAGTATGAATTGCCATACCCCCCAAGCCAAACACGTCCATCCTGCAAGATGCTACCAAGCTCATTGTATTGTAAGTGTTTCATTTAAATAGGGATTTAAATCAGTCCTCTCTTATGTTTCACATGTTGACAACACATTCCCATCTCCCCCACCGACTACACAGGCCAACCAATACAGGCTCATCCAACCTAGGCCATCCTCGAACCATACATTAATTACCCACAGTTCTGCCCCCCCCCCCACTGCACACATGCAGCCACCATCACCTCGATGGTTACCGGCCCATAGCTACCACACCACCACACATTGCCCTCCCTCAACTACCCCCTCCTTGGGACCCATCCTGTATGTTGACCCGACCCAAGTATCATATGTCTGGCACATGCTGTAGTCCATGCACATAGCCATGGGTACTTTTGCAGCTCTGTTTTTTGACGAAAGCTGAATACCCAATTTTTGGGTCATCCTGCATGGATGAATGTTTCCCTGGTACTAACAATAGACTTCATGTGTGACCTTGTTGACACTAACGGTTTTATTTGTAGGTATCGCAAAGCATACATGGCAAAGAAGGATGGCCTGTATGCACACGAAACAGAGTATCCAGCAATACCAGTCTACATTACAGGACATGTAGCTAAATATGTAGAGGTGTGTGTGTGTGTGTGTGTGTGTGTGTGTGTGTGTGTGTGTGTGTGTGTGTGTGTGTGTGTGTGTGTGTGTGTGTGTATATATATATATATATATATATATATATATACCCATAACTAAAAAGATATATACCTCTCCCTCTATGTAGTACACATGTATACATACATAGACATATATATATATAAATACTCACATATAGATATATACATATGCAGACACCCATACATCCACATGTCATTAGATATATATACAGCAATATATATATGTGTGTGTGTGTGTGTGTGTATATACACAGATATATAGCTATGATATGATACAGCACATAGGAATGACATATGATCACAGGCCGTGCCAATGGGGGTGAGGGGCCCAATCAACATATGTGTAACATGTAGCATTGCCCTCCCAGTCAGACAGGGAAAACATATAAACAAACATACAAACAATATAAACAATCCACTGCTCCCCAAACCACAGGCATGACACAACCAGTGGGGGGAACACTGTGGACCCGCCAAGTCTAATCTTGCAACAGAGACAGGAGTGTCCCTTGAGGGACACCCCAAAAATTGTTGATGATTGGAGTCCTGTCCCTGCAATGATTTATCAAGGCAGGGTGTGTATGTACTCAGACTACAAGGTTGGGAAAGCGTGATGACCCATAGGTCGAGACAACATATGAGATGGGTCCAAGAAGTGGAGAGTGGGCAGTGTGCAGTGGTGTGGTTAGACCCGACCTGCACCCAGAGGAAGGATGACTGCTGTAGAGGAGGGGCAGGTGGGGGAACTATAGGTATGCAATTATGAGCCAAGGCGTGCAGGTGTTGGCTGGAGTGGTTCTATTCAGACTGCCCCAGGGATGTAAGCAATAGTGTGAATTGGGCAGAGCTGCCGCCTAATGAGCAGACATTCCCGGTATGCATCCCACTACAGCACAGTCTATTTTACATGGCAAAGTACAGTATAACCATATGTGTTGTTGCAAATCCCACTACATAACACCAAAGAACACATGGTCGCAACACCCCACTGTAGGCATGTAAGCCGATCTAATTGGTATCACAAGCTTTATTGTAGTCCTCACCACCACCCAGGAGTGTGAGTGTCCAACTCAACCTCCAAATGCAATGTATATGCACAGCTGTTGCGGTAGAAGAAATGGCCAGTTGTGGACCTTCCCTTCAGCCTTCCTGCACATCCCTGGATAATTCCCCTACTATCTCTCCCTCTTTGTGCCCCTTGAACACCACTTACCTATCAACCCCTGTTCCATTTCTATTAATATTTAAATTTACAACTAGGTGACACCCTCTTCCCCAACTATATTGGCAGAATCTGGAACCCCCTACCCACATGTATTTCCTCAGCTGTCCCACTGGACACATGTAAATAACACATGAAGGAGCACCACAAGCAAACTTGGATTAGCACATTCTCACCATCTGGCGAACCCTCCCCCCAACTTACACTCTATACCCCTGCATCAACTAGTG
Organism: Protopterus annectens; assembly: GCF_019279795.1. Lineage (NCBI taxonomy): Eukaryota > Metazoa > Chordata > Ceratodontiformes > Protopteridae > Protopterus > Protopterus annectens. The sequence continues at coordinate 465,191,600 of NC_056746.1, forward strand.
AAACTGACACCTCTTGCCCTGCCTCGCATACAAATCCCAACATCTGATAAACCTTCTCTGTTGCTTCCCTTCCAATTATTCCAACAGGCTACTATACAGTTACAATGTGTCCCCCTCTACCTTCCTACCTACTCCTTCACTATTCTCTTCTACTCTACCACACAGGTATGGAATAACTAAACCTAACCCGGATACCTGAGTGTAACCTATCCAGACCTGTTAAATTGGAATCCACCTTCACCTTAAACTGACCTTTGTCAACAGTCATACCTGACATGTAAACCTGACATAAGCATGTATAATACCAACATGTTAACGTAAACTAAGCATGAAGAATGTAGTACGTAGTTATGTTACATCTGTTACTCTCTATGAATGTGGACACCTCAGTATTACTTGAAATGAGTAGCTGTGGTTTACTGTGGAGCTCTACTCCCCAGGCCACCGCTGAAAATGGACAAGCATCCAGTCGGATTATCCCAGTTAACAAATGTACACTAAATACATGAAGTAGCACGGGGGTATGCAAGAGCAAGTGGGTGTAAGCCTGTATGGGCGGCAGTAAGCAATGCCCACACTAGTTAAGCAATGTAGAAGCTAACTCAGTGTAAGATGCCGCAACTGGAGGTCAGCAATGATAAGCCTTGCGCAACCCAGTGCATATCCACCTACAATTGCTCTACATTGCCCTAGTCACTCTGTAGCCAACAGCTCTTGTTGTGCCCATTCACAAAATAATCTGCACTCCCAGGTTACAACCCCCCGATCCTGCACACTATAGTCTACGCATGTTACCACTAAGCCATGGCAGATACACATTCAGCTGCTGTTATCACAAACATATCATCCAGCACAGTCATTCAACAGTATAGGAAATGTATGTAAGTATGTAGATTAATACCAGCAGACATGTGTACATTGCTCAATCACAGTATTTTAAGCAGTCTATGTGTATCAAGGAACAGTGCCTGTCCAATCATACTGTGAGAACAGTAGTCTTGCATAATACTGAAGAGGATAATGAAGAATGGTGCATGCCATGGGGGTGTGTGGGCATGCTTCATACACAGAATGTCACACCTGGGGCATAGTGGGAGATGAGGCTGGCCAGGTGTGTGAGCAAACTGCTGCTTCTCAAACCCCTGGCAGGATGCTACCAGTGGGAAAAACAGTGTAGACCAGCTAAGTCTACTCTTGACACAACAACAGGTCCATCCCTGGTGGGACCAACCAAAAATTGTGAGTCACATCGATGTCTCCATCAGTATCGGAGGAGGATCAGGGGAAGGCTCGTACATACATGGACTAAACGGATGAAGAGCCTGCTGAAGCTTGGGTTGAGACAGTATACTGGAGGAGTACCGAGACGTGCAGAGAGGGAAATGTGTGGAGGTGTGGTATGGCTGGACTAGCAACTGGAGAATGGATGGTTGCTGTGTACGTGGAGCCCTGGGGCCAGGGGAAGGAAACCTGAGTATGAAATTATGGTAAAAATATGCAAATGAAGCAGAACAGTAATAGTACAGTGGGTAGAGCATCCAACCGATGAACAGGCATTCCCGGCTTTGAGTCCCACCGTAGCACAGTCAATTTTACATGGCAAAGCATGTTATAACCAATAGTTTTGTTGCAAAACCCACTAAATAGCATATATATATATATATATATATATATATATATATATATATGAACAGGAGTACCGCAAGAAATGCACATGTGACATATCAGTATCAGATAGAATAAGGCACTAGTAAGCAGGTATAAGCACAAATAAGCAATAGTAAGCATATGTACTTACTAGTAAGCAGGCCTAAGGCCTTATAACTGCTTTAAAGTGCCTTAATCACTCTGTATCCAATGGGCCTTTGTCAGCCCAGCAACAAAATAATTAGCCATGCTGGTCACGAACCCAGAACCCTATACACCATAGTCCCAGGAGCTATCCACCAAGCTATCACAGAGGTACAGAAGAAGGAGGTAGTAGTAAACATGTCCTCACCATAGTATAACCAAACTGAACCTGTGAAAGGCATCAGTAGACAGTCATATGTGCCATAACTGACTACAGAACATACATATGTGAACTGGAGTACTGCAGTAAGTCCAGATGTGAGGTGTTACTGTAATTAAGTGTAGAAGTTCCCAGGACCCCATACAGTGTACATACACATGTCTCAAGGATACAAGACACATATATAACAAGTGATGAAGGGGAAATCAATGCCAAAAGGCAAATATGCATACAAATAATGCACACTGCTAAGCATAGCACAGCACTGCCTCCCCGACTACTGGCAGGATACTACCAGTGGGAGACACAGTGTCAACCTACTAAGTTTAATCTTAAACAAATGCATGTTCATCCCTAGTGGGACGACCCCAAAAATTCAGCTAAAAACAGTACTCTGGGTAACATACTATGCCTCACAGGTAAGCAAAGATGGAAACGTATGTTTGCGGACTACATGTGTGGGATGCCTGAAGATCCATGGGTTGGGACAACTCATGTGAAGGAGCCCAAGAGGTGGAGAGTGGGCAATGTGTAGTGGTGTGGTTAGATTTGGCTGGAACCTGTAGGAAGGATGATTGATGTGGAGGAGGAACGGGGGAAGGGAATGATGGGTATCACATTATGGACCAAGGTGTACCGGGGTTGGATGAGCCCATACTAGTGGGACTGGCCCGTGCATGTCAGCGAGAAAGGAGGGGGACACACAGGGAAGGTACTGAGACATTCCATTTCCCATGCCAAACCATGTTATGGGTATTATATATATGTTGCATAACCTACAGAATAACATATATATATATATATATATATATATATATATATATATATATATATATATATATGGGTCCCCTTCTAAAGACCAAAATGCCGATTCCCCGACGCGGAAATCACTGACGCCAGATAACCGACAGGTACGTATACCGACAGGGTGATTCGCCGACAGTGGAAAGACCGACAAGGGTAATGTGTGATCGCGACCCGGTAAGTGTGCGACAGTGACAGAGGTAGGAGTGGTCAGGTAAGTGAGTTAAGGTTAGAGTGCAGGTAGGTGAAGTGTGCGTTAGTGTCGGAGCTTGGGCTAGGCGTGGGTAAGTGAGTTAGGGTTAGGGTGCAAGTAGGTGAAGTGTGCGTTAGTGTTGGAGCTTGGGCTAGGGATGGGTAAGTGAGTTAGGGTTAGGGTGCAGGTAGGTGAAGTATGCGTTAGTGTCGGAGCTTGGGCTAGGGGTGGGTAAGTGAGTTAGGGTTAGGGTGCAGGTAGGTGAAGTGTGCGTTAGTGTCGGAGCTTGGGCTAGGGGTGGGTAAGTGAGTTAGGGTTAGGGTGCAGGTAGGTGAAGTGTGCGATAGTGTCGGACCTTAGGGTTAGGGTTTGGGTCAGGGCTAGTGTGTATGCTATGTAGTGTAGTGTGTTGTTTACGTTCCGTGTCGGTGTTATGGTGTTCGTGTTTCGCATTGTCGGGTTTGTGTGTTGTCGGTGTTCTGGCGTCGGTGATTTCTGTGTCGGGAATCGGCTTTGGTCTTTAGAAGTAGACCCATATATATATATATATATATATATATATATATATATATAGCCATGAAATAACACACACACATATATATATATATATATATATATATATATATATATATATATATATATATATATATATATATATATGAAACCTGGAGCACTGCAGGAAATGCACATGTGAGGTGTCGGTATCATAATGCATAAAGCAGTAGTTAGGTTAAGCAGCAATACGCTGTAGTAAGCATATGTCAGCACTGGTAAGCAAGTTTAAGTGTACAGGCCCAGTAAATCTGATGCAAACTATCTGTAGGCAGATGTAACTGGAGGTTTGTGTGAGTTTACGTTTACAGGCTCAGCAAATCTGATGCAAACTATCTGTAGGCAGATGTCACCAGAGGTTTGTGTGAGTTTAAGTTTATAGCCACAAAAAGAAAAATGCCAGCCCAAAGTGGTGTGCATAAAACAATTTAATGTGATATAAACAGACTGGTTTTGGCTACAAATACCAAGCCTTCCTCACTGTAATGTGACAAACAGACCAGTTTCAGCTACAAATACCAAGCCTTAGTCAGTGCAAAAATACACTGAGGAAGGCTTGGTATTTGTAGCTGAAACCGGTCTGTTTATGTCACATTAAATTGTTTTATTCACACCACTTTGGGCTAGCATTTTTCTTTTTGTGTTTGGAATTCCCCTTTTTTGTGCCGTGCCCTTGCCGTACTTGCTGAGTTTGGATACTTCAAGTTTACAGGCTCAGCAAATCTGATGCCAACTATCTGTAGGTAGATGTAACCAGAGGTCTGTGTCTGCACGATGGTAAGCACTGCGTACACAAAGTAAGCAAATTTGAGGCTAACCTACAAATATGCAGCTGCCATCAGTGTGCCGGTTCTCCTGTAAGAGGTATTGCTACCTGCTGTCTGGAACACTGATGCCCACACACAGGAAGTACTGCACAAACATCCACTGAATGTCCAGGTTATGTCATCACATAAAACCCCTACTGTACATAACATGTGAAGCAGTCTGATATCTCACTGGCTTGTTAGCAGATATGATGATACTACTTATGGTCATGCACGACATATGTGCACAGGTTGACAGGGTTGTGGCTGGCAGCACATACACAGGGCCAATAATGACACGTTGCTGTGATAACCTCATACATATACTGTTGTAACATGATCTGTGGCAACATATGCCCTATGAGGGATAAGAAGCCGGTAACTGTCATGGCAGTCCTCATCTACAGACTGCAATCCTCACACTACCGTCTGCAGTCCACAGATAGATGCTCCATTAGTAGCACATGATTCCACAGGCACAACACACTGCCCTGTCTGCAGCTGACCCTGCAGATGGGGATTCCATATAAACATGGAACTGACATGGCAGGTATGGAGACATGTAGGAAAGTCATATCCGCACACACACTGTTAAACCAACAGTTCTCCACATGCAGTATAGCAGCACTTACAGTCTGTAGTCAGGTTAGGCACATCCCCTACTGTGTGTTGCCCTATTTCCACAGTGTATGTTACTAGAGGTAAATTCCCAATCCATCTCAGCTGCTCTGCTATTTGCCAACAGATCTAGTTCCTGCTCACAGTGACTGTCAAGGGCCAACACCAACATGATGTTCCTAGATATTGGAGTGTGTTACCATGCAATTGGCTATGGGAATGTTACCACAGCTGTTCCACGTGCAGTCAGCTAGGGGAAGGCTGCAATTCATGCAGAGGCCATCAGCTGATCCTGGGCATCACTTAAAATACACATGTTGCTGTCTAAGCAAAGCAGGTGTAGGTCTCCACATCCACCAGAAATGGAATGGGAGAGGCAGACAGAATCAAATACATGTCAGGAAGGGGTTGGAGAGTAAAACTGCAGCTTGTGTGTGATACACACCTACCAGCACAGGGTATCAAACCCCTGAGAGCTATGTAGTGCTATCACAGTTTGATGCAGCAATTGGATGTGCCACATGGGTTACCTGTTGTAGAACCCTCAGAACATATATGTGATGGTGAGTGACATCTGCAACAGGGATACAGTAGCTATACAGTAGGTGACGTACACGTGCCTGTCCACATGAACAGTTGCCAGTGTCAACGCAGCCACACTTCCACAGGGGGACACACACATTGACACACTTGGCAGGGCCAGGAGTACAACACATCTGTAGCGGGATTGCCACAACACATCACTGTGCAGGTGTCACATGCACCACACCGGTCATACAGAGTTTGTATGGGCAAAGGGTATGAGGAGGTGTCTGACATCAGACAGCATGCTTCAGTATGCCCATTGGGGGTTGTAGTGAGTGTGGATGTGAACATATGCACCATACAACACACATACAAAAACGCAGGGTGCCAGTACTGACATGCATGGGTGCATGTCTGCACGGGTGTGTGTGGTCGACTGTGGCAGCAGGCTATACAAGGGTAGGTGATGGGTATTCCTCGGCATCAGGCCACATGACAATGGTCTGCATTGTGTTTCAGGTATGTTGTGTCCACATTTGCCCACACAGGTGGGTATTGTATCCCCCATCCAGTCACCAGGGTGACTATTGTGTGTGGCCAATGCTGTGCATCACTTGCCATGTATGTGTACCTTAGTCCATGACATGGACGGTGTCTGGGATGTGCACACCTGCCACATGTATGTACAGTGACACGTGGAACTGTACCTGTGGTGTCTGGCCCATGTTGTGAACACAGATTAGCATCATATGTGCCAAACCTGCCCACCTGTGGCAGGGATCAGTAATGGGCAGCAGGTTTACTCTGCACCTACATTGATAGCATGCTAACATCTTTCTCTGGTGTCAATGGCATCTGTCCATACAGGGCATGTTGTCAGGTATGATATGTCCATTGTGGGTCACATGTGATGGCACCACAGGTGGTGCAGGTGTCCATTGGGAACATGGGGGAGGTGCACTGTCTGCATGTACATACATATTGGACAGATGGACATGGTGACATGCCCTCTGTAGCCCCATAGTTGCTAACAGTGGCCAATATGCAGTGTACTACCCACATATTGGCTGTTGCCTAGGCATGTGTGTGTGTGTGTGTATGAGACATGGGTTGGAAGTGTGCTCTGGGTAATACTGAGGTTGCTAACTGTGATTGCCTGGCCTTGATGTCACATGTATGGGTATGGCTTTGCACCCCAGCCTCTCAGCTATTTCACACCTGGTATCCCTGTACAGTGGACATTGTGATATATAGTAGGACCACCATATAAGAAATATGCAAAACCCACACCACATTTTCCACAGGTGTCACATGCTCACAACCACCTTTACACAGGGTATGAGTTACACACACACACACACACACACACACACACACACACATACACACACACACACACACACACACACACACACACACACACACACACACACACACACACACACACACACACACACACACACACCTGTCATGTTTGGGAGTAGAACCCCTACCTAACTAGTTTATTGCACCACAGCTCTACACAGTTCTAGTATGTACCATGCACATTACTGAAGTACTTCTTCCCCAAATGTGTATTTCACAATGAATGACATCAGCAGGATTGCCAGAGTAGGCCATTTGAAATGTACTGCGGGTGACTAGCCTAAAATCCATTGCTCCCTACACAGACAGTGAGACACATGCAAAACATCCACATCCAACATGTTTGGGTATATTACCCCTGACAGAGGGCTATATCACACTACAGCATGGAGCTGTTATAGGACACACCACAGGGATTACTAGAGAACCCTGTCCCCAAAGCTGTATTTCATAATGAATGACATCAGCAGGATTACCAAAGTAGGGCGTGTGAAATGCACTGAGTGTGACTAGCCTATAATGCATTGCTCTTTATACAGACATTGAAGCACACACAAAACATCCAGATCTGCCATGGGTGGGGATGGAACCCTATCACAGTTCTAAAGCACAATCCAGCAGTACGCTGCTAAAGGATGCACTACAGAGAGTACTGGGCTGCAACCTTCCCAGTGGTGTATTTCTAGGTGGGTGACATCAGCAGCCTTGTCTTAGTTGAGTATTTTAATCGTAAGGAGTGTGAGTACCCTAAAAAGCATTGCACTCTACACAGTCAGAAACAAACAAACACGCACACAAACACACACACACAGTCACCAAGTCTGGGGTTAGAACACCTACCTAGCTACTTTATCACACTACAGCAGTACGCAGTTACAGGACGCGCTACAGAGAGTACTGGGCTACAACCTTCCCAGTGGTGTATTTCTGGGTGGGTGACATCAGCAGTCTTACCTAAGTTGAGTAGTTTAATTGTAAGGAGTATGAGTACCCTAAAAAGCATTGTGCTCTACACAGAGACAGACAGATACGCACATAAAACACACACACACTCACACACACAGTTGCCGACTTAGCTACTTTATTACACTACAGCAGAACGCAGTTATGGGATGCACCACAGAGATTACTGGTCTACAACTCTCCCAAAGGTGTACTTCACATTGGATTACCTCAGCAGGCTTGTCATAGTAGGGCTATGGGGAGGGCGGTGTGTGCATGGGTCACAGCCCATTCATGTACGGGCTGACACGCCACATGCGGGCACACACGGGGTCATATGTCACAGATATGTGTATACCACTGCTAGATGACTATTTCCTTGTACAGTCATGTTGCACAGCTGGTACATTCACCACATAGTCTGTAATGCTGACGGATACTAATGGCTTGTACCTGCAGTGAGTGACACATGCATCTCATGTGTTTGGAGCACTTTGGCTGTGTGCAGAGTGGGACAGGCCTGGATTGCTCCTTGTCAAAGTCACCCTCTTCCACACATCTATGTATGTCTACCTTTGGCTTATTATACTGTGTCACCCTGACATATATGTCTGTATTCCTATCCAGTGTGTGTGCAAGGCATGGCATGAGTGGTGCATACTAACAAGTGTCTGCACTAACATCTGCAACTGCCACATATGTCTGGTCCACTGGTGTTTGCAGTCATGGCCTTCATGTGTTTAAGTGTGTGAGCATACCCAGTATGACCTTACAGTATGTTGTTCACTGACATTGCCTTCATTTCTCTAAGTGTGTGAGCATGCCAAGTATGGCCATCTGTAGTGGATGTGTGGATCATGTCCAGGTAGTTTGTGCTGCAGTGCTGACCTTTGTGTTGTACACCAACAGGTGGCATACTGTGTTCTGCAGGGTATCCATTGATCAGTTGGCTTTGACTGTTACTACATTTCTGCATAGCAGGGGGGGGGGCGCACCTGACTGTTTCTACATTTATACACAGGAATGGGGTGCACACCTGACTGTTATTACATTACTATGCAGGATGGGAGCTCACCTGACTATTTTTACATAGGGTTGGGGAGGCACACCTGACTGTTATTACATTGCTATGTAGGATAGGGGGGGCACAAGTGACACTTGTACACATTTGCTATGACTGTACTGGTATGTCATGTACTCCATTTCATTCTGTATTGCTAACTATCATGCTGACTAGAGGCATACCAGTGTACTACAGATCATGGCTTTGGTTGCCCTACATATTATTGTCTGACTTCCTGCCCTTGAGAACTAACATCCCACTGCCCGCCCTACTGTGGTCTGTCTGTGTAAGCCTTGGGGTGGGATTAACCATAGCTGTCATTCTGGGGCCATGGCACAGGCCCTGTTTGGGTTTGTCTACACCTGTCCTGCTGGCTGTGACAGTTGGTGGGTATGTGAACAGTCCTGACTGGCGTGTGTGGGTCATATGGACAAAAATGTCCCTCAGCAAAATACCTGCAGTGGGTTTTGTCACCCTGTGTAGTACTGGCTACTATGGCGACTCCAGTATGTGTTACACATGTCAGGGTACCACTATGGGTGTCTAATGTCTGCTGTCATAACATACAGCTACCCAATTCCCTTGCATGCTCACATCCATACCATAGCTACAGGTAACAACACATTCTACTCCATTTGGCAATTGGTAGGTTGATTGACTTACCTTGTGGGTGTGCCAGACTTGCAGATGGTGCTGGAGGGCTGCCTATGTCAGATGCATATAGTACACTCCCTATACATGGTTGAGCACAGGTGGTGTCTTGTTTGTTATCCCTTTTACTGTATGTGCGAGTCAGAGAGACGTGTCATTCCCTGGGACCATACTGTGTCAGTGCATGTGCTATGTGTTGCCTTTTTGCCAAGACCAAGGCATACTGGGCACGCCTCCTTCTGCCTACTGGGGCATGCTCATGTTCTTCCTCCTCCAGGTCACTCTGTGCATGTGCAGGCCTTGGCATTGGTGGGGGAGGGGGCTTGTGTGGCCCTGCCCCATGTTTTTCCTGCTGCAGCTGTTTCCGCAGGATCATATTGTGTAGCATAGCACATACCATAACAATTTGGGTACATGTAGCTGTTAAATACTGCACCAGATATGTCCAGCCACCTGAACTGTGACCTGAGCATCCCAAACACATGCTCTATTATACGTTTGGCCTGTGCGTGTGCCTCATTATGGCGTTCTTGTTCAGGTGTGTGTGCATTTCTTATGGGTGTCATCAGCCACAGCTCCAGTGTGTACCCAGCATCCCCCAGTAGATGACCATAGGGGATGTCCCCATTGGCAAATCTCTGGTACAGCTGCATCAGATGCCATATGTGGGAATCGTCATAGCTTCCAGGGCAGCCAGCACACATATTCATTATAATGCCCTGGGTATCACATATGACCTGGCAGTTGATAGAGGGGATGCCCCTGTGGTTGATGTAGGCCATACCCTACTCACCGGGTGGTGCTTTGATGCATATGTGCATGCAGTCTATAGCACCCACTACCCGAGGGTATTCTGCTATTTGGTGGAAGAGACGCATATTGCTGGTCAACACCTCACGGGTATTGAGGAAATATACATGCTCACTGGCATGTGCTGACATGGCATTCAGGAACTAGTGGAATACTCTGGATGCTGACCTGTGAGATCCCCATGATATCCCCAGTTGTGCTTTGGGAGGTGCCTGTGGCTAGTACACCTAGGCCTACACATACCTTGGTATCCACTGGGATAGGTTCCCCTTAGTCATTTTGGTGTGTCAGGTGTGGCCGACACAGCTCAACTATTTGCTGTGGGAGGTCTCTGTCCACCCTATAGCGCTCCACTATCTCCAGCTCATATAGCCCCTGGTAGGTTACCCTGGGTCTGTACACTCTTCTCCGTATCCTCACTGTGGGTTGTTCGGCAGCATTCACATCCTCACCACCCTCAGCTTCTTGCACATGTTGTTCTATGTTGCCTGCTGCAGCCCTTCTCATTTTGTAGGTTTGTTTGTTAAAATTTCCCTGCTTGTATACACTGGTGATGTAGCGTGTGGGAAACATCAGTGGGGAAAGTGTTTGCTTAGTTTATAGTAATGTTCTGGGCTGGGCTGCTGCCTGTGTAATTGGCTGATTCTGATACATTTCACCTGCCAGCTAGGCTAGTTCTCCTTGATTATCTTCCTACTGCTGTTTTCCCTTCCCATTGCCTCCCTGTTTGAGCACGTGTGTGCGACACGCAAACAGAGTGCTCAAATGTGCACATTGCTGCTATTTCCTGGTTTAACTTCATTTTTCTTCCTGTAGAGCCCGGTGAGCGGCACACACACCCACTTACATTTTATAGAGAGTGCTTGGCAGGTTTTGACACACCACCTAGCTTAGCTGTGCTATGCTAGGAGCACACCCGAACCACAGGTCTCCAATCTGCTTACAGTATGCCTGACACACCCACCCATGATGTCACCTACTTCCAAGTTTTGCATTCATACTCTTACACTGTTGGGACCTGCCTCACATGCTGGGGAAAACTGGGATTCACTATCCTTCCCCTCATTTGCATAGAATTGCTTGCTAATGCATAGTTACATGTGTCACACTGAGCCTCCCCCCTTTGCAACCACTACTCACTGGCCAGGTTGACTTTTGCCTGCCATTGACTTGCATGGCAGGTTTATTTTCTTATTTTCCCACCGATCCCGTTTGCGTGCCTCTGCCCTACGGTAAAACAGCCGTGTTCGATGGAAATAAAATAAAAATTGTATTTTTTACTTTTTGTATTGTTTGCAATTCCAGTGGATTTAAACTTGGCCATTGGCATGCTTCCTTAATGATATGCAGCCTTTATTTGGAGCTGTCATGTCTCTGTTTTGGAGTTTGCAGAACCGTACTCGGTTACTAACTGAGTACATTTCTACAGATTACGCTAGTCCTGCACAGCCTGATTCCAGCTTCCTGGATAGCAGATTTACCTCATTTGCATGGTTTTCACCTGCAAATGGGGTAATTTGCATACAGGGGCTGGGAACATGCAGGACTAGTGCAAGAGTGCTTTTGCACATCAAACGGGCACGTACGTGGATCGCTTGGACACCATATTGCCAACATCACCTCTTGCACTAATCATGCATGCCATGTAGGGCTTGCTGAATCCAGGGGTTAGTATATTTGGCAACTTGTTCCGCCTGCCCATCATTTTGTATTGGCACAATTGAACGTGCCCTAAAAAAATGTACTTGCAAACATAATTCTGATATTTCCAAAAGGAACACTTACAATGGATTATTTAGACATTCTGTCATTTGTGAGAATTTTAAATCATTTAACTCTGCTTTAATTAAATGACTCCAATGTGGGTGGAGGCACATAAGAAAACAGAATTGAAGATAAAGAGTTACTATGGCAGCTTAAATTGCTTGCTACTAGTCCACCAGGTATTAATGTATGTGTTTCAATTTTACCTGTGCTTAGATATAAGGCTGCCAAGTTATGATTTCTAGATTACTTCCTCATTATTATTTAGACAGATTTTTTATTCTGTCATGTATATGTTTATTTTTATACAGATTATATGTATGATTTTTTTGAACATGTGCATGCATTTATTATATCAATATTTAGGAACTTTATTATCTGTTTTGTAGGGAATTATGTTATGTACTTTATTTTTATCATTTTAAAGTCTCTCATGGTTCACATAGTTTTTATACTGTGAACAAGCAATTTACGCACGGGTGTTAAAATAGTTCATTTTTTATTTCCTGGTTAGTCCATTGGTTTTTAATTTGTTCTTTATAGTCATGTGACTTCCAGCTCATACTTTAAATTAAATAATTATTTGATTTGCTCTAGATCTGAAGACGTTCCTTTATGTTTTATGGACACAAGCATTATTTGCTAAACTTGATATTTTATTCTGTGCATGGGTTGCCTGTCTTTCTAAATAAACTTTTGTCTTCTTCTCTTTCAGCTGTTCCCATTAGGGGTCATCACAGCAGATCATCTGTTTCCATTTCTGTCTTTTACATTATTTTACCTGGCTTAGTGATTTCTATAGGTTGGTCTTTACCCACTCAGGTGTGTTCTGTTCTGGTTGGTTATATGTATAATGTATATATATATATATATATATATATATATATATATATATATATATATAGATATAGATATTTACTGATACCAAGCGAAACAGGAAACACTAAAAATCGAAAAACCTCAGGTAACCTTAAGACCAAGAGTCCTGAAGGAAAGATTCTTTCTTAACGCAAGTTTATTGAATCAAAAAAACAGCGTTTTCGCCGCTATACAAAGTGCAGCTTCATCAGAGATACAAGTACAGGTGCAAAAAGCACACCTTTATAGGAACAGGAAGTGACACGAACCCACATCAACTCCCTGTGCATAGAATAAAGGTGATATAGATTCTAAAATGCACATTCAAAGTATACTTTAAAAATAAATGTATTTAACACAGAAGATTTCTTCTTTGTTATTCAACCCCTAATAACTTTCTTAGAGAAACAACAAGATAGGTAATCTTTTACCTATCAGAACTAGAACTTCCAATGATTAAAAAATATTTACTGTAATTATTTATTTATTTATAAAAATTATTATAAAATAACTGTAAAACATATAAAAAATATAAAATAGGAAATGAACCTATATTATTACTATATTTGATAAATACAAGTAGCAGTCAATATAAAAGCAAAACATTTTTTGGGAAGACACACCTGATTTTGAATACTGGAAACACCACAAACATAACCTGTCTATCTAAGATAACTCCTAAGCTTTAAAACTGCTGAAATGTTACAGTTTTCATTCAATCCAGGGAACTTGAAGGCATCTAACTTTAACTGCCACTCGATTTCCCGGTTCTCTAAAATCAAAGAGAGGGGGCCTCCTCTAATACTGGTTGGGACTTGATCTATGCCCATAAATAGAAAACTATGTCCTGGGTGAATACTAATGTGTTTAGCTAGTGCATTATCATTTGAATTTTTCCTGATTGCATAGACGTGTTGATAAATACGTTCACGGACCTTACGGTCCGTCTTCCCTATATAGAAGGCTGAACAGCAGTTACATAATGCTACATAAATAATAGATTTTGACTCACAGATTAACTTGTGATGAATCTGGTATTTCCTATTCCTCACAACAAAAGAATTACCTGACTTAACCATTTTACACCAATTGCAAAAGCCACAATGGGACATACCATTCTGTCTACTATATAACGTTTGAGAAAAATTCCTTTGTAATAATTCTTTCAAGTTACATCCCCTTTTATAAACAACACAAGGCTGACCCCCTAATTTCTCAAAAAGAAAGGTATTATTAGAAATGAAATGCCCGTTCTTACAAATAGTTGACAAATAGCCTGGGAGTTCACATTGAAAGTAGTGACGAATCTCAAACCAAAACAAGGTTTTGTGTTAGTAGTAACTTGCCCAGGATTAGAATTTGAGTGTGATACAAGTAGTGGAGAACACAAGTCAGGACGAAGGAAGACACTAGTCTCGATTGGGTTAAGGATAGATTTATAAAATCCATCAACCCTTTTAATATCTACTTCTTGAATCAACTCATCGATTAATGCAACAGGATACCCACGATTTAAAAACATCCCCCTTATCTACCTATTGCAATTCCTTCCTTCACAAGCTGTTTTCAAGACCTTTTCATGCTTGAAGGCAGAAAAGGTCTTGAAAAGTGAAGGAAGGAATTGCAATAGGTAGATAAGGGGGATGTTTTTAAATCGTGGGTATCCTGTTGCATTAATCGATGAGTTGATTCAAGAAGTAGATATTAAAAGGGTTGATGGATTTTATAAATCTATCCTTAACCCAATCGAGACTAGTGTCTTCCTTCGTCCTGACTTGTGTTCTCCACTACTTGTATCACACTCAAATTCTAATCCTGGGCAAGTTACTACTAACACAAAACCTTGTTTTGGTTTGAGATTCGTCACTACTTTCAATGTGAACTCCCAGGCTATTTGGTCAACTATTTGTAAGAACGGGCATTTCATTTCTAATAATACCTTTCTTTTTGAGAAATTAGGGGGTCAGCCTTGTGTTGTTTATAAAAGGGGATGTAAATTGAAAGAATTATTACAAAGGAATTTTTCTCAAACGTTATATAGTAGACAGAATGGTATGTCCCATTGCGGCTTTTGCAATTGGTGCAAAATGGTTAAGTCAGGTAATTCTTTTGTTGTGAGGAATAGGAAATACCAGATTCATCACAAGTTAAACTGTGAGTCAAAATCTATTATTTATGTAGCATTATGTAACTGCTGTTCAGCCTTCTATATAGGGAAGACGGACTGTAAGGTCCGTGAACGTATTTATCAACACGTCACCCAGGACATAGTTTTCTATTTATGGGCATAGATCAAGTCCCAACCAGTATTAGAGGAGGCCCCCTCTCTTTGATTTTAGAGAACCGGGAACTCGAGTGGCAGTTAAAGCTAGATGCCTTCAAGTTCCCTGGATTGAATGAAAACTGTAACATTTCAGCAGTTTTAAAGCTTAGGAGTTATCTTAGATAGACAGGTTATGTTTGTGGTGTTTCCAGTATTCAAAATCAGGTGTGTCTTCCCAAAAAATGTTTTGGTTTTATATTGACTGCTACTTGTATTTATCAAATATAGTAATAATATAGGTTCATTTCCTATTTTATATTTTTTATGTTTTACAGTTATTTTATAATAATTTTTATGAATAAATAAATAATTGCAGTAAATATTTTTTAATCATTGGAAGTTCTAGTTCTGATAGGTAAAAGATTACCTATCTTGTTGTTTCTCTAAGAAAGTTATTAGGGGTTGAATAACAAAGAAGAAATCTTCTGTGTTAAATACATTTATTTTTAAAGTATACTTTGAATGTGCATTTTAGAATCTATATCACCTTTATTCTATGCACAGGGAGTTGACGTGGGTTCATGTCACTTCCTGTTCCTATAAAGGTGTGCTTTTTGCACCTGTACTTGTATCTCTGATGAAGCTGCACTTTGTATAGCGGCGAAAACGCTGTTTTTTTGATTCAATAAACTTGCGTTAAGAAAGAATCTTTCCTTCAGGACTCTTGGTCTTAAGGTTACCTGAGGTTTTTTGATTTTTATATATATATTTATATATACACACACAGATACGTATATATATATATATATATATATATATATGTATATATATATATATATATATATATATATATATATATATATATATATATATTACACACACACACACACACATATATATATATATATATATATATATATATTAATATATATATATATATATATATATATATTAATATATATATGTATGTGTGTGTGTGTGTGTGTGTGTAGATAGAGAGAGAGGGAGATCTGCATGGGTCCCTATCAGTTGATTGGGTTTTCAGAAACTTGAAATTCATATGGTTGAGAACATATGACTGAGTTTTTGAAAACTCAAAGGTTTTGAATGGAGATTGCAGTACTGCAAAGATCAGGGAATTTACCCATCTGATGTTGTTAATCTTCTTTCCATTCATCACTGATGTGTTCGGTTCTGAGCCCTTGGAACCAAGTCAGCCTAATACCAAGCTCGCTCCTGGCAAAATCTCTCGAGCTAAGCTTCTACCCATAGTGCCCTTCTCCCTGTTACCTCAGATCTCGTTTGCCACGTAGTCATAAAGCTGCTTTTCAGCCGAGTTCTCAGCTATGTGAAAACATTTGATATCTCTCAGGATATTTTATATTTTTTCTTTCTCTTGTTGTTAATATTGATATTTCTATAACTTTATAAATATATTTAGACCTCTCACTCCTGTTTCTTCCCATTTGGTAACCCTTTTAAGCACGATTGGTGGTACGGCCTTTTCTCCCTACCCTTTTAGCTAACTAGTGGTGTGTTTTTGCATATATTTCATAGATATATTTAAATATTTTAGACTTAGATATATTAGAGTTTGAATTTTTCCTTTAGTCTTGTATCTAGATTGTTGTGTGTGATTTTCATGATGTCTGATAAAAAGGGCACATCTGGGTTTAAACATTGTACTTCATGTAAGGGTAAACTACCTAATAATGATTCCCATGAAGTTTGTGTTTATTGTTTGGGATGCCCCATCTTTCAGTGCAACACCCCCTTTATAATTTATCAAAGTTTCAGTCAGTGCACTTTGACCGAGTATAAAAACAAGTTGATTCTGAAGGTCCTACTTAAGTTGCCCTTTTCAGAGGCGCTTTCTGCGATGGAGATCTCATCCCCTCCAATCAAGCATAAGAAAAGGTCCCACTCAGGTCCCTCTTCACCATCGGGTGACCAGGGCAAGTCTGAAAAGTCTAAAGTGCCTAAGCTATCTTCACAGCATAAGTCTGCCTCTTTGGCACTGTCCTCTTCTGCTTCAGCTATGGCTGTTCCTATGTCAGTGCCAGCTTTGGCTCCGATACTGTCTCTGGCACCAACATTCAACCTTACAATGACTACTACAATTTTGGTGCCACTTCGACACAGTGCACGCCTTCAATGACTATCTCTTTAATTACTACTGAACCTTCTATGTTGGCTCCGAGTGCCCCTTCAGCACAGAGCCCTTTTACTATCCTGATAACTATGATTTTGACTCCACTGCTTCTGGTCTCTAAACTTGAGACATCAGTGCCAGTAGATTCCACCCCATGGATCCAATACTCTCCATCTGTAAACCCCTTTCTAGGGCAGCCATGCAGTCTGTTCCTAGAATGACCTGACTCCCCATCGAGAGTATCCACTTGATCCACCAAAAGCCTTTCCAAGCTTGATGTGGTGCATCTTGTGGCTGAGCTTTTGACAGGTAGGGAGATACCCACCTCTTCTAGGACTCATCCTTCAACAGGACTTGGGTTGATTTCTCCACGAACTCCATCCTACTCTCCTCATTTGATCATACCAGTTCCAAAGCATTTTGCACCGATTTCATTTTCAGAACTCTTGTCTCGGTGCCTGTAGTAGACCTCACAGGGGCTCCAGGACTGTTCCTTTGGCCTTTGGTCCCCACTGAACTGAGCCTTCTTCAACCCCATGATTGGGCTGCAGGCTCTTCAGTTTGTGGCATGGTTTTGAGTGTTTCTACAGTTCTGTCCTCGGTGCCAGGAGTCCTGTCTGCACTGATCCTGCTTGAGGCTTCATCCTCAGGAGTAGGTTCGATGGAGCAGGGTGTGACCCCAGTTCCGAGGTTGTCCTTCTTGGTTCTGGGCTCCCATCCCCCTTTGGGTGGACCTGCTTTCCGAGCTATGGAGAGGGCCTTTGCTTCTGGAAGCATCTGGCCGACGTCGGTACCCCAGACCTCCTTTCCCCTAATCTACAGCTGTCACAAGCCACCTCCCCTGTACATCAGGTAGGAAAGCCACAGGACCCTCCATTGTAGGGTGTCCCCTCTTCTGAGTCGTCCTCAGAAGCCCCCACTGAGGAGCCCCCACAGAAGAGATTATGCAAGAGGAAGCACGTAGACACCCCTGAAGAGTGTCTAACAGAGGACATGGATATTGATGACATTGAAGGGTCCCAACAGTCACCCCCCTGATGATGTCTCCTTTGGAGACATCCTTGAAATGTTGAAACAGAGGGGTGATTGGAAGCCCACTAAACCTTATTCCAAGGAGTCCATGTTTCTGCAGGCTTTCTGTGCCCAGCTATCTACCTCTTGAGTCACACCGCCTGCAGACGAGCTAGAAGAACTCATGGTGCAACATACCTGGAAGAACCCTGACTCTGTTGAGTCAATCCCTCGGAGACCTGACAAGATACTTTCTCACCAAGGAAAACCCACGTTAGTCCAGAGGTTTACCAGTGGATGCTATGGTGGTGGCAGCAGCCACGAAAAAGGATCTCCCTGAAGAAAGTCATACTGTTCACCCACCCACCCAGCAGAGAGTCCCAGGCTGTGGACAGATTAAGGAAGTGAGTCTTTGCTTCAGCAACCTTTGCCATACAGTCTTTGAATTACTTGACACATTTTACAATGCTCCAAAGAGACTTGGTTTCCAAACTCTCTGGAACATTTGCAGGACAGATATCTGATGAGGTAAGGGATAAAGTTGCCTCGCATCTCGCAACGCTGAAATCAATCTCCAATTTGTCCATGAGATTGCTATCAGTTGCAACCGAAGGGGTGGCTGTAGCTGTGGGTTCAGGCATAGTTATGAGATGCCATGCCTGGATGCACCTCTGTGACTTCTCGGACCCTTTCAAGTCTTCCTTCCTGAATGCTTCCATCGAAGCATCTTCCCTTTTTGGTCCCAAGTTGAAGGACACCCTGATCAGGTGTGAGCAGGATGGGAAGACCCTGTCTGCTGTAGGTCTACGTTTTTCCAATCCTCAATGTTCCTTTTCCAGGAACCAGAGGAGTGGCAAAATGTGTCACAAGAAATCTCAGGGTCATTTCTGTGCCACACGTGGTGATGATATCCCCGGAGGCAGGGGGGTAACAATTCTGGAAGACTCTCTCCCGAGGCAGAGGGGGTCCACATAATCAGGGACCCAGGGATTCTTTCTCAGGGCAGCCTTATTATCGGTCCTGAAGAGCAGCCCTATTGCTTTCCTCTGGAAGCAGTTGGGGGCTGTTTCTCTCTTCACCAAGCTGCCTGGCATTCAATAACCACCGATCATTGGGTACAGAAGATCATAACCAGAGGTTGTACCATTCCTCTTATCACTTATTCAAAACTTCCTGACATTCCATCAAGTCAAAAGGAAGAAGCAGCTGCAGAAATAAACAAGCTGTGTCAAAAAATAGTCATCCAGTTAGTCCCACCAGACCAATGAGGATCCTGATTTTACTCAAGATTCTTTTTGGTGCCAAAAAAGACAGGGGACTGGAGACCCATTCTGGATCTCAGAAATTTGAACAAGTCTTTTGCCCAAATGAATTTCTGGATGGTCATGGTTCAGTCCATTCTTCCTTTTCTAAGAGAAGGTGATTGGATGTGTTTGATAGAGCTCCGGGATGTGTATTACCACATCAAAATGGACAAATGCTCCAGGAGTCTACTTTGCTTCCAGCTAGGAGCCAATCATTACCAGTTTCATGCCCTGCCATTTGGACTCTCTACAGCCCCCAGAGTGTTCACAAGGTGTATGTCAGTGGTTACAGCTCACTTGAAACTACAAAGATTCCAGGTGTTTCCGTATTTGGACGATTGGCTCCTTACTGGCCCCACTAAGCTTCTTCTGGTAACAGCAATGCAATACACTCTCTCCCTGGTGAAACTTTTGGGGATAACGATAAACTGGGAGAAATCCAACCTTGCTCCAGTCAAGAACATAGGATTCATTGGAGTAGTCTTCAACACCCATTCTTGTCTGGTGTTGCTCCCAGCTCACAGACTTCAGAGATTGAGGCTCCAGCTCTGGGTGATACTTTGTCAAAACAAAGCCTCAGCGAGAGAGGTTCTTCAGGTTTTAGGATACATGGCAGCTTCCATACCAATAGTGTCTCTTGCAAAACTGCATATGCAAATACTTCAATGGCTTATTCTTTTTCAATGGTTTCTGAATTTCCACCCTCTATGCCTTCTAATTCAGATAACCAATTCTTCAATTCTTGCATGTAGGACCTTCTTTGGTGGATGAGGCCAGAGACAGAACTTTGGAGCCATCCATTCCACAGATGCTTCCCTGATGGGGGGCACTTCCAGGGAAAGTCAGTCCAAGGTGCATGGTCCATGTTGGAGGCCAACCTGCATATCAACATTCTAGAACTGAGAGCAGTGCTATTAGCATTGCAAGCATTCCAACCTGTTCTCCCTTCTGGAATGATTGCAATTCAGTCAGACAATATGTCAGTAGTCTGATATATCAACAAGTAAGGAGGAACCATGTCCTACCCCCTGTGCTGAGAGGCCAAGAGAATTTGGCAGTGGGTGATAGCTTCCAACTGCTTTCTGATAATAACGCATATCCCGGGGATTTCCTATGTGATTGCAGACAGGTTGAGCAGACGTATTCTCCTGCCTGACGAGTAGTCCCTCAATCCCAATGTAGCGGCAGAAATTGTCAGCTGTTGGGGCCAGCTTTGCTGCAACTTATTCGCCTCCCCATCAAACAACAAATGCAGCAGCTATTTTGCCCTATTCCCCCCAAAGGGGGAGTCCCCAAGGGATGCTCTGATTCACAATTGGCCTACAGGACTGCTATATGCCTATCCCCCCCATTCCTCTGATATCCCAATTCATAAAAAAGCTACTCGGTTGAAATGCAAAGTGATCCTCATAGCTCCCTTTTGGCCTCAACAAGTTTGGTTCCCCTTCCTTTGGCCTCATCTGTTATGTTGACCATGGATTTGGGACCCTCTTCCAAACCTGATTTCTCACCCCAAGGGTTGAGTCACCCGAACCAATCCAGTCCCAAGCTGACAGCTTAGTTTCTCCACTTCTGTTAATCGTCAGGCAAGATGACCTTACCTCACCTGTTCATGACATTATTCTGGCCTCTCATAAACCATCCACCAGAAGACTATATCTAGACAAATGGAAAGGGTTCTCTATTTGGTCAAAGAAAAATATGCTAGATCCATACTCAGCTCCAGCCACACCAGTTTTACAATACCTTTCTAAATTCTTCGAAGATGGAGCCACAGCTTCTACCATATGAGTACATCTAGCAGCTATCTCTAACTATCATAATGGGTTGGATAATTCTCCCCTTATCTCACTTCGGTTATGCAAAACCTTTCTTAAAGGGGTCTCTCACATTAGGCCTCCAGTCAGACAACCTATAGAGCAATGGAACCTCACATTAGTTCTTTAGTCCTTAACTCAACCCCCTTTTGAGCTTGCAGCAAAGTGTGACCTCAAATTCTTGTCATGCAAATCCCTTTTTGCTGGTAGCCATCACGTCAGCCAGATGAATTTCTGAGCTTCATGCATTATGCCCAAAAGGCCCTCTCTAATCTTCCACAAGGACAGAGTATCACTCTGAACAAACCCATCTTTCATTCCCAAAGTTGTTTTGGACTTTTCCATCAATCAGACCATTGATTTACCAGTATTGTTTCTGAATTTTTCTAATAAAGAGGGATGCTGTCTACATTCCTTGGATGTGCATAGACAACTGAGATTTTATTTAGACAGAACCAAAGCAATATGTAAAACTGACGAACTTTTCATTTCCTTCTCTGGGCCTAGAATGGGAAATTCTGTCTCCAAGGCCACTTTATCAAAATGGTTAAGGGACTGCATACGCAACATTTATTCGCTTGCAAAAAATTTCTATGCCACATTCTACTAGATCTATGGCAATGTCTATAGCCTTTCATTCCAGAGCTTCTATGGATGATATTGGTGCAGCAGCCACTTAGGCTAAACCCTACACTTTTATCAATCATTACAAATTTGATGTGGTCTCCAGTGGGAGAGCTGCCTTTGGCTCAATGGTGCTCAGAAACGTTCTTCCATAAGGGCTGCCCAAGGAACGTAAGGTAGTTGGGGATTCTGTCCCATCAGTGATGAATGGAAAGAAGATTAACAACATCAGATAAAGAAGTTATGTCTTACCATAACGTTCCATCTGTGCTGTTCATCTTCTTTTATTCATCACTTCCCACCCTCCTTCCCCCTCCAAAGGCTCCCGGGGGATACTTTGGGTCTAAGTGGTGAGTTAGGGCATTTGCGCAGAAATGGCCTCTGCTTTACTAGTACAAGATGAGCAAACTTGATCTGAGGTAACAGGGAGAAGGCCACTATGAGTAGAAGCTTAGCTCTAGAGTTTTTTGGCTGGCACGAGCTTGGTATTAGGCCAACTCGGTTCCGACAGCTCGGACCTGAACCCAACAGTGATGAATGAAAGAAGACCAACAACACAGATGGAATGTTATGGTAAGACATAACTTCTTTTTTTCTTCACTGTAGTGTGATCTTGGAGCTGATATATATAATTTGCAGGGGGTATGGGTTGCAGGAAGTATAAATGTAGAAAAAAGTAGATTTTTGTTTTTTTTTTTTTTTGATGTTCAAGTTTTTGAAAACTCAATCATATAGGTTCATAGGTCAGTACTAAGCTAACTGCCCTTGTGAGCCATTTTAAGCTTAGCCAATTATTCCTTGTGAGACTCAAACCCTGCGCCTTGTGTTTGTAAGGCAAACACCTTAACCATTAGGCCTCCCTCCCTCTATATCTATTTATATATACATACCTATTGTTTTACATATATATATATATATATATATATATATATATATATATATATATATATATATATATATATATGATCTCGTCTGTATGAATTTCAGGTTTCTGAAAACTCAATCATCTGACAGATCCATGCATGTGTGTGTGTGTGCATGTCTGTGTGTTTTGTGTGTGTGTGTGTGTGTGTGTGTCTATATATATATATATATATATATATATATATGTAAAACAATAGGTATGTATATATAAATAGATATAGATATTAAATAGGAAGTTTACAAGAGCTGTGGCTGCAAATGGTTCATTGTATAAGTGCAATACTCAGGTAAACAAATATCAATAAATAAATAAATTATTTCTTATCATGTCTAGAGCATCTCTATGAAACATAGATTAGACTTTAAAGAGAGGTTGCTGAGGCTTTTGATCTAAATATATAATTTGTAAAGTGTTTTTTCTGAAATTAGTACATTTACATCTTTCTGTTATAAGGCATTTTAAACTACTTTACAGAATGATTTTCCAGCTGTGGAACAACAGGAGGAAGTCCACTCAGTATTAAGGTAGAGAAAAGGAACAGAATTAGCAAGCCTACTAAAAAAGTGTATATATTGTAAAATGCAAGGGATCTTCTTTTCCAGAACATTTTTGCATCACCTGTGGGTGGCACTGTCTTTTAAGAATAGCAACTATAAATCTAGGCTGGGGGTTGGTCACATTAACTGATAAGCTTGCTGAATGCAAGCTATTCATCTGTGACATCATTTCAAAACCCAGCCAGCTGAAACACCACAGGTGTGAAAGAAGATAAAGCTTTGAATATCCTGCAAGTCTACAACACTGCCATCAATCAGCATGTCATTTGATTGGAAGTGTCTATGGCTTTGTATTTTTTTAAACATGCCATGCATGCGACTTTGAATAAATTAATAATTTCTGGCTTGTAGCTATCAAAGAATCTTGGATTTGTTCTTCAAAAACAGGGAGCTAGGGAACTTTTATCCTTCAGTTTGTCTTTAATCTCTGTGTATTGAAAAATACTCATGGACTCAAGAGGAAAAGAAATCAGACTGTCTACAAATAATTTACCAGAAATTTTACTCAGAATAAAAAATATATGACTGAACCAACTGCTACATTTGTATACTGTCACTGCAATTTTTCCATGCACATTCTACAAGCAAACTATTTTTGCATCCTATTAAGTAAGCTAATATCAAAGCTTTACATGAGTAAACCATCAGCGTATTTTATGAAATAGTAATGAAACAAGAGAGAGATACAATAAGAGACAGTGAACAAAATAACTTTGCAATGCACAGAAATAACCCAAAAATAATAATTCAGCTATGAAATTTCTTGACCACCAAACCTACATTCATAGTCAGAAAAACAAGGTATTTAGGTTGTAGATGTTTTTACAATCAAGATTCAATCAGTTTCTTTTTTTTTTTTTTCTGAAGAACTGGGAAAGTGAAATCTTTTAGTTTTTCTTTAATCACTGTGTGTATCTTGAAACATATTAACCAAGGACATTTTTATTCATAGTAGCATATATATAAATGACTAAATATTATGTCAGTTATTGAACTGATTTGAATAAGTCCAGAAATTATTGAACTGATCTGAATAAGCCCAAGAATTATACAAGAAACAAAGTAGGAATTATAGAAGAAAGCTCATCTTTTCTTATTTTTCTTTGACAAAACCTCCAGCTGTTTAAGGAATGCTTTGTCGCTTAGCTAACTTTTCAGTTTTCAAAAAATACTAGAAAGATCACTGGTTTATCATAGTACTACACCATGAGCTACTTTAGCTTAATCACTCAAGGGCTCAGTAGAGTAGGCCTGCCTGTTTTTATTTTTATTTTATTGATTATAGTACTTTAAAGCCCAACAGTTTATAGACCTCAGAATTTCTACACAGGACAAATCAAGAAGGTATGTAATAGAATAATTTCATACCTTTCAGCAGCAAATTGCCATTATTTTTAGATAATCAGGCCAGTGTGTTACTTTTGAAATAACAAACAGGTCATTTCTTTTTTCATACATTAATGTCATGTAATGTCAATGCATTATACTAAATTAACAGCTGGATTCAGTAAAGTATGTGTAGGTTCCACACAGAGCCTATATGAAGTCTATTCTCATACACAATACTACACATCACAACACATCACACAGCCTCATGACATGAATACTAATGATGCAAAATGCACATAGGGAAAGTTTCAAGGTTCACCCTGGTGTTACTGGCCATGAAATCAGTATAGTGAATGTGGATTGTTCTAGGGCAAAAGGCAAGCATGCATTTTCTGAAAGATATTAAGTACGAAACACAAATGTATATGTCATGATATATTGACTGCAATCTTCAGTGATTTCACAATAAACCACCAATTTTACAAGGAAAGGCCAAATATATGATGCAAGTATCTGCACATTCTGCAAACCTGTGGACAGTCTGTCTTTTGTGTTTTATTTCATTTGTGTTATCCTTTTTTATTTTATTTATTCATTTATTTATTTTTAATCACACAACCAAAGGCTGTAACAGGACCAAGTCACCATAAAACGTAGTGGTTCCAAATACAATAAAGGCTGTCGTTTTTACCCTCGTATCACTCTATGCTAGTGATACAAACATCGATCTCACACCAGTTGTTTAGTAGAATTTATTCCAAAAGCAAAAAATAAAATAAACACTTTAAACACATGAAAAAAGAATAAAACAAAATAAATGATTTAGCGCTTTCATCTCCAACACCAGAGACTTCTTCAGAATCAAGTTACCTTTCACAGTTCTTACTATATATATATCCTACATCATTGATTACTAATTAGACATTTATTAGGTTAAATGCATATGTTAATTAATAAAATAAAGGGCTAAACATCAGACTTGTGTTTTCTTTGCAACACTGAATAGACATTTAAAGTTATGTTAAATGTGCCCATATATAACCAAAATAATGTATATGTATTTATTCAACACTTATATATACTGTATTTTAAATAAATAAATAAATAAATAAATAAATAAATAAATAAATATAGAAATATACATTCAATTATTAAAAGGCATATTAATAGATTAAAAATGAATAAATAAATAAATACTGTTGACATGCTTGACAAAAAGGAGTTACTAGTTAATAACTCAAAGTTATATCGAATACGTATGTACCATATAGATGCCTTTTGTCAACATGAATATACATGTGTGAAATGGAGAGCTATGTATGAGATGATTTTTTTTTTTTGTGCAACAGGTGCCCATTTTTTGAGAGAGAGAGAGAGGAATGTTGAGGAAGAGATGTAGGAATGTCTGGGTGAGGTAAGTTGAGCAGTGAGGAAGCAATTGCAGACAGACAAGACAAATAAGATAAGAGAGGAATGGTGAGGGACACATGAGGTTGGTAAACACCATGGATGGTGAGGGGGATGGGAAATCTCAGTCCCTTGCATATCGAGGTGGATGACAATGAGAATCTAGTTCTCACCCAGTGGACTGTCATCACTGTCACCTCACATACAAAACTCTGAAATACAAATGTTTGTATTCATCAACCCGAAATAACAAATCAGGGTTATCCAAGCCCACTCACAAACAGACATTCCATCAACAGGCTCGTCTAATGGTATACCTTCTGCGCAAAGCAGCCCGAAGGGGATGGGGGCTGTTAGGATGATGTCAGAAGTACGCGACGATGTAACTAGAGTTAAAGAAGGTATGGTGCAAATGCGAGGAGGAGAATTAATGAAGGGCACAGCGTTTCAACCCTTCGTACCAATGGAACTAATGACAGAATAGAAGTGGAAGCTATGGACATGTACAAGGAAATGGACTTCAGCACATGGTTAAATAAATCCTGTACTTTTACTAAGGAAAAAGAAAAAACGAAAGAACCAGCAAACAGCTTATCTTATAAGGACAAATGTAAGATTTTTAAAAAATTACTACAGAAATACAAATCGCTTAGTGTAGAAAATTGGTACTTTGATAAATGTATAAAAGAAAAGATAGTACCTAAAGGTTTGAGACTTAATAAGTTTCCAAACAATGTAAATGGTGACAAAATGTTTTTTAAAGGTATTTGTGATATCCTAAATGAATGTGGGCTAGCAATGTTAAAACTGATGATGAAACGCAACACTGATATTATGGAACAAACAAAAAATGAGATAGACAAGCTATATAGTGAAATCAACACTGATTTGTTATTTCGGGTTGATGAATACAAACATTTGTATTTCAGAGTTTTGTACTGACATAGATTCTGTCACTAATATCAATATTAATAGGAAGTTAAAGAAACTTGAAAGGGACTTTGGTGACTATGAAAAAGGTAATGCATATGCAGATGAGAATACATTTAGGAATGAAAAGGGGAAGGGCCCGTATACAATACATAGGACAAGATATAACCAAAATAGAAGTTATAGAGGAACTGGAAGAAGTGTTAATTGGGAATCTAGACAATGGGAACAAAGACCATTGGACCCAAACCCAGTGGAATACCATAGATATTCAAATGATGAACACTTTGTTTCAATAGAAAATGACAACAACATTAGAACTGATGTCCCTTTAGGGATAGATGAACCCAGGAGGTCAGAGAGGTTGAGAAATCGGACTCAACCAACTTATGCACAGGTAATGCATGCAGGGAGAGAATACAGATAGGTGTCTTCGACATAGGTTTGTGCCAAGATACAACAAGCGACTGTAGTTCTGAATTTATTTTGGATGCACAGGAACCAGAGGATGTCATTATACACACTTTCAACAATTTTAACATATTTAATTACACTGAAATATTGATTAACCAAGATTTTTTTAGACTATTTATCAAAAGGTTCACTTTTGTACCAGCTAAAAAATCTAAAGTTGAAAATATTATACTAGATATCAAGTTATTTACACGAAAATTAAATTTCAAACATATATTTAAGGACAGAGCAGGGCAGGTTAGAGAGAATTCCTTAGTAAGACATAGTACCTACAACCACCTATTACAATATGAAATATTAAATTTTGAAAAATGTGTTATAAATAGGATACGAAATGGATAATAATATTGACAACAGAAAGATTAAAAACAATTTAACTAATGCTGAATACAAACTACTCAGAGAATCGAGTAGTAATGACAAAATTCGTATCATGAAGCCTGATAAAGGGGGAGGGGTGGTTATTATGGATAGATGGGATTACATTAAGAAAATGAAGGATATTTTGGATAAGGAAGAGCAATATGGTTCAGTAACAAAAAATGAGATTAACATCTCATATAGGAAGATAGACCTCATCTTGGAAGATAACCTGTTCACAGGAATGATTGATTTGGAATTGTACAAGTTTCTAAAGGTAACAAAACCTGTTATCCCGGGTATTTTTGTAATACCCAAAATACACAAGTCCTTACATAGCCCGCCCATGAGACCTATAGTATCGTCCCAGGGATCAAAAACCCAGCCTTTGGCAATTTATGTAGACACTATGTTAAAAGGATTTAATACCAAATATGACCACATTTTAATAGATTTGTGGGATTTTTTGAAAAAAATAGGTGGGAGTACCTATTTAGACAATATGTTGTTTATTACCGTTGATGTTAAAGAATTGTTTTCAGTTATACCTCAAGGTATTGGTTTAGACTGGTTTGAAAAAGTACTTGTAGAACTGAAACTAGTAACAGGAGTTAACTTTAGAACAGTTTTGGAATGTATGGAATTGATATTAAAGTACAATTATGTATACTTTGAAGGAGACTACTACCATCAGAAAGAAGGAGTAGCCATGGGCTCAGCTTGTGCCCCTATGTATGCTAACATTATCATGTTATTCTGGGAAAAGAATTATGTGTTCAATTCTGTATACAGTCAACATATAAGTAACTATTTCCATTTTTTGGATGATATATTTGTTTTATGGTCTGGTCCATATGAATGCATCCATGATTTTATACAATAAATAAATCAGACAACTACCTTTTGCATTTTACACATCAAATAGATGCAGAGGAAATAAATTTTTTGGATATCAAATTAAGTAAGGACAAACAGAGTAAATGTTATAGGTCAAATGTATTTAGAAAGGAACATCATTCCAATGCCTATTTGCATTTTAATAGTGATCATCCTTACCAACTCAAGAAAAACATAGTAAAAGGGCAAATGATCAGGATGGCTAGAATGGTCTCAGATGATGCAGATTTTTTAAAAGAAATAGATAAAGTAGAAAAAATGTTTCATGAAAGAGGTTATCCTATGGATTTTATTAGCCCTATAAAAGAATATGTTTTATCTGAAAGAGGCAATAAATACAATGCTTTGTTAGCCAAAGAAGGGAGTGTGAAGCGTACAGTAACTAGCAATGAGAAGAGTAGTTCTAGCACCCCTAATACAGTTGTCACAAAGGATACACCATATTTGACGATGACATATTATCAAGGTGTTAAATGGCTGAAGAAAAGTATAGACGACACTTGGGAGATGTTTAGAAATATAGCAACTAAGACCGACGTATTTCAAAGTGATATAAAATACAGTTTCAGAAGGAACAAGAATATTAAAAATATTATCGAACAGAGAACTACTAATAATAGGGGGGCTAACAAGAGACATGGTACTTTCAAATGCGGTAGGTATGCACAATGTACATTTATTGCTGGATTAAAAGAAATTAGAATACCTAGCTTGGATATAACTTTAAAAGCCAAAAGGTACAACAGTTGTTACTCAAAAGGAGTAGTATATGTAGTATTCTGTAAAGTATGCTGGAGTTACTATACAGGCAAAACTGAACGCCACTTAAGGAATAGAATATATGAACATACAAGGGATATCAGTAAACACAATGATAATAATGCACTATATAGGCACGTAATGGTATGCAAACAGGCAGATTTTAAATTTTGGGTACTTGAGGAAATGGAACCCATGGAAAGAGGAGGTGACAGGGAGACTAAGCTAGAGTATAGGGAAATGATCTGGCAGTTGAGATTAGATGCATGTAGTGGTAAAGGACTAAACAACTACATATCTATTACCCCGGCGTTAAAAATATTGGCAGCAGACCCAAAGAAAAGGTAAATTGAGTAGCTGCTAAGAAAAATTGAAAGCACATACCCTCTAGAATGAAACTACTAAACAGGTAGCTACATATATGAAAAAGATGCAAATAGGTCCCTATGGGTGTTAATATACAATATATAGCATAAATCTTATCAATGCATTATGTTTATATATTTTGGTATTACAACACTATTATAATATTTTCCATCAGTATAAATATGTTTTAACAGGTATTTAAACTATTAGTACAACAAATTTTAAGTAAATAACATTTTTAAACAATATATATATTTTTGTTTGCATGGTTTTAAAATAATAGTCTTACACTAAATCAATTATTTATTTATTAATAATATTTGGTGACTTATCCAAAATTACTATGGTTATGTATATATATATATATATATATATATATATCTATATCTATCTATATATATATATATATATATATATATATATATATATATATATATATATACATACATACTATAAACAGGTACAAACAAGTACATCTGTTTATCTTTTATTCTTTATGTCCTGTATACACATATATATTGATAAATGTACTTATTTTTATACCATATGTATTCACTGTTTACCTTTTCACATATTACATATGTTGACAAAAGGCATCTATATGGTACATACGTATTCGATATAACTTTTAGTTATTAACTAGTAACTCCTTTTGGGTCAAGCATGTCAACAGTATTTATTTATTTATTCATTTTTAATCTATTAATGTGCCTTTTAATAACTGAATGTATATTTCTATATTTATTTATTTATTTATTTATTTAAAATACAGTATATATATATATATATATATATAAGTGTTGAATAAATACATATGCATTCTTTTGGTTATATATGGGCACATTTAACATAACTTTAAATGTCTATTCAGTGTTGCAAGAAAACACAAGTCTGATGTTTAGCCCTTTATTTTATTAATTAACATATGCATTTAACCTGATAAATGTCTAATTAGTAATCAATGATGTAGGATATATATAGTAAGAACTGTGAATGGTAACTTGATTCTGAAGAAGTCTCTGGTGTTGGAGATGAAAGCGCTAAATCATTTATTTCGTTTTATTCTTTTTTCATGTGTTTAAAGTGTTTATTTTATTTTTTGCTTTTGGAATAAATTCTACTAAACAACTGGTGTGAGATCGATGTTTGTATCACTAGCATAGAGTGATACGAGGGTAAAAATGACAGCCTTTATTGTATTTGGAACAACTATGTTTTATTTATTTTTAATTGCCAGTGTGTATGCAATGCACCACTTGGCAAATATGTTTAGCTATGCTCAGCTAGTTTGCATGAATTGCAAAAGCACAGAAACTGGAGAAATGGACCACCCAGGTTGAATACAGGAGCCAGACAGCCAGACATATGAACTGGATACATTAACTTAATAAAACTGTGCATTGTTCAGAGACATTGCACTACGGTTAACAGCAAGAACCTTGCAATAACTACTAAGATAGCAGATACTCATCTCATTAATCTTATGGCAGCAGGTGTTAAGTGTAGGGGTGGAGTGCAGATGGTACAGGGTTCTAGTACAGGGTGTGCAAGTTTTATTTTACTGTTGTGAGAGTGCAGATTATAGCAATAAAGTGCAAGATACAACAAGAAGATTGAAAAACAGTTGTGTAATAGCTGCAGGTGTAGGAGAACCGTATATATGATAAAAATGACTAGCTCATTTACACACGTACCTGTATACCTAATCAAATAGAAATTGCTTTGTTTGCCACTGTTGCGCATCACTTACTATCGCGCAAACACAGTGCCTGACAGTGTACACTCTCAACTATCATGTTTGCTTGATGGTAAGCAATGTACAATGTTTTCAAATGTTGTGAATTCAAAATGAGTGCACTCTCAGTAAACGTGAGATGTAGAACGGGTGGGAAACAGCACCATATAAACTGCAGTTGGCAGGAAATGCTCACTAGACATTGTGCTTGAACTATGCCAAGCATGTCTGGAGTTGCTGGAGAGGGTATACATTTCATGTACAGCATTGGGGTGTCCAGGAGTTCAAAATTTTTGTTGGACTCCTAGTTAGAGAGCATGGGCCCAGGTTGCTGCAGTGGAACCATTGTGGCTCAGAATGTAAATCTGAAGCCTAGAACAGTGTTGCCAGGGCCTTAACCAGTACAACAAGGGTCTATATCATATTGCCGAATGCTTAATTCAACAAATTGCTGATGAAACCCAGTATAGAACTGGGTGAAAGTGCTCAGTCTTTTTGTGTATTCTTTCTTTTTGTTTTATTGTCCGTTTTGTCTGTAGCAAAAAAGTAATTAAATGGAAGAGTGATGCTGTGAACTGCCGTGTCTTCAATAGACTTTTTGCTATTCATTGAACCCAATTAAGCGAAAGCTCAATTAAGGGAATGACAATTTCAATGAAAACTTTCTGAGGCAAAATAACAACTGGGCCAGCTCCTGACCATAGCAAAGACATCAAAATGTAAAACTCTGCAAAGTGGGGGGCTACATCCTCACATCATCCATTTTGGGGAGCTTTGGCCCCACACCCCCCTAACTAAATATACCAACTCAGAGGTTGCACTACAGTGGGGAAAAGGGCAAGTACCCGATAATGACAAAACACATCCTTTTCCTTGGAAAGTTTTTGCTGAAAATGTTGTTTTCTTAATTGAGCTTTTGTTGAATAGCATCCAATGACTAGCAATTTGCTCAATTAAGTTTTAGACAGACTGAAGTAGATCTTGAAACAGGTATCCTCACACAGATGAGCAATGCAGATATCATTTTGATGACCTCTAGAGGAGGATCAGGATACCCTTAAGCTTTGGATCAGGGAATGGGCAGGGGGCACTCCACAGATGTGTAACTATCAATTTCAATGAGTAATTGTAAGAGTTAAAATCTGAATATAGTCAAGATTGTTAGTCATAATGGTGTTCTGTTTTTTCTACAGCTGCTGAGGAGACAGTCTCGAATGTTCGATCCCATGCTGCACATCTTGTAAGGATATGAGAAACGAGTGGTATGTATGTATGCATCAGAACAGTACTGTCTAAATAGTATTTTAATAATAATAATACTAATAATAATAATAATAATTTTTATAGTAATTTGTAGCATTAAAACTTAAGGACCACTTAGCTGTTTTTTGATAGAGTTGTATCAAACTGAGCATGCATATCTCAATTGTAAAAGAAACTATGCATGCCGTAGTCTGTAGTACAAAGGAATGGTGCCATATTCTCAAATAACAGCATACATCTCTAAACTGTAAAAGAAAATGTATGCATGCAGTAGTCTATTCAGTATAATCGGTACATACATGTATATCAAATTCAACATGCATGTCCCAACTGTAAAAGAAACTATACATGCCTTGGTCTGTAGCACAAAGCAAGTGCCATATTCTCAAATAACAGTGGGCATGCATCTCTAAATTGTAACAGGAAAAGTATGCATGCAGTAGTCTGTAGGACAAAAGAAGCATTTTAGCATACTCATCGATTGTGGGTTCAAAACCATGCTTCCCAAATATACAGTACTGTTATGTTTTCATTATTATTGGAATGTAACTTCATACTTCCAACCAGTGGCATAAATAACTGTCTGTAATCTGCATTCAATATAATTGGTTCATGCATATGTATCGAATTGAGCATGCATGTCCCAACTGTAAAAGAAGCTATGCATGCCTTAGTCTGTAGCACAAAGCAATGTGCCATATTCCCAAATAACAGTGGGCATGCATCTCTAAATTGTAACAGGAAAAGTATGCATGCAGTAGTCTGTAGGACAAGAGAAGCATTTTAGCATACTCATCGGTTGTGAGTTAAAAAATGCATCTCCCAAACATACAATACTGTTATGTTTTCACTATTATTGAAATGTAACTTCATAACTCTATACCAGTGGCACAAATGACTTTCTGTAATCTGTAATCAGTATAATTGGAGCACACAAATGTGCAATATATGCACACATCAAGGATTGGTGGCTACAATTTGTACTATAGTGTACCTCTGTTATAAACTGGGTAGTCTTAAAAGTAAGGAAGAAACTGGTTAGAGAAGTTTGTAGTGCTGAAAGTAAAGATAACAGAATAGAGTCAAATAATTGTATCAATGCTTTGCATGTCACATTTGAAGTTACTAATATTATCCCTTTTTTCTGTCACCCCAACATTTCTCTCTCTCTTTTTTTGTATTTATAATTTTAATGTCTTTTTTTTTGGGGGGGGGGTATTATTTTTGTATTTTTCTTGATTTTTTTTGCATTTACTTTTGTATCTTTTGCTTTTACCACAGCACAGCAGGGTAGGACTGTCCCACGGGATCCACTTGCCCCCACTCCACCAGCTAAAGCACTGTTGTCCAGCATGTCTGATGCTGTACATGGTAGCATCTCCTCTACCACCCCTGCACTACCCATCCCCTCAGGTAGTTCTGCCCCAGAGAACAAGCTTATGGCTCTCTCTGGGTGCAGTGCCAGATGGAGTGAGTTTATCACCGGTGATGAACTGCCAGTCATGGTGCATAGGATCGTGTGCCACACTGTTGGTGCTCTCCTATGCTGGATGGAGTGCCTGCTTACCATTCTAGTGCAGATCACCCATAGGAGGTGCAGACATCAGGCACTGCACCAATCGGGGCAGTGAGGTGACAGTGATGACAGTCCACTGGGTGAGAACTAGATTCTCATTGTCAACCACCTCGATATGCAAGGGACTGAGATTTCCCATCCCCCTCACCATCCATGGTGTTTACCAACCTCATGTGCCCTTCACCATTCCTCTATCATCTTATTTGTCTTGTCTGCCTGCAATTGCTTCCTCACCTGCTCACCTTACCTCACCCAGACATTCCTACATCCCTTCCTCAACATTCCTCTCTCTCTCAAATAATGGGCACCTGTTGCACAAAAAAAAAAATCATCTCATACATAGCTCTCCATTTCACACATGTATATTCATGACACACATGATTATTTCAAAATTTCTATACAATTCTCTATAAAACAGATTGTGATGTGGTCACCCCTCTTTCTTGGGGTGACAGTCCAAATTCAACTAAATTTGCATGACTTATTCTGGAAGAAATGGATGGCTAGGATTCTTTCCTACATCCTTTCACATTCTTGCCTTGTTTGCACTTTGTTCTTCCCCCTGCTCTTATGCTCTCAGCCTTTTATAGTTCAAAGTTTTGAAACTTCAAGATTCTGAAAGATATATGATAAACTCACCTCCTCTGCCACTGCACCCGGAGGGAGTCACGGGCTTGTCATCTGGGCAGATCTACCTGAGAAGGCCGGGTAATGCAGAGGTGGCAGAAGGGGTGCTACCAGGCACTGGACGAGATGTGCTAGACAGCAATGTTTCTGCCAGAAGATTGGGGGCAGGTGGATCCCATGGAACAGTCCTACCCCACTGTGCTATGGGGAAAACAAAAAAATAAATACAAAAAAATTAAAATAACAAAAAAAAAAGAAAGAAAAAAGAGAGAGAGAAAAGGGTGGGGTGAAAGAGAAAAAGGGAGAACATTAGTAACTTCATATGTGACATACAAAGCACTAATACAATTATTTTGCTCTATTCTGTTACCTTTACTTTTAGCACTACAAACCCCTAACAGATACCTCTATTTACTGTTCAGACTATGCAGCTTCTAACAGATGCACAGTACACTACAGATTGCAGTAAGCAATCCTTGATGTGTGCATATATTGCACATATGCATTACAGCAAGCCAGTTGTGACACTGCTTTACAAATCTGATGTTACATTGCAACATCAATGAAATCTTAACATAGTTAATATATTATATATATTTAATGTATTTGGGAAGTGTGGAATTTGAAGGCACAACCCATGACTATTTTGTAATAAAGAACTGTTATTTTTCCCTCCAGAGTAATGCATGCATACTTCCCTATTACAGTTAAGAAATGAATACTTAATTTGATACAGCTGTATAAGTAACAAATAAATGCATTGTAAATTTCTAATGCTAAGATAATCCCACTTTTGGGATGCATACATATAACATGCATCTCGCATCAGTGTCAGTCTAGTGTCATGGGTTCACACATGCAGTGCCTGGTCTGTGATGGCTGTGGAAAAAACAGAACACAACGGAATACCATTAAACATACCAATCTTGACTATATCCAGCTTTTAACAAGTAATCTCTGTAAGTGACAATTACACATCTGTGGGGTGCCCCCAGTCCTACATTCCTCAATCCAACAGTCAAGCTTATCCATCTTCCTCATTCGGAGGTTTCTGTAGTGGTTTCTACATTGTTCGCCAGTGTGGGGGATATTGGTAGCACTGGTCAGAGCCAGGCCAGACTATCCCATGCCTCTCCTTGTACTCTGAGGCATGATAGTCCCTCTGCAACAACCTGGGCCCATGTTCATAGACTAGGAGCCCAACAAACACTTTTGGACTTCCGAACACCCCATCTTTGGGCACAGAATCTCAAAAACTCTCCAGGAATACCAGCCATGCCTATCACAGATCTAAACCTATGTAGAATAATGTTTTCCCACCAATTGCAGGTTTTACGCTGAGTGGGAGTGCTCACTTTTTGGATTTGTAATATTTGAAAGTGTTGTATATCGCTTACCATCAAGCAAACACATTGAGTGACAGTGTGAGCTGCTGGGAAGTATGTTTGTGTGATGGCCAGTAGTATTAATTAAATACATCCAGTGTATGTGTGTTGCTGTCTGGGTACTGTCTGCTACATGGGTGGCCCATTTGTGTGGTTTGTACACTGCCACTTTATGCATAAACAAAATGCACACAGCTTTCTCTGTTTGCGCTAAGTAGTGCATCGCACAAATAGGAAATAAAAATAAAATGTACAATATTAAACTGCAAACAGGGGAAAAATACATGCCGTGCTGTCACACAAACCTAACATCAGATTATCATGGTGTGACCTTTGAGGTGCATTATAGGTCTTGGCTGAGACATCCCGTAAAACATATGTTATAAAGTAGGGGATATGGCACAGTGCACATTACTTGCACAGGGTGTTGTGCGCTGGTCATTACAAACAGGAGACACAAACTAATGATATGCCCTGCAATTTCTCAATTCCCAAGCCTTACGATAGCATACAGTAGAAAGTAGTGACAATTGCATGCTTTCAACTATTTACATATCAAATCACAATATATGTCACAGGTAAAATGAACATTTCTACAACAGAAATATAGTAAGCAATAATTTGGCTATGCACCCTCAGCATTAGACACTGATTTTGTATCCCTGAATCACAAAGGTGGAACCTAAGGATCTGGCATGGTTATTATCACTTGCAGAGGGTGGTGTGGGTGGGACAGAAATCCTAGGTTGAACCAAAAGGTTGGTGAGTGTGTGAGAGTAAGAATGCATGCATATGGGACAAAATAAAAAAGGAAGATGGAGAAAGAGAATACCTGTTTTGTGTGTGTGTGTGTGTGTGTGTGTGTGTGTGTGTGTGTGTGTGTGTGTGTGTGTGTGTGTGTGTGTGTGTGCATGTGTGTGTCCTCCATGTGAAATTGGTGTGTGAGTATGTGCATGGACACAGCCAAGCACAGTACTAGCTCTACATCTTGGTCTGTTGGACAAGTGTGAGCTGTGCATGGTAGAGGTTGCAGTTCATCATTGTCTTCCCCTACTGTGAGACCTGGCTCTGCCAGGAGTTGCACTGACACATTGCTATCCAGAACCGTACTGAGATGCACTGCTGTTATGTGACCACTGTCTGCTGTGAATGTCCAGGGCCATAAACCCATGGCCTTCCATGTCTGCATGTGGACAGGACCCTCACTGAGGAACCAGTGGAAGAACTGCCACTATGGGAGTGTGATCTGGATCTGCCACAATGGCTGATAGCAGGTGAGGTTGCTGTCCTGTTCCCACGGGGATGCTGTTCCCCTCCCCACTGATGTTCCTTCTCAGAAACCTGCATCAGGTGGTGGAGCAACAGCAGACCTCCTCTGAGCACCACTATCACTACTCCTGTGTGGCACATCACTCATACTTTGGCTATGGTCAGACTCAACAGGTACTGAAGCCACAGTAGCCACACTCCACTAATCAATGTCCTCATCCTGAATCTGTCCAAAATCTGTGGGCTCAGTGGACTGGGTAGGTGTAGGCCTACTGGTTATAATAAAGGTCAGTGTAGTGGATGGCTGAATGACAACCTCTGTCACATTCAACTTCTCCCACCCAGACTGTGCCTTACTTTGGCCACCATCATCATTAGACTCAGATGACATACTGACATCAGGTGGCACACTGCCCACAGTTCGACTGTTAGAAACACCTGTGAGAAAAATACAGAAACACAGGAATTGCTTAGTAATGGAAATACTACACTGCAATATATGCTAACAAAGTAACAATGCTGCCAATGTTACTGAAAGTTGAGCAGTATGGAAAACATGACTTAAATACAAATTACACTTTTCAATATTGGATTCTATTGCTCAGCACTACTGAAATGACAATATTTCACTTACCAGCTGCAAGCATACCTGTAGACTGGATGGACCGGGAAGAAGTGAAGCAAGAGGTAAGGCCAAAAACACCACAATCAACAGTAACACAGGGTCTGCTACATTGTTCCCTGAATAGCAGAAATCAGCAAACAGCTACCCAAGAACATATTTTACTATCACAAGCTAAGCTTATACCTGTAGCAACCACCAAAACAAAAAACAGTTGTGCCACAAATAACTACTTCACTTAAATGCCTTGACCTGTACAGCACTATTCAACTGTTCAGATAACTAGGTTTACCTGGAAGATCCTCCTGTGATATGATTGGTGGAGGCAGGTCTTGCTTCTTTGATAGTGTACCTGGAAGAACTTAAGACAGAGGTAAGGCAAATAAAACCACATTCAACACTAGACAAAACCAGAAAGGCAAGGAGTGAACACTATCACTGGAGACCTCAGAGGGGGTGAGTAATAATACAAACTCTACCTGTAAAGTGAAGGAGAGATGAGAAAGCAAAGGTTATTAAGGTTGGGAGTGTCTAGCTTATTAGTACCCAGTTTGTGCACAGATTAGAGTAGGGAGATATATTAGCAATGAAGGGGAATCTATAAAGATGCAAATAAACAGATGGGGCTCAAGTGACACAAAACTAAGGTACGCAGCACTGAAAGAGCTGATCAAGGGTTATTTTTAATTACAGAGAATGGGAAGGATCTGAATTAAGTGTATACTCTCTAATGGACAGTTAGGATTACTGCACAGGCTGGGGGAGGGGAGAGGACACAAGGCTCAAATAGTCAGTAGTATTAGCACGTGGAAAACTACTAAGTTACACTGCTAATATTAAAGCTGCACTATCATGACACATACATTTAGAATGCCTGGGTGGACTGACCCTCCTCTTCAGGCTTAAAATGTGTGTCCTTGTTTTAGTTTTGAAGTATTGATTCCTTCTTAGACTGTATGGGTGGAGAGGTAGCTGCGGACTGCAGAGTTGACCCGAGTGTGCTGTGAAGCGAGAAAAAGAGAGAAGGTGAACTAGTAGAATGAGACAAAGATAGGTTAAAGGAAGAAATGAGGAGATAGGAGAGAGTTAAAAGATACAGGTCTGAGGATAGAGCGGAAAGGGCAGGAGGGAAGCAATAGAAGGCAGGAGAACAGATTGTACTGCAACAGTCTGAGAGTAGATCAACAGGTAACACATCACAGTGCCATAACTTTGTTTGGAAACCAGTTAATAAATAATGCACAATATATTTAGCAGCAAATTATCCTGTTATCCAGTTGACTAAACATCTTCTTCTTAGTGCCATAACACAACCTCACCTTAACTATCGTCCCCACAAACGTACAGGCAATTGTCACCATCATGTAACATTATATCTTAGAATCACTACAAGTGCTGCTAATGTGCTTGCCCATGCAACATTTTTAGATATTTCCCACACAGCAGTCTAACCCATGTATTTACCTGTTTTGGACAATCATGAGTAACTGTACAATGGGTTGACAAACTGAGCCGTGCTATCATTAGACTTGTAAGTCATACATAAAGATAACATTGGAGAACACTGTGCTTCACAGAATTTTGAAATACAGTCCAGCAAATGCTCTATGTAGGTGACAAGAATTTATCATACCTTGTGAAAATGATGAAGCCTCTGTAGACAAAGCTTGGAAATACTGGGTGGAAAAACTGCTGGTTCACAATGTTCAAAACATATAGTACTAACAAGAACTTGACTATTTACAGGATTGTCTTTTTATAGCTTGTAGAATAGTAATGGATTGCAGCTGTGAGTGATTACTGTTTTGGAGGGGAAGATCACAATTGCACTGTAGTCTGCCTTACATCCACTGGGTGTCATCTTCAAACTACATAGTTGTAACATGTTAGCTTGGATATGCAAGTCAACAGCAGATTGTTCTCAGAGGGATAAGGACATCATTTAAGGTTGTGTATGTCAAAGCTTCCTTTTCAGCCTTTCAAAGACATGCCTCTGTAATTCCCATTATGTGATGTTTTGTCTGTCTGAGTGCAGCATTGTGCAAACAGGACAATGGCAACCTACCTGTTGTCCTCCATTGTAGCCCTATCACTTATTCACTTATAGCAGTTGACATGGTGGAGCAGTTATTCATTTTATGTCTGTATGCGGTATGGTACAGTAATATATTGGAACTATGTTTTATATGTACATATGGCACAGTTTCTCACGTCTAACTGTGTGTTAACATCTCTGTAGATCAAGTGTATCCAAGGCAAAGAACACAGCTTCCATGGAACCTAATAGTATCCCAGGCTGTATTCAGCACCATCTCCAGCAAAAACCGGCTTCGCTATTGAGCATCCTATTCAACTACAGCCTAAGTACAGGCTTCATTCCAACAGAGTGGGGAACTGCCATTGTCATCCCCTTGCACAAAGGTGGTGCCACTACTGACCCTGGGAACTCTCGCCCCATTAGCTTGACAAGTCTGATCTGTAAAGCCATGGAGTGTATTATTATGGATCTCATAAACAAACACACAGGCAATCTCCAAGCACTTGACCCCACCCAGTTCGGATTTGTCAAGGGCAGATCTTGCCTGTTGAACCTGGTTGACTTCTTTGAGATTATCACCAAGGCCATGAATGATGGAAAGTCAGTACATACAGCTTACCTTGACTTGGCCAAGGATTTTGACATAATCCCCCACTTGGGCATCATTGGAAAGTTAACACAACACTACATAAATCTCAACCTCATCAGGTGAGTGGCCAACTGGCTCACCAACAGGACCCTCAAGGTCAAAATAGGCACCATCACTTCCGATAGCAGAACGGTCACTAGTGGAGTTCCCCAGGCATCTGTCCTGGGACCTCTACTGTTTGGCATCTACTTCTCAGAGGTCCAAAGACAAAAGGTCTGTGGCTGACCAAGTTTGTGGATGACTGTAAGTTGGGTGCTGTTAAAGACTACCCAAATGATGTTAACATACTGCAAGAGGGTCTCACAGCAACTAATGACTGGTGCCAAAGTCAGGGCCTTAAGCTAAATGCAAAAAAATGTGTCATCACACCAATACAGCAGAAACATGGTCCATAATGATTACCAAATCATTGGCAACCCCCTAAACACACAATGTGGTAAGTGACGTTGGTTCTCAGGTTGATCTCAATCTCACATTAGACCATCATATAGTGACAGTGACCAGAAAAGCCTTTTACCTGGTTCATCCCATAAGTAAAGGGATTGCATCCAGAAAAAAGAGGTTATTATCTCTCTATACTCCTCCCTTATTAGGCCAATAATTGAGTACAATGCCATCTTTGGTATGTATGTCTCCAAACATCTGCACCAACTGGAAATGCCACAGAAATACCTCACAAAGAGAATCCATGGCCTCCAACACCTGTCCTATGCGGACAGGCTCAAATAAGTATCACTCTACTTGGTATCGTACAGATTGCTCAGAGGTGATCTGTGTATTGCCTACAAGTCAATCATGGACCCTGCCCTACTAGAGTTGCTCCATATTCGTAAGTCTAACTCCTCACACATTACCCACTTGAAAGGCCTGACTCTAATATGTGACATCAACAAAACCTGCTGGAGAGACAGGTTTGTCTCCCAGAGGCTACCCTGTCTCAGGAGTAGACTTCCCATACACATTAAACAGACTACCTGGCTGATCCTCTTCAAGCATAACCTTGATGAGTGGATAGGAAACCGCAAATTTGTACCAGGGGTTCCAACTGTGCCCCTCATTGACAGGAGCAACAAGTGCTGAATGAAGTTTCTTTTGGGGGATAAACTCTTGGCTAGGCTTGTAAGAACCCCAGGGCCATTAGCCTAGTAACCTCCAATGATCTTATGAACTGTGTACTATAGCTCTGTAAGTACTCTACTATCTGGACTGCTATTGTCCCCACATTTTGATAACAGACATTCATAAATGCCGACATTTACAATAACTTAGATATTGACATTGGAGCTGTGATTACAAACTGAAATATTATTCATGTATGCTCACTTTGCATTCTTAAAGCCATGGGTATGTATGTTGCTTGACTATGGTCTCCCTGCACATTCATGGCCTACTGTAAAACATGACACCCAATAGCAGGCGTCAGTGTAACAATCCAAGTTTGTATATCTCCATATTGACTGTACGCACTGCTATGTCTTACAGCACTGTCTTAAAACATGAGCAAAACACCAATACAAGTGTAAAGCTAG
Source organism: Protopterus annectens (assembly GCF_019279795.1). Lineage (NCBI taxonomy): Eukaryota > Metazoa > Chordata > Ceratodontiformes > Protopteridae > Protopterus > Protopterus annectens. The sequence continues at coordinate 465,234,430 of NC_056746.1, forward strand.
CATTTGCATTAACCTCACCAGGCACATGCAGTATCTCTGAATAACACATCCTTTTCTCATCCATATAACTTATAGATTAGAAACCATACCATGGGGTATGTGGATAGATGTAATATGTGTGATACAGGATGAGGTTATGGATGGATGAATGGATGGATGGATGGATGGATGGATGGATGGATGGATGGATGGATATTTGGATGGATGGATGGATGGATGGCCTCCAGCACATTGTGTGAACATGCACTTGTGTGATTAATACAATTAGAAAAGTATCATATATTTGATGACATCAGCAGACTGTATATAGGCCAAATATATGTCCGATAGTTGATGACATCAGCAGACTGTATATAGGCCAAATACATGTCCCACATGCAGTAGATAAATGCTCTATGTTACAAAACAGCTCTCTTACACACAGACACACACACACACACACACACACACACACACACACACACACACACACACACACACACACACACACTTCACTATAATAGGAGTAGAACTCCCACGTAAGTACAGAGACTACAGAACACAGCAAAATACACAAGTACCACAGCTCAAGTCCAGGTTGGACTGTGTCCGACAACACTTTATATGCAATGATATCAGCACTGGCTCTTACAGAGGACATGGGTATCTGGTTGTAAAATGCTCAAGGTAATTTGAAGTAGTAACTCATTCTCACACAGATGGTTGACTGGAGTGGGATTAGAACTTCTACCTACCTAAGTGAAGAGGCTAGAAAACACAGCAAATTCCACAAGTGCCACAGCTCAAGTCCAGCTTGGAGTGTGTCTGATAACACTTTATAGGTGATGACATCAGCAGTGTCTCTTAAAGAGAGGACAAGGCTAAACCATGCTGTTATAAAATATTCTAGGTAATTCTAAGTAGCAGCTCACTCTCACACACGGTTGACTGCAGTGGGATTAAAATTCCTACCTATCTACATGCATAGATTACAGATCACAGTACTTAACACAAGCTCCACATACAATCTGGATTTGTATAGAACTGCAGGTGAACTTAAGGTAGGTGACATCATCAGGCTATGTAGGGGACCATAGCTTGGGAGGAGTACATGAAATGGATGTGGCAGCTTGTGCAAGTATCAAAATAGTGCAAAAACATGGCCTTGAAGTAACTGTAAGATACCAGGTGTATTTTACTAACAATGCACACACACAGTTAACTGCAGTGGGAATAGAATCCCTACCTATCTAAGTGCATGGACTACTAAACACAGTACTTAGCACAAGCACTACAGCACAAGTTGGATTTCTACAGGAGTGCCAGTGAATTTATAGTAGGTGACATCATCAGGCCATGTGGGGGACAATAGGTTGGTAGGTCTGCATGAAGTGAATGTGTCAGATTGTGCAAGTATCAAAATAATGGCAAACCATGGTCTTGGTGAAATAACTGTATGGTAGCAGGTGTACTCCACTGAGTAGAGACACATGCACACAGCGACCACAGTCAGAATAGTACTCTTACCTATCTAAGTGCAGAGACTACAGAGCACAATACTTAATGCAAGTGTCATGCCACACGTTTGATTTCTACCAGACTGCAGGTGTTCTTATAGTAGATGACATCAGCAGCCCCTGTAGTGAACAACAGCGTGTGGGTCCTGCCTAGGCACATGGCCTCACAGCATTATATGAAGTTATTGACCTAATATCAGTATTCTGTTAATAACCCTATTCATGTAGCAATAGGAGTACCCTTATTGACCATGCTTGGATGCTTAATGTTAGCAGAGCATGACTGTGAGCACCAAGCGGACCAGTCCATGGGGAGCACTCTAAAGTAAATATGACAGTTGGTAGTGTGATTGATACATGGCTGGAAAAAGGAATGAGTCACTAGTGTGTACTAATTTGTGTTTGAGGGTGTCGGGAGGTGGGCAACATACTGCTGTATTGTAAATATATGAGACATGCTTACATCTGGACCTTACTGTGCAATGTTTCCAATGTAATATGCAATATAAATCAACAATGAACCATCATATATACAGTCCCATAGCGCAGGGTGCAGCAGGTTTGCATGATGGTGAGCAAAGTTTACACACATGCGAATTACACCTCTTTGCACATCGGTAAATAGTGCACAACTATGAGCCACAGTGCAGATGTCCAGCAGCTGAGTCTGCACTCCAGGCCTGGTTTTTGCATTGACCAATGGCAGTAACTGAATATATCCAGTTTCTATTTTTGGCAGTCTGCTTCCTAGGTGGTCTTGTTTGTCTAGTTTTAGTGATGTGGTACTCCGTGTAAAACAGATGAACAGAGCCAAACATGATGCCTTTTGTTTTCTGATACAAACAAGACAACGGCCTTGTTCTTATCGGAAAACAATATGTGTCATGTTTGACTATGCTCAATCCAAAAATGAACCAGGAACCAAACACAGAGGAAAAATACTGCAGGAGACACAAGGAAGCTGCAAAAACCACTTTATTCAACCAAGACTGAGCACTTTTGTAAGGATAAAATGCAGCTTCTTCAGAATCTAATCAAAACTTCACACACCCAGTTTAAATAACCCTCCTAAAGAACCGCATGATCAAAAACACCCCTACTCAGGTGCAACCACATTTAAAAACATGCTACCTTATTACAAAATTGCAAAATACAGGTTACAAAACATGCATACAATAATAAAACAACCAAATGTGGACGTAAAATAAAAAATAAAGAAATAAAAATAACCACTTACATATAATGAGACATCAACCTAAGAATGCTAGTAATAGAAACAGTGTCATTTAACCCAGGGGGCACAGTGGCATTTAATTTCAACTGCCAGTATAGTTCTTTCCATTCTATTAAGTCATGCCATGGCCCTCCCAGGGAACTTTTGTACACTGTATCAATTCTAAAAAATAAAAACTCATAATTTGGATATTTTTTTCCACATGACAATATAAAGAATTTGTGTTTTTCTTGTGTTTAATGTCGTATGTTTGCTTGTAGATCCTCTCTTTAAAAAGGTGAACAGTCTTTCCAACATAGAAACTAGGGCACTGTTGGCACAAATCTAGATAAAAAATACCTACTGATCTACAAATACAGTGAAACTTAGTTCAGATAGAAATATTATTCACTAATACTTCTGTATTCTCCAAAATAAATTACCAATGTGAACAAGTGTCACATTTTGAAAGTACCACATGCTCTTTCACTAACATTAACAAATGCTGCTTCCTTAGTTTCTAATAAGTTCTTAATACATCAAGCTCTTCTAGAAACAAATTAGGGTCCATTACCCAAAATATCAGTAATCCCATCAAAGGCTTTAAAAATAGCCCAGTTTCATGTAATAATATCCTGAATAAATGGATATTCATGAGTAATGGATATTCATGAGTCATGACTGAGGTCACCTGGACTACAGCTTAGACTAAGCACCTCATTGGTTCTTTTGAGATTTCTTTCTTAAAAGCTGTCTCAACCTTCTGTTACCTAAGAAGTTCAGTTGTGAAAAAAAAATGTTATCTGCTTTTACTGTATTTGTGTTTCTTCCTACTTTATTTTGCTTTTGCGTCATCTTAAAAGTACTCAATTGTATTTATTACTGCTTGGTGTAACTCATTCTAAGCCTTTTAGTTTAGCACTTGGGCTTCAGGGCAGTTATTTTACATTAAGAGGGTTCGTGGTCTGCACTCTTGTGGGAGGAGAGGCTGGACTCTGCCCTTCTGAGCTGGGAATTTCTGGTTAAAGGCTTATAGTGCCTGCATACTTGAACTGCCTCTTACTGAAATTGGTACACCTTGTTTGCTGTAGCATAGACTAGATCCAGGCCTGCTGAATCTAGCTTTGTTTGTATAACTTGAGCACTAATCCAGGAATTCTTTAAAGTATTCAATTGTATTTATTACTGCTTGGTAGTAACTTGATTAAAGTGTAGCTATCATTCTAAGTCTTTTGGATTAAGCACTTGGGCTTCAGACCATTGTTTTACATTAGGAAGGTTTGTGGCCTGCACTGTGGTGGCAGGACAGGTAGCTTACATCCTTTTAAGTTGGGAACTGCTGATTGAGGGCTCCGTGTCTGTTATTCTAAAAGTGTATTAGTTCTGGTTTAAGCACTTGGGCTTCAGGCCAGTTATTTTACATTAAGAAGGTTCGTGGTCTGCACTCTTGTGGGAAGAGAGGCTGGACTCTGACCTTCTAAGCTGGGAAGTTCTGGTTAAAGGCTTATAGTGCCTGCGTATTTGAACTGTTTCTTACTGAAATTGGTACACCTTGTTTGCTGTAGCATAGACTAGATCCAGGCCTGCTGAATCTAGCTTTGTTTGTATGCTTGTTATTTGTTTGCTTGTTATTTCCCTGAAATGCTAATTACACCTAAAACGTGGCTTTTCAGCACTTCTGTGAATCCCTAGTGATATCTGCATTGCTTACTGTACTTATTTCCTTGTTTCACTTGAAAAAAAGTTACCGTTTGTCATTTTTGCATTTAATTTACCTGTAACACATTGCATTTAAGTTACCTGGCACTTGCTCACTAAAGCAATTATATAAGTCAGCACTAAAAAATTAAAAGCACTACACCCTCACAAACTCCCCTTGAGAACCTTGTTCCCCACTGGCCCTTTTTTTCAATTATAAAGGAATTCCCAATACTGTTCTAGCATGTCCAAAGGTCAGTTGTCAATCTCCTCTCCAGTCCAGCTGGTGAATCTGGGAATCTTGAGGGTATGTTACAACTGCCTCATGTACACAGACAACCCTCTCCTCCTCCCAACAAATTCCAACACATGTGACAGATGCAACCATATAGCCAAACTGGAGGCTAAGCTCTCTCAACTCAGTACTGGCGTAACCAGTCAGGAGGAGAAGGAAACCACACTCACTACAATTCCAGTCTCACACAGACCTACCACTACAGCAAACCAAACACATAAACACACAAAAACATATTCAGAGGCTCTATATAAAAATCTGCCTAAGGAGCAGAGACCTCCAAAGCAGACACCCAAGCAACCGCTACCCAAAAACAAAACACGTGCAACACATAGCTCACAAAGCCAGTGTGCCGAATAGTCACAGCCCTTAAAGCTAAACAACACATCTGATACACTTGTAATAGGTGACTCTATCGTCAGGCACAATGACATCCCGCTCACCAGGCTGAACAAGGAGAAGGTCACGGTGAGCTGCCTGTTGGGCGCTAGGATCCGCCACATAACACAAGCACTCAGGTCACTCCAAGGCAAGTACAAATATGACTCAGTCATTGTCCATGCTGGTGTGAATGACCTGAGATGTACTTCCCTGGACTACATGAAAAGAGACATAGAGGAGCTCTCTGAGCATGTAGCCCAGGCCGGTATGACCCTGACCTTGAGTAGCATCTTACCCTCACCAAGAATGATGCCACAATATGAAGACAAGATGATCAATTTCAACAATTGGCTTAAGTATTGGTGTCATTCAAAGGGGATCCAATGCCTGTCAGCCTGGGATGACATGCTCGACAAGCCACGATGCTTCACTAGGGACGGCTTGCACGTGTCACCCCTGGGCTTTCAGATATTGGCAAAGGCTCTTGCTACCCCCATAGTGCCTTTTTTAGGCAAGGCTCAAAAGACAAACTCACCTCCATAGGTATCACAAGGGATAAAAAACTAAGAGTAATGCTACTCAATGCCAGAAGTCTAAACCTCAAGATGCATGCACTCGAAACTCTCCTTAGCATGGAGAACATCGATATCTGTGCAGTAACAGAAACCTGGTTCAAGGCTTCCGAGAGCACCCCAGCACTACCAGGTTATACCTCATACCATGCTTTTCGGCCCCAAAACTTGGACCGAACCACAAAAGGAGGGGGGGTATCAATATTCGTCAAAGATACCCACACCTCCAGGTTGGTGGCACAGCATGAAGCATCAGAGACTATCCATGTGCAACTAACAGTGGGTAAAACTGCCTTCCAGTTTATAGCCTGCTACAGACCACCCTCCCAAACCCAGGAACCCCACTCAGCCTTCCTGAGAACACTGGAAAATATAAAGGTCTCTCCAAACACCATTATATTGGGCGACTTCAACAACCCAAACATAGACTGGGTGCATTACTCTAGCTCCAACACCCTAGCCCAAAGGTTCCTAGAATTTATAAACTCAAATGCTATGGAACAACTTGTTACCACTCCCACAAGAGGGGAAAACATACTGGACCTGATCATCACTAACATGGGGACTCTATGCTCCAGACCAGAAGTGTATCCCTCACTGGTAAGATCAGACCATAAACTAATCTCACTGGATATTCACATCCCGACCCCACCCCCTGCCCAGAAAACCACAGTGAAAAACTTCTCTAAACCAAATTTCACACTCCTCAAAACTGAGGTGGAATCCTTCAAAGCCCCCAGGCCTGTGGAAAATGCAGCCCAGACCGCAGAATCCTTTATAAATGCATTCTGTGAACACCTTCAGGAATGCATGGATCATGCAATCCCAAATAAAACCAAGACCCAATCCTCCAAAGGCAGACATCCTGTCTGGTGGACCGCAGCCATAAACAAACTATACAATAGAAGGAGGAAGCTACTACATGATAGAGCAAAATCCCAAAAAGGGAAGGCATCTCTGATCAGTATTAGCAAAAAACTACGAGCACTCATAAAATCATCTAAGGCCAGCTTTGAGAGAAAAATTGCACAGGACACTAAAGATAATCACAAGGCTTTATTTAGTTATGTTAGGAACCTGGGTGGGAATCCCCAGATATGCTCAGAATTAGTCCAAAATGACAAAAAATACACCAAACCCACAGACATTGCCAATATCCTAGCTGACAAGTTCAGCGCAAACTCCCCCCCTTCCCACCAAAAGGCAAATATCTATCCCAGCAGAGTGCTGCCCTCCTGACATGTTAGATGTTCAGGTAAGAGCCGCCCTCTCCAAAGCAAAAAACACAGCATCAATGGGACCAGACGGTGTCCCGGTCTGCGTCCTACATGAACTCCAAGAAGAGCTAAACCCAAACATAAAACTACTGTTCAATCTCAGCCTTACTACAGGATATGTACCCAAAGAGTGGCATACGGCAACAGTGGTCCCTCTCCATAAAGGTGGTGCCTCAATGGATCCTGGAAACTATCGCCCCATAAGCCTGACTAGCTTGGTCTGCAAAGCTATGGAAAGGATCATCATGGACCTCATAAATAAAGATATTGGGGACATACAGACACTGGATCCTACCCAGTTTGGCTTTGTTAAGGGCAGATCCTGCCTCTTAAACCTGGTTGATTTCTTTGAAACAGTCACCAAGGCCATTGACGAGGGGAACGTGGCCCACACAGCCTACTTGGACCTCGCAAAAGCCTTTGATACAACACTCCACTTGGGCATTATAGATAAGCTCACCAGCTTAAATATAAACCCCTATGTCACTAGATGGGTTGCAAACTGGCTCAAGGACAGAACCCACATGGTTAGAATTGCTGGAGCCATGTCAGACTCCAAACCAGTTACAAGTGGCGTCCCACAAGGCTCAGTCCTGGAACCTCTCTTGTTTGGTATATATTTCTCGGAGGTACAGGCCAACACGGAAGGACTGTGGCTGACCAAGTTTGCAGATGACTGCAAACTGGGCACCATAATCGACTCTCCAGCCGACACAAGCATCCTCCAAAAGGGCCTCAGAGAAACAGACAACTGGTGCCAGAACCATGGCCTCAAGCTAAATGCCAAAAAGTGTATAGTCATCCCCTTTGGCAAAAACAAAGTGCCCACAAATTACCACATAGGTGGTAATCCATTAAGTACAGAAGAAGTAATTAGGGACCTGGGGACCCAAGTTGATAGCAATCTCTCATTTGACAACCACGTGGCCAAAGTGGTTAGAAAAAAATTTTATATAGCCCACCTAATCATGAAGGGATTCACATCTAGATCAGGGGAGGTCATCATGCCTCTTTACTCATCCCTCATCAGGCCCATAATTGAGTACAATGCCCCTTTTGGGATGCACCTTACCAGACACCTGCAGCAACTTGAAAGACCCCAAAAGTACCTCACCAAGAGGATCAAAGGGCTCAAACAGATGCCATATGCTGCCCAGTTAAAGAAACTCCAGCTCTACTCAGTGGCATACCACCTGCTCTGTGCCTGACGTATAAAGCCATGTCCAACCCGGAATTAATGGACATGCTGCACCTCAGAAAATCCAAATCCCATCGAGCTACGCGCTCTAGAGAGTTGAACCTCAGCACTGAAATAAATAAGACATGCTGGAGGGACAGATTCATAACCCAGAGGCTCCCTTCACTCTAGAATAAAATCCCAGTCCAGGTTAGGCAGAGTCCCTCATTGACTCTCTTCAAGAGGAATCTTGATGAGTGGATGGGAGATCGTAGGTTTACCCTGGGTATCACGTCTGTGTCACTGTTAGACAGAGGCACAGTATACTAACCTTGAAAAAGGGCATAGCAAAATTAATTTAAAATGGGTGGCGAAAGCCAAACACACTCTGGCTAGGCTTATAAATGCCCTAGGGCAGATAGCCTAGTATGAACCTATGAACCTTTGAACCTATAAAGGAACACATATAACTATCATCTGTGGCCCTGTGTGTGTTTCACAGTACTTTTAAATCAGTAGGTATTGTATATCTAGCTTTTGTGCCAACAGTGCCCTTTTTGTATATTTTAGATATCAACTTGTTGTTTTTCTTACAGATAGTGAGGTCCAAATAATTAATTCTATACATATAATTGTGTGTAAATTTAAGATATGAACACACATTATCTATATATTTCAAAAAAACTTCTAGTATATAAATAGAACCTCTCTTTATTAAAAAGACATCATCAATAAACTGAACCACCTTTACTATGTATTTATTGAATTCACTATTAATAATATTTGCTGTCTCCCACCCTTGCATAAATCAATTGGCATAACTGGGAGCTAAGGCTGCACCCATAGCCACCCCATTTGTTTGCACATAAATTTGTTCATACAGTTCTAAATAATTGTAACTTAACACCAAGTTAGTCATTTCCATCAGTAATCCTATCATATCCAAGGAAAATATTCTGGATCTTAGAAGTTCATTTCTCAGAGTTTCCATACCATCTATGTTAGGGATCATAGTATAAAAGGAATTAAAGGGCATAAATATTCCCTAGTATATCTTCAGTTTTGTCAGTATTTTGTGTTTAGGTGTTTTTGCTGTTTTGTCTTTTGATTGTGGATCATATGCTGATTTAGATCATGTGCAGGTAACCCATGCATGGGTGTGTTTCTCTCTGTCTATCTCTTTATATAGATACATATACGTACATATTTGTGTGTATGTATGTATATATATATATATATATATATATATATATGTATATGCATATTTAGCAGGTATAATGCACTGAAGGTGCTCTTTTCTTTAGCCTTAGAGCAGTTTATTTATGGCGAAATACAAAATTAAAGTGCTGCAGTAGCGTTGTCGCCTCACAGTAAGACGCTGTCCGGTTCGATTCTCAGCTAGAGCGTCTTCTGCATGGAGACATGCGTGAATGAGCGTACCTTTGTTGAAGGTTGTGCGGCAGGGCTGGCAACTCGGCACATGAAAATCTACTGCCAATCATTAGCGGACCGGAGTTCCGCTGGGGCGACCCCTAACCGAGAAAAGCCGATAGACACAACAACAACAACAACAACAAAATTAAAGTTCTGTTCTCAAAATTAATTTAAAATGAGGGGCACATATTTGCACAGTGCAGTTTTAAGTCACTCACAGTTCAAAATTTAGAACTTACAAACCTTCTGCTTTAAGCCAAACTTTCTTAATGGGAAGAGAGTATTTCTCAATCAGCAGTTCAAGACAGTCCCAGTTTATCCAAATGCAGGTTTCGTGTTATTACTTAAATACATTCACAGGTTTTTCTTCTCTTATATTCCACAAGACCACATGGGTACAGCCCACTTAAGTGAACTGTAGCTAAGGTGGGGAAAAGGAGACAGCCACTCCAAATGGTAGATGTTAGGGGCCACGATTGTGAGATGCTGATTAATTGGTAGTGCATTCCTGGTATTCATTTTCATACCTTCATTATCAAAATAAATCAGGATTGAGGTATGTGTGGTATCAATTGTCACGACAAATACTGCAATATTTTTATTTATTTATTTATTTATTTATTGCTCTTTAAGCTAGAGTAGCACAGAATGTTGAGAAAACTGACCAGGCTTTTAAGACCAGATCAGGAGAAGAGACCTTTTTCCTATGTTCATCCGAGAGGTATACAATTAGGGCATGGGATTGCCAGTGCAAAATTAACCTGCTCTGTCTCTGCCATCTACAATCTGTACTCTAGGGCCAATTCCTCTTCTCTGAGAAGCAAATGGTACTCATATGTGAGGCTACAAGACCTGTATTTTCAGGTGATTCACATTTTTCAGGGCTATCACAGGATTTCACAAGAATAATATTATGACTATAAATGGGTCTATACCCAACGATGAAAGGAAGTCTGTGGTAACAAAGCATTATTATAAGCTCAGCTGTTTTTTAGCATTTGTAAGTGTCACATTTGTATATGTTATTCAGGTTTCAGAAATCTTTACAAAACCAAATTAAGCCAGCCAACATAGGGACCAATGCTATCAGACTGTTACATATACTTTGGGAGTCCATAAAAACTCATAATTAGCATATTGTTTTACTTCTTTGCTTATTGCTTTACTTTGAGACTTTAGTATCTTGTATTGTTTTGAGTTTACCTTCTCCCCATGCACATTTCAATATGATGTTGCATTATGTGTGTTTTACCAGTTGGCTCACAAAAATCTCTTTTATTTTTCAGTAAAACTCTTTCACGTCTTCCTTCTATGCTTTAGACAGTGTTTCGTCAATTTGAACAGCAGGGATACGATTCCCTAATGCCTTGTTACTGGCGTCTTTGTCAGCTTGCAGGATTACTATACCAGCTTCAGTTTCCCTCAGTGGTTTTTAACATATTTATGTGATATATCGTCTCTGCTTTTGCCTGTCCAGTTTGTAGCTGACTTTATTCATTTTCTCATCCCCCTCAGGTGGTCCTTGCCATTTTGCTAAGAACTTATTACCAGCAGCGAGAACTAATATTAACACTTTCCCCCTTGTTTTAAACGCTCTGAGTCTGGCAGTCTAATATATACCCTCTGTTGCATTTCTTGAGCCTTTTGCAAATGTTTCTTAGCTATTTGCATAACAATTTGAACCTATTTTGCAACTCTGTGAAATGCCTTATCATGCTTATACATGATTTTTTTCTTTTCCTCTCTAGTCATATTTGCTAAGACCAGCAAGTCTCGGGGACATCTACTGCATATTAAATGAAAAGGAATAAATCCCGTTGAACCTTGGAGCAATTCTTCTACAGATAAAAGGAGCTAGGAATGTAACTGATTCCACTTTTAACATTCTTTCCCATGGTTTTCTTCAGCATAGACTTCAGAATTTTATTAAACCAGTTCGCTAAATTGTTTATGGCTGGTACACCACAGTTTGTAGCTATTTTACTTCAAAACAGTGGAAAAGCTGATGAATTGCCCTGGACATAAAAAATGTTCTTTGTTATGTGAGTATTTCTTTGGGAATTCCTACCCTGATATATATATATATATATATATATATATATATATATATATATATATATATATATATGGGTCTACCTCTTTTCATTGAAAACACAGTTCTCTGATTGGTCTCCATTCTCACTTTACCAAAATCACACATTAATGAAATATCAATTTACCAACGTTCAAATCATCGAATATCACACCGGCTAATGTTTTACAGCACACCCGAGTGCTCCTAATCGCTAATTCAGATATTTTCATCCCTGTTGCTCCCCATGAATAGTGTGAAACAAAACAGCACCACTTTCAAACCTTACAAGACATAACTGATGAAATACTTTAAAGTGAATGCACCACATACAGCTGAGTTTACATCTTCAACAACTTAGCGATTGCTGTCACATATTTCAAGCAGTCATATTCATGTTTATATTCAAATATAGTTTGAAACTGTTCTTGTCTTCTAATCAGTGCCCATTTCTTCGGGGATGGGGGACAAGTGGCGGACATTCTACGTCTCAGTTCATCAAGGCGATTTTGATATCTTACTTCTACAGTTAACACAGTGTAGAGATCTGCCACATGTTTACATGTTAACATTTAAATCTACGGTGCCAAGCTTCAACAGCATTCTGGGTCCTTGGCAAGAAAAGTTCATTCAGTATGAAAACATTTCAGAATGGGATGGGAAATAATGGAGGAAACTGCATACAGGACATACATCTAGTGCTAAAAGATTGTGGTTTCCCCAAGACGTGCCATTCACTAAAATATTTCAATAATTCTTTATCTTCTATAGGGAAAGACTCTTTCAACTTATTGAATATCGGAATAAACTTCCCTTTCTTCTATGAACACCAAAGCAGTCAGTTTCTTTACTGCCAACTGAAAAATCATACTAGAATTGTACAATGAGCCAAGTCCTAAAGCTTGAACCTTCATCTAAATGTTACGGCCGAATTGGAAAAACAACCTTTGCTAACCAGCTCATTTACATTTACTCTAATACTTTTCATGGCAGCGATTTCAAAGTTGCACAGAATGTAACTAACATTGCATGTATATCCATGACTACTGTAGAGGTCAAACAAACATTGCAACATATAGTTATAAAATAGTAATGACTTTACGCTCATTAAACAGTAAATGAGACGAACGGTCTTGCTATACACTCCATATCTTACTAATGAATGTATAGTATATAGCTGTCAACATGCAGTACCCCTTGCAAAATAAGTGCTATCCATAAGCCATATATCGAAAACACTTAAATCAAATAAGTTTTGCACAGTGCTTAACATTACTGTGATATTTTCCTGTAATTTATTCCACATTTTCTGCTCAACGAACATCCCTGCTTTTAATGGGAACTCTGCAGAATTCATATTCAACAAGGTTAATCCACTAACTATAGGTCTCCCTCTTTGTTTTAATCTAACACATCTAACCTGTTGCAGTAAAGCTCTCCTGCTAAGCAAAATAGCTGCAAAGTCCAAAGATGAAGTAGCAACAGTGTCATCTACAACTATGCATGCAGAGTCTCAGGAAAGAACTGCTCTCTGTTTTAATCTATAACACACAAAATACTTTTTAACCTCATCAGGGTCACCGGCGTGATTATGACCAACAGACTTCACAAGCTTTTCTTCTGTGCTAACACAAGCCATGACAGCCCTCCCTTTACAATACTTAGTGGTTTTATACTTACAGCTCCAGTATTTTTGGGGCTTTGCCAGCTTTTTTAGGTAGTAAATGTACCCTTCGATAGTTAATAATTGTAAAATAAAAATACTAATTGAATAAAACACTAGCCAGGGGTAAAATAAAAAAGAATATTTTATTGAGCGACAAAAGTAACTTTGTAAGTGCTTTCACTTCTGCTTCATCAGACCATATATACAAAGAGACTTGTGCCCATAATATATAGGCAAGTCAATAAGTAAGGGACCAATTGCTGAAAGAGAACAGTCACACACTTAAAAACTCATAGAAAAATGTTAAAAAAAACATTAACCATGCACATTATCATAAAATAAAAAATAATTATATATATATATATGTATATATATATATATATATATATATATATATATATATATATATATATATATATAGATAGATAGATAGATATATATATATAAACATTCATCTCTTCATATACCAAAATAACAAAAATGTAATAGTATATAAGAAAAAATTGCCACATCCCTTCAGGATAGGTCTAAGTGGAACCTTCTCATTAAGTCCACTGCCCTGATCTACTCTTAACTTTATCATCCATTTAATCTCACTAGTCTCAGTCTAGTTTCTCATATCACCAACAAGAGCATTAGGATATATCAATGACCATAAATATAAATGTATGTTTGGCATCAGTATTAATGACATGTTTGGATATGGCATTATTAACAGAAGCACAACATATACCATAGAGGTACTTCTTAATACAATCCTTCAGGACTCTGTTGGTTTTGCCAACATAGAATGCTCAGCAAAATGTGCAATGAGCAAGATAGACTACATGTGAGGTCATATACGTGGCACTTGTCTTAAAATAGAACCTTTGTCCAGTATCAGGGTGCTCAAAATACCCACTGGTGTTGATGCAATTACAATAATTACAGCTTCCACATGGTCTCATACAGTCCCCTTCCACATGTGTACCTAGTGTATGCTTATCTGGATAGCATAATAGCCTCTTTAGGTTCTTCTTATTCTTGTAGAGAAATATTGGGGCATTACCTACTATCTTGATGTTGGGATCAGTAGTTAGTAGATCCCAATGTTCTTAATGATGTCCATGGTCATTATAGTATCTGTGGTGTAAGTTAAGGGAACAGAAATATGTCTGGATTTAGCAGGTGTAGGGCACTCACTATTCAGAACTAAGAGCTATCCTGAGTAGTACGGTTTAGCTATGCCGGACCTGAGGGAGGGGATAGTATGCAATGTAGCATCAACCTCTCCTTCCTTATAGCCTCTATCTGTGAGTCTATTTCTTAGATGGATAAGCTCAAACTCAAAACCTCTCTCTGATCCATTCAATCTGGAGGCTCTCAAGCCTTGTCCCTTGACTATGTTTTTAAACACATGAGAGGGGTGCATTCTTCATCAGTGCAATAAGGAGTTCCTATAACAAGGTTTTCTGTAAACGCCTGTGCATAGTGAACCATCCATCTGCTTAGGAGTACATCTAAAAACTCAGTTTTGGTTTTGGAGTTGCTGTTGTTGTTGTGTCTTTCGGCTTTTCCCGATTAGGGGTCACCACAGTAGAACTCCGGTCTGCTAATGATTGGTAGTTGATTTTTATGTACCGAGTTACCAGCCCTGATGCACAACCTTCAACGAAGGTACACCCATTCATGCATGTCTCCACGCAGAAGACGCTCTAGCTGAGAATCGAACTGGACAGCGTCTTAATGTGAGGTGACAACGCTACCACAGCACCACATGGTGGAATTTAAATAACTCATTAGCCTCACCTAACCATATGAAAAACAGGCCAGCCACAAACCTGCGATAGAAAGGGACATAGCATTGAAAAGTGAGTGTGGGGGACATATGTTCCTCCTCCCGTAATGCCATAACCATGTTTGCATAGCTATTTGCACTAGACGTGCCCATAGCTCTGCCATCCCTTTGTTGGTAATATATCCCATCAAAAAAAATTTATTTTCAAAGATTATCCTCATGCTGAGATCTAACAGTTCATGTAAAGGCTGGTCATATCTACTATATTTAGCCTACTTGATTAGGAATCATTGTGAATAGAGACTGCACATCTATCATCACTAGGAAGTAATTCAAGTCTGAAGGCTGTGTTTTAATGAAATCAAACAGATTCCTGAGGAATTGTTTAGAATCTTTTAATACTACCTCATTATTATCTAAGATGGGGCATAAATGTTTCTCCCCAAATATAGAAAAGGGCTTGGTGCTCCATCCACAACCAGCCACGAGGGGCCTTGAGAGAAAGTTGCTTCAACAGAAACATTTAAAAATCGATAGAGATACTAGAGATTTTAAGTTGAGCAATGTTTTCACTTGGCCCAAGAGCAGTACTCTTCAACGTGGTGAATCACAAGCCCCTCCTGGTTAAAATCAAAGTAGCAATAAGAGCACTGTTTTTTGTAAAGATGCAACAAGATTATCCAGCAAACATGGTTATGGCATTATTGGAGGAGGAACATATGTCCCCCACACTCACTTTTCAATGCTATGTCCCTTTCTATCGCAGGTTTGTGGATGGCCTGTTTTTCATATGGTTAGGTGAGGCTAATGAGTTATTTAAATTCCACAACGATTTGAAACTCACTACCCATTTCTTGAACTTTTCCTTGTTATACTCAGAAAGCCAAATTGAGTTTTTAGATGTACTCCTAAGCAGACATATGGATGGTTCACTTTGCACAGGCATTTACAGAAAAGCTTGTTACAGAAACTCCTTATTGCATTGATGTAGCAAGCATCCCTCTCATGTGTTTTAAAACATAGTCAAGGGACAAGGCTTGAGAGCCTCCAGATTGAATGGATCAGAGAGAGGTTTTAAGTCTGACCTTATCCATCTGAGGAATAGACTCACAGACAGAGGCTATAAGGAAGGAGAGGTCCAGCATAGCTAAACCATACTACTCGGATCAGCTCTTAGGTCTGAATAGTGAGTGCCCTACACCTGCTAAATCCACACATATTTCTGTTCCCTTAACTTACACCATGGATACTAGAATGATCATGGAGATCATTAAGAAATATTACCTACTGAATACCTCCAAAAAGCAGTCAAAGTAATTTCCTATCCTATATCCATCCTCATAAACAGAACCATTAAGGAAGGTTACATTCCAAACATCTGGAAAATCTCCCATATCATTCCCCTTCACAAAGGCGGCAACTCAAATGACTACTCAAACTATCGACCAATAGCACTCTTATCACCCTTAGCAAAAATCATGGAAAAATGCGTTCATCATTAACTTTTAAACCATTTAACACAAAATAACATAATAGCTAAATGTCAGCATGGTTTTAGGCCATCTCATAGTACCACAACCGCTCTGTTATCCTTTACAGATGTTATAAATAGAAATCGTAATAACAACAACCTCTCATCTGCACTCTTTATTGACCTCTCCAAAGCTTTCGATATGGTTAACCATGCACTTCTGATCAACATTCTTGAATCCTTCTCTCTTGACTCTTTAGCTATTAAATGGTTCAGGTCCTACTTAACCAATAGACAACAAGCAGTTCTCTGGGCAAATAATATATCATCCCTTCTACCTGTTACACTGGGAGTCCCTCAGGGCTCCATTCTAGGCCCACTTCTTTTTTCTCTTTTTATTAACGACCTGCATGTAGCAATCCCACAGGCCACCTGCATTCAATATGCAGATGATTCAACATTAATTTGCTCAGCAACCTCACCATCTGCACTACATTCCCTGACTCAGAATGTATTTAACACAGTAGAAACATGGTTCACAAAACATTGTCTCCTTCTTAATGTGAATGAAACCAAACTACTTCTCTTTACACCCTCCAATTGATTTCTCTGTCATTTCCAATAATAGCACAATCATACACCCTGACTCTACAACTAAACTTTTAGGAATTACTATTGATAACAACCTTACATTTGATAGTCACATAAATAACACCATTAAAAATGTCAACAGGAAAATTGGCTCCTTATATCGAATCAAAACTTTCATAACTCCAACACCTAAAACCAAAATTGCTCATTCCCATTTAATTTCTACTCTTCTTTATGCCTCTCCCATATACACCAACCTCAAAAAGAATAACCTTGTCAAACTACAGAATGCCTATAACAGCATCGCCAGATTTGCTACTGGTAACCCCTTTCGAACTCACCACTGTCTAAATTTAAAGCAGCTGGGCTGGCTTGAACTTCAAAACCTTCTGAAAATCTCCCAACTAACCATGACCCACAAGATATTTTATCAACCTAATAGCACTCCTATACTATCCAATCTCATAATCCCTTATAAAAACCTAAACTCACTGCGCTCCTCTAACAAGCTTCTAGCTAGTATAACCAAAACTAATAACTTGGCTGGAGATTCCCTTTTTTCTAACACAGTGGGAAAAGACTGGAACCTCCTTCCCAATGAACTAACAACATTTTCTTCTTTGCCTCTCTTTAAACAAAGACTAAAAACATACTTTAAAACTCACTGGTTATGTCCATGTTGTAAACCTGACTAACCTTTCCCTCTACTAATGTGACTTCTACACCCTACCAATTTTTCACACATATTTCTATAATTTCTATGATGAAGAACTGAACTGGTGACTACAATGAAACAATTTGGTAGATTCTATCCTGCTTATTGTTAGTACAACCTAGCACATAATAACACTATGTCACTTTTATTGTGTAATAGAATTCATCTCACATTCTTAATGATTTCTATACTAGTGTAAATATCTTTTTTGATCATTTTTTTATTATTATTATTACTGATTTTTGTATACTTATTTGAACTACTTTCATTTACTATGTTTCAACTATGTTTACCAACCTTGTTGCTGTATTTTAAGTAATGATCTAACTATTAATGTTGGAGCTTTTCTCCCCGGGCCTCTACTGAAAATGGAAATATATCCAGCTAGACTAGCCCGGTCAACAAATGTAAAATAAATAAATAAATAAATCTACTAACTACAGATCCCAACATCAGGAAGATAGTAGGTAATGCCTCAAGATTTCTCTACAAGAATAAGAAGAACCTAAAGAGGTTATTATGCTATCCAGATAAGCATAGACTAGGTACACATGTGGAATGGGACTGTACAAGTCCACGTGGAAACTGTAATTATTGTAATTACATTAACACCAGTGGGTAGTTTGAGCACCCTGATACTGGACAAAGGTTCTATTTTAAGACAAGTGTCAGCTATTTAAAGGGACATGTATATAGTAATTCGGTATAGTAAAATTCAAAGGATTGCAAATTGGTTAAGTGATATTTCATTAATGTGTTGTTTCAGTAAAGTGATATTGGTGAAGTACCATTTGGAGAAATGTGTTTTCGTTGAAAAGAGGTAGACCCATATATATATATATATATATATATATATATATGTATATATATATATATATATATATACATATATATATATATATATGTGTGTGTGTGTGTGTGTGTGTGTGTGTGTGTGTGTGTGTGTGTGTGTATATATATATATATATATATATATATATATTTATATATATATATATATATATATATATATATATATATATATATATATATGCATACATACTTATATATACACACACACACACACACACACACACACACACACACACACACACACACACACACACACACCATATATATATATATATATATATATATATATATATATATATATATATATATATATATATATATATATTACTTACCTGAAATGCCAAAACACTAAATTTCTAAAGACCAAGCGCATAACAATGAATTTTCACAATAACAAGCATTTATTTAAACAACATCCAAAAGTCCGACTGTCAAAACACCAACTCCTGCAAAAATGACAAATAATCAATGTAGGAATGACTATTTCCATCAGTGTTGTCAGCATGTATGTTGAATTCGAAATACAACATGGTACTTTTACCACTGTTGACACGTTATGCTTTTTTCTGCAGCATATACACATACACAGTTCCTGTCTTTCCCTCAACTGAGCAAACCCACGCATCCAATCCTTCCAATCTGCACAGCCGCAGATGTACCACTTCACAACTGCCAGAACAAACATCAGATATTCTAAGAATTATGTGTATAAGGTAAAATATCTAAACCATTCATATTGTAAAAGCCACAACCAATGGTATAGGAGTGTTCTGACAAATATTGTAACTCAGCATTTTGCTTAACATAAATGTCCATAGTTTACACTTGCAATCACTGTTCCAACAAATGTAGATGGCTGTAGTTCCTATCAGACCTCCTTGTATAGTGACATGTACTGACAGCGACATTGTGCAGTATTTGCAGACAAGTGAATAACATCAAAAACAGAAGTAAACCTTAATGTCCTGTAATAGACAGTGTCTACCATAACACCCATGTGACAGTAATATATGCATGCAATACGGAACATCACACACCGACTATATACTACATCTTCAGTAATCTGGTGATTGCTTTGACAAATTCTATAGGAAAATAGGACTCTGTTTGCCAATACTGTTTCAAATTTCCTTTCTTGGGTGACAGGGGAAATCCAGTAACCATACGTACATGGAGTTCATCCACTCTATCTTGCTCTCTGACAAATGCATTTAATAGAACAGACAAACCCATACCTCTGCTCCCTAGCAGACATTTCAAACATCTGTGCCATGCCTCCACTGAGTTCTGCGTATGAGGCAAGAACAGCTTGTTTAATTCAGAGATATTGCAAAATGATATAGGGACTAGAGGAGGAAATCGCACACAAGACCTGGTCCGGGTGTTAAATTTTCTCAACTTTCCATGTACCAGTCCAAAAAGTATTTTAATAGCTCCCTACCTTCCAGAGGAAATGATTCCTTCAACCATTGAAAAGTACAAGTTACATCAGTCTCCTTCAAGAGTGCTAGTGCAGCCAAGCTTTTTATTGACAAGAAAAGATAGGTTGGAGTTATAAGAAGACAGACCTAGTGCCTGCACTTTCAGCCACAGATTCTGGCCAAAATGAAATAGGCAACCTTTTGATTGTGCACCAGTAATATTGTCTGAGACTTTTCACTGCTGCCAGCTCAAAATCACAAAGGACATAGCGAACAATTACATCAAACCCTTGCTCAGATAACAGATGGAAAATATAGTACCCACATGTAGTTGTAGGACTTTAGGGACTTTTTAGAGATCAGCGCAAATAACAGGGGAACAGCCTTGCTATAAATGGCATATTTCATTAATCCATGAATTCTATACAGCTGGCAGCAAGTTACCCCATTGTTAAAAAAGTTCTGTCCACAAGCCATATAGTGGCTCTGCTAAGGTTGTACAGATTATTGACAGTTGTGAGCACCACCGCTATATTATCTGTTGTGAGATCACACATGGTTTTATTTAAGAAAGTCTCACTTTTCAAAGGGTAGTCATCACAATCTATATTGTTCAGAGTCAAAACTTCACTCCCATCTCTCATATTCTATTTCCGTGTAATCTGACCTATTTGCTGCAAAAGTGCCTTCCTGTTAGGTAAACTATGTGCAGAATCTAAAGACATTGATGCCATAGTGTCTTCTACAAGTAAATACAGAGTATCTCTGCTATACTGAGCTCAAATCTTTAAATCATGACATAACATATATTTCTCCACTTCCCCTGGGATCTCCAGCATGATTGTGTGCAACTGATTTTTCCAATTTGTCCGTGTTGGGAACGGGTTTAAACATGGGTTGAGATAGGGTCGAGGTTTGTAGTTCAGCAATAGCAGTGAACCCCTATCTTGACCCATGTTAAAACCCGTTCCTAGGCTTGCTTTTAAAGTTTGATATTGCTGTGTTCGACTTTCCTTTATCGAACATAGTGTGGTCGACCGAGTGTGAGTCAAAATAATGATAGTAAACCATATATATATATATATATATATATATATATATATATATATATATATATATATATATATATATAGCTATATATATATATATATATATATATATATATATATATATATATATATATATATATATATATATATATATATATATATATATATATATATATATATATATATATATATATCTATATATCTATATAGATATATATTTATATAGATATATATATAGATATTTATATAGATATACATATATCTATATATATATATATATATATATATATATATATATATATATATATATATATATAGATATATCTATATATATATACATATATATATATATATATATATATATATATATATATGTAGATAGGTAAGATAGATTAGTAAGGATGCATGCTTGCTTTAGTCTTAGTGCAGTTTCTTTACAGTGCAATGCAAAATTAAAATTAATTTAATACATTGAATAATATAATATTAACTACATATTTGTACAATGCAATTTTAAGTAAGTAATGGTTCAGAAATCAGAGCTTACAAACTCACAGTTCTATTTTAAGCAAAAGTGTCTTAAAAGGAACACAAAAGTTATCCTCCAGCTGTTCAAGCCAAATTGCTGTAAATCTGTCCACATATAGTTTTCCTGTCACTCCTTGATTACATCCCCAGGTCTTCCTTCTTTGGAATTCCACAGATTCACAGCTTCCTATAGTAATGGTTCATTCATCCACAATCTCCACTTCAGAACCCAAATCCTTTTTCCAGGAGAGGCACACATCTTTGATTGATGTGGTTAAAAGCCCTGCTGGGCTTTCACAGGATTTCACTACTGTTGTATATTGTCTAAGCATGCTACAATCAAGTAGTTACAATAATACATAGTATATATACAGCACTTTCATATATGAACCAGCCACCATGCCACTATATACATATGCATATATGGATGTATTTTTGAAATATCAAAGTACAAATACATTGAACAGCAAAATATTGATCCAAAAGGACTGAGACTCAAAATTAAAAATAAATTATGTTTTTTGTGCCCTACCCCCACTCCCTGCTAGTTATATATACCAACTCTGAGATTGCGAAAAGGTGGTCAAAGATGGGCAAAGGAACAAATTGTCTGATCGCCACTCTACAGCAATCTCGCACAAATCAGTGCTGACAAAAGCAGTCAAATGAGTTTCAATCACCCTTGACTATCATAAAAACATTTTGTGTTGTGAATGTTTGATTATATGGAGTGTTTCCATATATACATTCACACGCAAGCATGCAAGCACACACACAAACATACACATATATAGCTGTCCAATATTCCACCAAAAAACACTTCCTACAAATTATATATATGGCTGTTTATTTTTTCAACTGTCATACATACATATGTATTCATATACACATATAACTCGACTCCACTATGCTGCATTATTGTGAAATGGAGCTAGTGCTGTACTGTGGTGCTATGACTGTAGACGTGCCTTAATCATGAGTATACAAGTCATATGCTTCATGTTCTCCATAGCATGTGTGGCTTGAACAGATGTATAGAGATAGCATGGAGTGCAGCAGCTGTGTTTATAGACAACTGTGTTAATCAGAAGTATAGCTGCTTCAACAAGTGTCCTAGGCTCGTAGTATGAACCAGCATCTCGCCCCCTCAGCTATATTGTAGGTGACTGGCTTATTATAGTTAGATCTACACTCCCCAAAGCTCTTCCATTTAATTTCTGTACCCTGCACACAAACTTAAAAGCAATAACTGTTTTTCTTTTAAACTGTAGAAAACTGTTTGCTACAGTTTATACCCCATGTATGGTGCTCTACAGTGCTCATGTTTGAAAAAATAATAAAAATAACATAAAAAATAATAATTCTTCTTTTTAAATTGTAGCAAACTGCTTGTTACAAATGTAGCAATCAGCTGCTACAATATATACCCTGCATGAATGGAGCACTGCACCACTTAGGTTTTGCTTAAACATTTTTTTTTACTTTTAAACTGCAGCAAACTGCTAGCAATCAGGTGCTACAGTTTTATCACACACAGAATTCTACAGCATTCAAGTTTGACCACAAATGCAAACATTATTTTTCAAGGCCAGTATTGCATTAAAGAGAGATCGGGATCAGCAGTTGGGACCCCCTCCCAAGATTTTATGCCTGGGGCATTTAGCCCTCTTACTATGCTACTGGTACTAACAGGCTTCATTACAATAACACATGTGCTATCTTTTTGTTACAGTTATATGAAGCATCAACACTATTTTGCACAGCACCACTTATAACCATATAACTTTGAAATGGAGGAATTTTAGTAAAGCCTCTGCAGATGTGGTGTTTCCCTGATTTAGGGAAGGAGTCCTGACTAGTAAAGTACATCCACAATAACAACAAATCATCTAGTGTATGCCACTGAGAGTTAGGCAGATGTATGTGTAACTTGGAAATTATAACACTGGCAGGGTACCATGCCACCTGCCTGTGGCCAGAATATTCAATCCAAAAACACAGAAAACCATGGGAAGGCCATGCAGCAAGGACCACGGGGTTCAAAAGCTATAAGCTGAGGCATGGTTACAATGCATAAATGTTGGGGGAGGCTATACATAACACTAACTGTAACTGATAAGAGGGAGCATGGGAGGGAGGTAAGATGATCAACAACAGGTTATCTGAAGTCATACTATGCAGACCATTGTTGATACAGCATCACTGACACTGGTGGACAAACAGTGTGCCACCCCTGGTCATAGAAGTCATACTGGTAATGGGTGGTGATGTTCCTCAGGCTTCCCATGGATGAATACACATAAACATCTAGTTCTACAGATTACATTAAGCTTTGACACTGTAAATCAGCATGGTGGACACCACCAAAGTTTGTGTCATGGACCTTGATGTAGAGCTGTAGCTATGTCAGTTGTCAACCTGAGAAATCCCTAATTTGGCACCCCCTCTCCAAAAGCTACCTCCAAAGTTGAGGAGAAAAAAAATGTTTCTTCATTATAAAGACATAATGCCTCTTTCAGAAACTGTAGCAAAAAGGCTGTACTATGTATTTTCTACATTCTTTAATAGACACACACACACACACACACACACACACACACACACACACACACACACACACACACACACACACACACACACACACACACCAAAATGCTAGTAAATC
This sequence comes from Protopterus annectens, assembly GCF_019279795.1. Taxonomy (NCBI): domain Eukaryota; kingdom Metazoa; phylum Chordata; order Ceratodontiformes; family Protopteridae; genus Protopterus; species Protopterus annectens. Next base: position 465,258,779 of record NC_056746.1, read on the forward strand.
ATTTAAGCATCTCTATGACTAATGAGACTGCATTCCTGACCAGCTGCCAGAATATGCAAGTACCACAGATTTCCAGGGACTGACTGGTACCTCTTCTACAGTGTCAGTCATGTCCTATAACAGTTGGTCCCTGGGCCAGTCGTCTCCTTTTCTCCACCCTAGCTATGAAATTGTCTTGACTCTGCCATAGGAGGATGTGAATCCTAACTCCCAACAATCGTGCAGTCTACATGGCTACTGTGGTCACCTCCCTTGACCCTACCCCATATTACTTTGTTGAAGTTCACTGCCATTGTAAATTCACCTATGGAGATGGTTTCCCTGCGCAGACCACCCTCGTACATGTTTGAATATAGTGATATCTGATGCACAAGGTTGAAAGTCCTGCACTGACCTACATTACATGACTGTGATACTGTATGCATCATTGTATGTATTGTTTGCATCACTGGCTATAGCTTACGACCAGTTACTACCTCTTTGTCAGTATTGCATTATATTGCATCTGACTCTGCCTTGACTGTGCTGCTGCTGCTGCTACTGTCTGTCCTTGTTCTGACTCTGTACTCCACTATTGAGCTATTGCTATGACTAGTATGTAAGGCTCTGCCTTGATCTTCACCTACTTTTCCAGTTGTTTGTTCAATACAATGTTGTGCTACATGGCATATGCAGCAAAGTTCTTGTTGAATGTGTCTGGATTATATTGAAGTGTGTCTTCTGAGGTGTTGAGATATCAGAAATGTCCTTTCAGTAGTCCCAATGTATACTCTACTTCATACCACTTTTCCACATGGGCTGTGTTATAGGCCATTTACAGCATTTTCTGGGAATTGCATACTGGGCTCAACAATCATGGTTTTAGCACATGGCCTGCACCTCCTGCAACACAGCATTTACTGTATTATATATAGGTATCTAGTTGCTTGTCCCCTAAATTTATATACCAATCTATCTAGCATATGTGTGCACCTACTAACCAGGTAACCCTGTGAAAGTCTTCTTGAACTGATGTATTGAAGGCACTCTAGAGGATATGAGATATTCATAGCAATATGTATTGAACTTATGATTCCCAGAACATGAGGCAAATGGACTATGCCATAACAACCTGCACTGTGTTATGCTCTCCTCCATTGTTTTAGGGAACCAAATATGTTCCTCTACAAGTAGTAGCATTATACTGAGGTAATGATTTAGGATTTGTGAGGCTGATGCCTTTGATATTAGTTCATAGGTGATTACTAGGCTAATAGCACAACAGCTTTTACAAGCTTAGTCAATATTACCCAGAATATGACAATACTACATCTTAATTCCCCAGATATGGGATGGGGTAGTAACAGGGTAGTGAATCTTTGGGTGTTGGAGCCTGGCGTCATTTTACAGACTGTGTCTGTCCATCAGGGACATGGGCAGTACTCCAGGAATGAAGTTATGGTTCCCAATCCATTTATCCAAATACTTTTTGAAGACAGTGAGGGACAGGCTTTGTTTTATAAAGATGGGAAGTTTATTCCATAGACGAAGTAGCCTTTGAGATAGGAGTTTGTTTCTCCAGCATGTTCTGTTTGTATCCCTAATGTGTCCCTGTGAGTTGCCTGAAGGCTGTTGTAGCTAAGATGGTTAAAGATTACGCATACTTTTGTATCCACTGGAATAGGCATATGATGCATCCCCCTTGATTACACTTGTGAGAGATGCAGTTCAGCTAGATCCCTTAGATTATCCCTGCCTACTCAGAAATGATCCTCATTCTGGTATTCCATGATCAGGTGCTACAAAGGGTGCTCTGTGCACATTCTTTATTGGCATTGATGATCACAATGCTCAACACCGGTGGCATTAGCACTGACAGCAGCTCTCAAGGCATGCTGTTATGCTGCTGTGCTACTGCTGCTCTTAATATGGCTGCCATTATACAACATGAGGCATGACATACAACATGGGTATGTACCACCATGTACATTTTATATGTTGCTCATTTTCAAAACATTTGATGCTAGCAGTTACATTCATTTAGAGTTTGAGTTCTGCAAGGTTATAATGAATTCTAAAGAAGATGACAGCTGCTAATGCTAAGATGCTAATGTTGATGCTGCAATCAGCTGTTTATCTATCAGAGAGTCAGAACTCTACTTTAGGGACTATATCTGCTATTATATTCAGCTGTTCAAACTGTCAAACTGGTGGGTGTGATTCAAACATCTGTCATGAAATATTTTATTCAAAATGTTTTACTAGCTGGACTTAAACAGCTGCACATAGATGTTACTGTTATTTTGGTTAGGAAATTTTAGAGCACTTTGAAAAATGTCGAAGGCAAATGGAATTCATGAAGGCACCATGACAAGTACACCATTATGTACATGTTGCTCTGACATTTTCAAAGTCAGGAGCAGCCCGAACATGATGCTATATGGTGATCTAGAATGAAAACATGCAACAATAGGTAGGGATGGCTCTAAGAACATGATGTATGCTAATGAGACAGTCTAAGGGTGAGGCATGTGGTAATTAACCATCTATGGCATCGACATCAGTATGGGAATCAGGGGAATGGACACGGCACATTGTCCATCAGGCAGCCTGCACTCATTATGTAATGGCACTTAAACTATCAGAGGGATCAGGAAGTGGGAGGAAATACTAGCCACCAGGCATACTACACTTGTGCTGTAATGGCAATTAATATAGTACAGAGATGGGGATGGGGAAAACACTAGACACCAGAGATTACTCTAAACTCTATGCCTTAATGACACTTCAACTAGTATGGGGATCAGGATTGGGGGAACCACTAGATAGGGGAAGGGCAGACAACTCAGAGACAGGGATGGTGGCTGTTTTGTGTGTGTGTGTGTGTGTGTGTGTGTGTGTGTGTGTGTGTGTGTGTGTGTTATCATGAGACAGGAATGGTGACTCGTGTGTGAGTGTGTATGTGTGTGTGTGTGTGTGTGTGTGTGTGTGTGTGTGTGTGTGTGTGTGTGTGTGTGTGTGTGTGGTGTGCCTGTCCATGTGTGTCCATGTGCGTGTGTGTGTGTGTGTGTGTGTGTGTGTGTGTGTGTGTGTGTGCGTGTGTGTGTGTGCGTGTGTGTGTGTGTGTGTGTGTGTGTGTGTGTGTGTGTGTGTGTGTGTGTGTGTGTTTGTGTGTTAGTGTGTAAGTGACAGTGTTTGAATGTGTACTTGTTTGTGTGAGATAGTGACTGGGTGGGGGATTCTTATGTTGACACAATGTGGCTGCAGCAGTTAACAACCACAACATTTAAATCAGCAACAATGTGCATGTCCCAGTAATAACTGTGGTTCAATGACATGCACATTTACTGCTTATGAGGTCTTTCCTCATTGTGGTTAATGTCTCCAAATGGGAAAATACCATCTTGTGTGAGCAGGATCTTTTGTTTTCTCACACTTCACCCTTTAATGGATGCCCCAGACTGTCCAGTTTCATGAAATGAAATCTGGGAATTATACTCATGATTTTAAATGTAATTTCTGGTCACTAATTTAATATTAATTTCTTTCTGTATGCATATATTTTGAATATTGAAACAAATTCTGCACACAAATCATTCAAATATTGTAAATAGCAAGTATGAGCAGAAGTACGGGCAGGATTCACGAAGGCTTGCACGGAGTGTAAGAGACGTGCAACACTCCATGCAAGCCTCGCGATCCAGGAACAGCCCTAAACTCCGTTGGCGAGGGACCAGCTAAAAACGCGTCTTACACGGACTGGGCGTCGGACATACTAAATACCTCACTTGCAGTTGAAAGGTATGCAAATGAGGGTATATTAGCGATCCAT
>NC_056746.1:465578215-465695715 GCF_019279795.1 Protopterus annectens
GAAGGTTCATTGGAGTGAGACCTCAAATCCAGACATGTGTAAAATATTTAATGTTTACCAACAAACATTTTGTAGAATTTATTTAATAGATTGCTTTTCTGCATTACACCTAATTTCCCCTTTTTTGTGTCTTTCTTCTTTCTTTATTCTTTTATATGCAGTGTTTGAGCAGTGCATAGTGTACTGCAAACAAGGAGAACAGAAAAACAATGAATGTCAGGTTTAGCTTTACTTATCTCTTTTGCATAGCACTTAGCAGTGCACAAACAAGACTAGTGGCCCATACAGGAAGAAGACAAACACCTGCAAACAGGGCAACTGTAAAAGTGTAAAGGTCAAAAAGGATACATTGTTGCAATTTTTGCTTCCCATCATGCAATGCTGCTAACAGATGTTGCACAATGGTTAGCAAGGTTCCTCAACACCTACAGCCATCAAACACCAGGAGATAGGATGCAGGCATTCAATAATTAAAAACAGATATATTCAGTCAATTCTGTTGGGCACTGTACAAACACACTAAGCTGCATTGTGCAGTGGTTAACACACAGAACTTAAGAATGACTAGGAAATGTTGGAACTGTCATGTAATTACTCCTGTGGCAGCAGGTGTAAGTGTAGGGCTGTAATGCATATGGTCCTGAGTTCTAATAATGGGTATGCAACCTATTTTTACTGTTGGGACAGTCCAGTTCATAGCAATGAACAAAACAATATAGAAGTGTTATTTCAACATTCTTGTGACAACAGGTATAAGTGTAGGGCTGCTATACTCATGGTCCTGCATTCTAATAGAGGACATTCCAAACATTTTTACTGTTGTTCCATTTCTCATTATATTCAATCTCACGTATAACACATTCAGTAGTGGAGCTAGTATGAATCATATGTATGAGGAATAAGACACTCCTATTGCGTTTTCAGATGTATGACTAAGGCTACACTGTTTACTATATTTCCTCTATGTATAACTCTGCTATCTGTATTTGGATGGCCTTCACAATTAAATAAGATGCATACACAAATCACACACATACATTTTTAACACTTCAAACTGTCAGCTATATTTCTGAATGATTCATGACTATGTTCTGAACAGCATACCTTCTGGGGAAAAGATGGAAAATCACCACTGTGGAAGAAAATGTTTTGTACCTTATGCTTAGGTTTGAATTTCACACTGTAAAAAACAGTTTTATCAGTGTATAAAGCCAAAAAAAGTATCAGGTCATAAAATGTAAACTCCTAGTGCATGTCTGCAAACTTAACTCATGTAACTCTTACCTTTCAATTTTCAAAATATATTTTCAAGCTTCAGCAGCAGACACTCCTCAAACTAAGGTCAAGTGTCAGATTAACCTTCCAGTTTAAAATATTTAATTCCTCCCTGCTTGGCACTGCTGCACTTAACATTGTGCAAATGTTGTTGGCATTGTTGCTTAGGTTTGTGCACTATCAGCAAATGCAATAACGGCAATTGACAGTAAATCATTAGTTGCCATTGCTAAAATTCTAGTATTAGACATGTCCTGCATAAGAGGGGAAGGTGCCCATTTTAGGGCGCAGAGGTAGAGTGTTCAAGAGTCCAGGATATTTACTGGATTCCCAGTAAAGGGTTACAGCCAAAGGCTTCTACAGGGTGAATATTCTGGCTCCCAGTACAAGTCTCAGCCTTGGAGTAGTTTGGCTCAGGCTGCATCCAGTGAGACTGGAATCCCACACACTGGAAAACAATGTAGGCACCATTTCAATAACTTACAAAGGTGCAAGAGGGAGACAGTCAACCAGTGTTTGACTGAGTTTCAAACTGGTGACATCCCACAGCTGTGTAAGTATACTAATAAAAGAGTATTTTAATACACAGAAAGCTAAATATAGGTAAGACTGGTATGCATAATGCTCTTCTGTTCTTTTCTGTTCTCTCCACAGCTAATGCCAAAATAGAGTTTAATTGCTGGGCTCATGCTGATCAAATGGAGTAATTGAAGGAAGCAAGTGGCATGTATGCTGCACAAGAAAAGTATTATTGCAGCTTTAAAAGTTAAAGATAGAGTTTTGTGTTTTCTATACAGTAGTAACAAATTGAACATGCATTTCCTAACTGTAAAAGCACATATGTATGCATTACTCTATAACTCAAACCGACCTTAGGAGTCAAGTGTAAGACTGCAGTCAGAGGCTGTGGGTTCCAGTACCATGAGTAACAACTATGTACTATTACATTTATTTAATAATATTACTTAAATTAAACTCTATACAAGTAGCATAAATTCCCTGCTATTAACTGTTATCTGTATGATTGGACCAAGCATATGTGCAATATATGCACATTTCAAGGATTACTTTGAGCAATCTGTAGCTATAGTTTGTAGTTGTTAGGATGCATACTTAAATGTACTACTTCAGATAAAATAGTGGTATAATAGTGATACTGCATTGTATGTCACATATAATGGCACTAATTTTCTCTTTTGTTCTCTTATCTTACACCAACCCTTATCTCTTTTTTTTACTTTGTATTATGTGTTATAAAAATGTCTCCATACCATCCATCTGTAACAAATCACTAAATACTTCACATGACAGCGAGGTAGGCCAACCTCAGTGGATCAGTCTGCCTCCACTCCACCAGCTCCAGCACTGAGGCCCAGAACATCTGGGACCCAACCTGGCAGCACTGCCTCTGCTGCCCCTTTACTACCTGTGCCCTCAGGTAGTACTGCCCTAGCAGCTAGTATAGTGGTAACCCTCAGGAGTAGTAGCAGAGGTGGGGATTTCATCAGTCATCAGGAGATGACAGGGTTGGTGTATAGGGCTGTGCAGCACACCATTGGTGTATGCCTATGCTGGATAGAGAGGCTGCTCTCCAACATGGTCCACAGGTGAAGAAGTCAAGCACTCCAACTACCAGAGACGTAATGGGACAGTGATGACAGTCCAGTGAGTGAGGGATAATTTCTCACTGTCTCCATGATTGATGGAGATGAACCTGGGTTATCTCATGCCTCACCCCAATCATGGTGTCCCCCAAACTTTTGTGTCTTTCACTGTCCCTTGTGTCTTGTCCTGTTTTTCTTGTTGTTTGTATTTGCTTCCTCACGTACACAAGTTACATGACCAAGAAATACCAATGTCCCTTACCAAGTATTCCTCTCTTACTGAATTAAAAAAAATGGGAACCTGTCCCAATAAAAAAAAGCATCCCATACATAGCTCTCCATTTTTCACATGTCTTCTTGACACACTTGATTTGGTCCAATTGGCTATACAACATGACCATGCTGCTGTCACCCCTCTTTCTGGAGGTAACAGTTCAAATTCAGTTAATATTCTGCACATATTTTCAGTTTACACTGATGAAGAAATGGATGAAAAATTAAGTATCAAGGTGCTAATCACAGAGGTGTTACTGTGATGGATCTGAAGTCTTCTTAAGACACTAGGTCTTGCTGGCTGGATTCTGCTGAAATCAAAGTCTAGTTATAATTGCATTTACAGTCTGTTGCCCACAGAAATTTGCAGAGTGTACACTGATGCAGCATCAAACTCTGGGCAGTAACTAATAAATAACTTTTTATAACAAACCACACATACTGCTATTGCAGCTTTAGTTACTTCTCAAACAGCATGGATGATATGAGAGATACAATACACAAAAAACTCTAACAATGTTATCTGCTATAGTCTCTTTATAGTAGTTTTACATCCTGTTTTTCTCCATGGTACTCTATTTTGGACATTGTATGAGAACATCTGTTTGCTGGTGTTTGCAGAAAAACATTTTTCATTCTGTAATGCTGATATTGTCTTTTAAGGAAACACCTTGTGGAAAAACACATACAAATGCTGACTTCATCATTCAAACTTCCTTGGTTAACAGTGTCATATGATAGAAACATGTCCTGTTGTCCATTCTTTAAAGAAGCTACATACATCCTGTTTTTCACATTTTTCCTCTTACTGACAATGTGAAATGCATACATCCTGCTTTTTTACATTTTTGCTAAGTCTGTAAGATGTCAGCTTTCTTGCTGACAGTGTGAAATGCATAAGCAAATTCCTTATTTTTCAAGCCACAGTCATTTAGTATGGATGCTAATCTCATATTGCTAAACTCTATTTCTATATTAAGCAAGCTTTATTTTATACCTTATTTGTGTTGCATATTTGTAACAGAATTACTTTCAACATTTTATTCACTGTTAAATACACTCTAACAATTCCCTCTTTTTATTTTAAAATGTACTCAAAACACATTATACTGATATGTATTTTTGATCAGATTATATAGAAAACATATTAAAAACAAAACCTTTAGTCTTCTTTTCGTACAAGTCAAAATGTAATTTTGCATAGTTAATACAATGATATCAAGTATTACTGCCAAAACTGAATGTAGTCAACAATGTTTTCTTTTGCAGACCATTATGTGAAAATATTTTATCAGTTATGAGCTGTGTCTGCTTTAGTTTTATTTTTTAACTTGATTAATTTATTCTTTTGCAATCACAGAATTGTATTTATGACTTAGAACTTTTTTATTAACTCTTTGCAACTGTTGAATTAATTATTTACTTTTATTAATCATTTTATACCAAAAGATTTGAGATAGACTAATATCTATAAGAGTCAAGAACTGTGTGCTACTGCAAACGTTATTTAGTGCTAAAAATATACAGTTTTAATGTCATTTTAACCATAACATTGTGGTTATATATCTCTGAACTGTTCATTAACACATTGGTTGACACTGAAGTGAACATATTAAACACCTTGGTAAAGTACTGAACTGGGCTTAGATAATAAATATTTTAATGTAATTATTTCAGTAATATTTAATACTTGAGGATTTAAAAAAACATGATTTATACAGTAAAGAATGTTATGTACATATCAGTCCATTAGCTGTATGAGTACAATATTTTAATATAATTTTCCTCTAACTAGGGTAACCAATACTAGTACAGATGAAATGATGGACCAAAACCAGTGATAAAATTGCAATTAGTAATAAAATTACAACTTGACAAATTACTTTTGAACTTGTTACTTTACAATGTGTCCTATACAGTAAATATTTACACAGACTGTTTGGTACTCATGCATTTCAATCTAGTAAATACACTGGACCCATTTTTTTTAAACCTGGTTCTCCACACATCTTCATTGTTAGGCATTCATTTTATCTGTACTGAATTTGTCTGTGTTTGTACATACAAAAGACTGTAAAGTACATTTAGTTTAATCTTACAAATTTAGTAACAGTAACATGTCTTATGTCTCTTTAGAAGTATCTAGTGGAATTGCTACCAGAGGCAACTACATACCCAGCAATTAGAAACATTCATGCTTTTTGCATACCAACATTGTCTTGCCAAAAACCTATTAAAAATACAATAATAATTAGCATAATAGCTGTTAGGAACGTGTAAAATATCTTATCCTGTCAGATTTAATCTGTTTATCAGTATTTCTAATGCACTAATATCTGTTTTTCCCTCCCCCTGAAAGAGTATTGTCAAGAAGGAATGAGATATTATTTCTTCCTGTAGCTTTAATTTAGACATTTTTGCAATACTGCTCACACAGCCAGTGTAAAACTGAGAAAGTACCCCTCCTGATCTAGTAAAGCAGTATTGTTTATTTGTTTCATGCTGTGAGAATAGAACGTATGCCAGCCCAACACTTTGGTTATACATTTACTTTATTATGTTACTAACAAACTATGAACCTTTGTCTAATTTGTTAATTTTTTTATAAAGCTTTTGCTGTTTACCCTCCTGCATAATTGATTTGAACTGTATGTATATTATGGCCCATTTGCTGGCTATACTTGATGTAACTGAGTTTTTTTTTTTTACTTTTAACATTTACTTGCAAACAGATTATCAGTGACATATATGCTCAATTGTGACATTTTATTACAATTACCAAAGTGTGTTGCATGTGAACATATAACAATTATGTTTTAATAACAATAATGTTTTAGAAAAACTCAAGCCACTTGTCTGGCAATCAGTCTTGTTTTTTATCTTATCTGCTCAATATTTCCTCTAACTATTTATCCAGTCTGGGAAGGTCTGAGCTCACATTTCAGATTTTGTAAAGTATAGTTAACCCTTTTAGCATTTTTCCTTTAATCATCTAATACACTTGCAATTTGATAGCAAAACACAGTTATAAAATACTTAGAATTATAATAAGTATTTGTGATTTGCATAACTATGCATTTATACTTCATAACTAGATATTACATTACAGTTAGCTTATATTTTTTTAACTTTGAGTTCAGTATATTTTTATTTATTTAACTGCCTTGCCATTCATTTTAAAAAGACTGCTTGATGAATACCATCTGTAATTTTATTTCTTTTTAAAATTCAGAACTTTAACTGTTTGGTGTGGTGTTACTATACAATTGTAAAAATTTGTAAAAATAAAATAGATATTAGCTTAACTAACACAAGATTTACATTTGCTGTTATCCACTTTTTCTCTTGTGCATTTTAACAGATGTACTTTATATGAAAAGAAAATACATACATCAGTCTTGTGACTTCAGAATTTTATTGTTATTAGATTTTCTCATTTGATTTTTATGCACCAGAACTGTTTTGTTTACCATTTGACTATGCTCTGAGAATGGCAATCATACGCTCTACTTTACTGTAGTACTGATGTCTTGCTTTAATTGAATGAAAGCAAAACATTTGGGAATGATTTGTCCATACATCAGATCCTAACATGTATGCTTAACCATTTTTTAAAACACAAATATATTATAAAATATATATCTTTTTATAGAATAGCTGTAGTTTCCTGCACTTTTGCAATGTTTTCTTAAGCTCAGCTTTTATATGCAGGAAGTTAGTTTCTGTCAGTTCAGATAATCTATTTTCTTTATCCTGTAACTGCTGTTCAAGAGTTTCTTGTACTGTTGCACAGTCTTTCTGACATTTTCAGTAACCTGTTCTGCTGAATCTAAAACTCCTATGCAGTTTTGAAAAAAATGTTTGTATAACTTGTCTAAACTTCCTGAACTCATTGTGTCTGTCTTTTAGAAGTTTATTACATTCTTTTGTAAAATGATATACTACAGGTTCTGTCAGTAAGTGATTTCACTCCTGTTGTAACTCTGAAATAAACTTTTTACATGTGATGACAGGAAATAACTGTCCAATATCTGAATACAATGTAAGCATATTAACTTTTTCTGGTTCTTTACCATTAAAAGTTTTGTCTATACAGTCTAACCTGTGAATAATGTAATGCAATATTTTTTATGACATTGTACACAGAAAGCAGTTTCATATGATTTACACAATAAATATTTGTCATACCCCACATGGTTTTCTGTGAGATACCAGTCAAATATTGTAATACATTTGCATAATGCCTTACTATCAACTTGCCGTAATAAGGTTTTACATTTACTAATGTGCTGTGTATGCCAACATTGCACTTTACTCCATATTTTATCTGGTTGTTCTGCTACATTAAGGGTAAAGCTTGGCTTACACCTGCTTGAATTCTGTCTAATAGCATCCATACTAAAAATGGGATATAGAAAAAGGTCTTACCAGTTAGCAAGAAAACAGGTGATCAGCTGTTGTTGCTGATGGCTGGAAATTTTTCAGTCACTTGAGAAGTTAGTGAAACACAGCAGGGAGTGAGATGCTGTGAAAAGTAGATGTCCACCTTTTCTTGAAGATCGTATGGCACAGTAACTTTCCTGGACTGCAAGCTCAATCTGGATTCAGACATCAGAGAAACTTTACTACTGCAGGCTGCATAAACTGGGGTATTTCTGTTTACAATTTACACATATGTACAAATGTTAGTTACTGCAATTTGACTGAAGTGACCCTCTGCAGGCCTTACTACTCCCTCTGTGTTCGAATGTAGGTAGGCTCACCATTGAAAAATTAAGTATCAAGGTGCTAATCATGGTGCTGTTACTGTGATGGATCCGAAGTCTTCTTAACTCATTAAATCTGAGTGATGTCTACAGGTGCATCTGCAGTTAACAACTACTGATGCTTCTAGGTGTCAAATATTGCTTATTCATATTTGCATCAATAATTCCAAAACCATGCTATGTACAAGGTTTTAAAAGATTTCATCTTAAAGCTTACACAACAGCAAACTCAACTGCATTCATATTTGACCTCTGTCTAGTGCAGGTCCATAGATATTAACTATTGTTTTTATGATATTAATTTATATAGATATAACTTTCACATTTTTCTAAATATCTCAAAAACTAAGTAACACAGACAGAACTCCTTAGCATCATATTAAAGCTTGCATCTAGATTAATAAAATGTTGCTGACAGTATGTGTGTAACTTGAGTGGCTGCTGAGATATTGTAAGTTGTTTACAAAATATTACAAATGTAATAGTTAATATGGTTACTGCAACTTATAAAATTCAGTTTAAGAGCTAGAACCTAAAGAATACTACCACTGCAAAAACAGTTTGCGCTGAAGAGTTTTCCATTGATACTACTTTCATAATTCTTATAGTTCCAGAGATATGAGCATTTGTTTAAAATGTGAGGACATAATTTGATTCTGTGAAAAGGCTTAGGCTCCACCCATTGGAAGTTACAGTGAAAATGTCTTGAGCTCCATTGGAGTGAATGAGTTAAGACACTAGGTCTTGCTGGCTGGATTCTGCTGAAATCAAAGTCTAGTTATAATTGCATTTGCAGTCTGTTGCCCACAGAAACTTGCAGAGTGTACACTGATGCAACACCAAATTCTGAGCAGTAACCAATAAATAACTTTTTATAACAAACCACATGCACTACTGTTGCAGCTTTAGTTACACTGTACTGTTTTACTTCTCAAACAGCATGGATGGTATAAGAGATACAATACAAATAAAATGTCTCTAACAATGTTATCTGCTATAGTCTCTTTATAATAGTTTACAGCCTGTTTTTTCCATGGTACTCTATTTTGGACTTTGTATGAGAACATCTGTTTGCTGGTGTTTGCAGAAAACCATGTTTTCATCCTGTAATGCTGATATCATCTTTTAAAGAAACACCTTGTAGAAAAACACATGCAAATGCTGACTTGATCATTCAAACTTCCTTGGTTAACAGTGTCATATGACAGAAACATGTCTTGTTGCCCATTCTTTAAAGAAGCTGCATACATCCTGTTTTTCACATATTTGCTCTTACTGACAATGTGAAATGCATACATCCTGTTTTTTACATTTTTGCTAAGTCTGTAACAGGTCAGCTTTCCTGCTAACAGTGTGAAATGCATAAGCAAATTCCTTATTTTTCAAGCCACAGTCATTTAGTATGGATGCTAATCACATATTGCTAAACTCTATTTCGACATTCAAGCAAGCTTTATTTTATACCTTATTTATGTTGCGTATTTGTAACAGAATTACTTTCAGCCTTTTACTCACTGTTAAATACACTCTAACAATGGATAACTATGATTCTTTCCTACCTCCCTCCTGAATGTTCCTGTATTGCTTTCCCTTTGTTCTTACCCCTGCTTGCTTCCCATTTCTCCACTTTCCTATCTACCCCATTTTAACACCTATAATCTGGTCAAAAAACAGAATCACACACAACATGTGCAAGTACCAAAAATAAACAATGGATCCCTTCACTTTTTGGCCTCTATGCTTGCATGGAGTTTAGCATCAAGCACCAATGCCAAGGAACAGTGAGTGGCTCTACAGTACTGTGGTTGCCTCTGCCCAATGTCGCTTAACCCTGCTGCACTAGGTCAACATACAGTAACATAAGCTGAATATATTATAAAGAATAATGTCATTGCATTATCACTGTTTATTTAAAAGTGTTAGATACACCTAGATTCAAACCTAGTATCATCTGGGCTCAAAAAGAAATTACTCAATGCATTTACACTTACTGCCACAGAGTCACCTAAGCAGCAGATCTGTTTCATACACACTCAGAATTTTAGCAATGAACTTCATGTTTCCTCACTGCTTAACTATACAAAAACAGGTAAAGTAATTTAAAAGTATATCTTACATGCACAAACTCTTACTTGTCATTGTGCAAACCTGCTGCTCGCCATTGCACTATGCAAAGTAAATATTAACATATATTAGTGCTGTTTACTGTCCATTTACTCTTCATGCCATGAAACTACACATGAAAACATAACAAAATGAAGGCCCTATCTAAGAATATGTCATATATTTACCATGCAGCCATGTGTTAACTTGTTCTCAAATATATCAATTACACTACATAAATTAATTACAAATGTGTGATATGCAATACACATCAAGCTGGTAAAATGCAAAACTAGAGCTATCTTCACAGTTGACATGCCTACACATCCATTATATGCAAGCCTCCCAACATTATATTTCCAACATCAACTGCTGATGTCATCCACTATAAGTGGTCTTGTAAAAATCAGGCTTGTAAAACCAAAGAACTCGAAAAACTGTAAAAAAAATACACAGCAAGCTTGTGCCATGGTTCTTACATAAAGTACTGAGACTTTGTAATCTTTGTACTTAGGTGGAAGGTTCTGTTCTCACTGCAGTCAACTGGGGTGCGTGTGTGGGTGGGTGTTTATCTATCTAGCCAGAAGGGCATCAGTGTGTATCCTACAGTTACCACTCCAATTCTATGGATGAACAGTATTTTGACACTTGCGCATGCCTACACATCCATTTCATGCAGACATCCCTATGTCTTCTCTCCAGCATTCATTGCTAGTGTAATCCACTATAAGTTGCCCTGCAGCCTTGTAAAAGTTGGACTTGTACTGTGGAACTTGTCTTAAATACAGAGTTTTGTGTCTCTGTACTTAGGTAAGGGGTTCTGTTCTCACTGCAGTCAATTGGGGTGTATATGTGTGCTTGTGCACTTGCTTGACATTTGAGAGTCTTTTGCACCAGCATGTGGGGCACTACTGTTACCATATTCTCCTCACCAGACACTGCTGGTGTCATCACCTATGTCTTCATTGTGGATGTGCACTATTCTCACCAGGGCAGGGTAAGAGACTGGCCTGGAGGCCAGGCAGAATTCATCCTATATGATACAGATTATGGTGACATGGATTTCAGTCTATCCACATATGTCATGGCATGGTGGTTTGTAGGCCCTATGTTTTCTTGATGAGGAACCCCTGTAGTCTCTCCAGCTGCTGCATGTGTCCGATGAGGTACATGCAAAAGGGAGTATTTTACTCTATTAGGGTTCTGATGAGGTATGAGCATGGTGCTATTATATAATCTTCAGATCTGAATATGATGGGGTGACTTATGATGTGCACAATATAGCCTTGCCATACCATTGTGGACATTTGGTGGTCGAAGTTCAGATTGCTATCTACATGTGTTCCCAGGTCTTGCATCACTGGCTTTCAGCATGGGGGAATGTTGTCAATGCTGTAATTAGCATGGAATTCCACTTTTCAGAAGATCAAAATAAAGATACATTTTTACATTTATTTGCAGAACGTGTGGCTTTGTTACCAATCATTTGTCCATATTAGCCCCTCCTGTAGTATGTTATCATCATTGGTGGACTCAATGATTGCACCCAATATGCAAGAATCAGCAAACGTAGTAAGCCAAAGGCTGTAAGGCTGTATACATTAGCCTGAACTTTCGAGAAATAGACTCCAAACAGTAAAGGGCCAAGCACAGATCCCTGGGATACACCAATGGTGACAGCTCTACTAGTACAAGTTGATTCACCAATTTTCACAGTATATGTTCTGTCTGTGAACTAAATGGTTACCCATCTAGTAATGCAAGGGTTAATCCCCAATGATACCTGCATGCATAGCTCTCAACTGTACAGATTTGCACAGAATGTGATTTTTGCTTCATAATTTAGGTTTGTTGCTCATAAAATTTGTGGTTTTCTGGCAAATCAGTGAGGATTGAAGTCCCTAAATAATAGCATACATTTAAGTTTCTGACTTCATATCTTTCAGAAAATGTATACTAATACAAATGCTGTTATTCTAGCAATTTTCTAAGTTTATAACAGCGATATTTATAATCTGTCCTTATTTTGGGGCCTCTATCCCCCTGTTATTTTAGGCTTTGTCCAGATTTCTTGTGCTAAGAGGTTGAGAAGTATGTCTGCATATGGGATTGTGACCAGACCCTAGGCCAGATCAAGACAGGCAGTATGCACTCTCTTACCTTCATCCAGGCCTATCACACAGAATCAGTGGGTTGTGACAACATCACAGATCGCCTGTAGCATGACTCAGCACATACACCTTCCTGACATGGTTGAATACACACTTCAACACACCCTCAACACAGACCATGTTCCTGTAGAAGGATGTACATCAACATGCATCCATCTGAGTTGGGGGGTACAGCACTTGATGCATACATGTATAGACACATCCTGATTCCCCTCATCTGTGAGGTAGTCCAACATATCACCATGGACCTTTTTCTAAATGGACACTAGTAATATTCCAGCTGTGTGCAACACACCAGTGTGAGCTGTTAATGCTACATCATGTCTGTTACATCTGTTAGATGTCCACAAAGTGGTCATCAAAGGCATACATGATGACAACACTATCATCCTGTTTAGTTTGACAAGGCCAAGGAATTTGACACAAATCCACAGTGAGATATTAAATCAAAACTGTCAGATGTGGCTGTAAATGACTATATCACCAAGTGGGTACACCAGTGGATCACATATGTCATCTAAATATGTTGAAATGTGTGATGTGACCTATATCTCAGGTCCAATGATCAGCTAAGTACTGTCTACTAGGCCCTTTCCTGTCCATTATTTGTCACATATGTCATGAACAATATACACATCCTGTGTCCAAACAGCTGTCTGAAGGACTACAGATTGGGGGCAATCATTGACTCCAACTGTGATATTAGTGTAATACAGACAGTATCAATACACACCAAAGATTGTTGCCACAGCCATGAGAACACCTGCAATGAAACAAAAAATAGGGGGATTTTTATATCATGAAAAGAAATGCACAACCCAAGGATAATGCAGACATCACACCCTATATGCAAATCAAGTGGTATATGTCCTTTGTCCTTGGGTAGATGGTATGTGGAACGTCCACCAGCATGTAGCCACAGTGCTAACTACTCCCTTTTATATAATACAACTACTGAGCATGTGAAGGACATCCACATCAAAGGCCATAATACCTCTATAGTTCACAGTCCTCATCACACTAGTAATTGAGTACAATGCACCTTTCTTCATATACCTCAATACACATCTTCCAGTGATGTGTTACTGAAGTGTACCACCTTTGCCACAGTAAGCTGTCACACATCTTGTTTGAAATACCTATGTATTCTTTTTGTTGCATAAACATTACTGTCTGATGGTGTATAATCCCATTAAGGTGTTTCACCACATGCATGTGTGCTTCCTGTTCTGGTGATGCACACAGTGCATACATAGCTGTTTAATAACATTAATGGCATGGGTTACATTCATAATATTGTGGATTGTGCTCTCTCTCTCTCTCTCTCTCTATATATATATATATATATATATATATATATATATATATATATGCCATGCACACCGGTCAACTAGTCTGTATTGATCATAATGTCACATACAGGTATAGCAGTATCCCTCCTAACACCTCCAGCAGATGTTACAGTGTCAGGACAGTGTGTGCAATTGCCCTCATGGATTGCTGACATGTCATAATAGTTTGACAAGCATGTTTGTGCAGAACCATCTTTGATCACTCAGAATCAAATATGTTATGTCAGAGACATGGGGTTACTGTTGGTATTATTCTGATATTGTCCATGATTTATTGTTGTTCATGAACTTGTACCTGTGTCCCATTTGTTGGAGACCTCTGCAGACATTACAATCATATTCAGATAAATCAGTTTGCACAGCCTCACAATATGTACCCTACCATAAATTGTATATAACATCCCTGATAGATGTCCTCTGCATTCTTCATGTAAGGATTCTTATCTCACAGAGACATCTTCCCGATTGTTATGTCACCTTTTGTGGCAGTCACATAATACACATTTTCACTGTGCAGTCCATACTGTATCGTACTGATATGTGACTGGTGTTCCTGCTACAACTGTCTTCCATTGACATGTCCACATCTGCTGTATGTTAATTATTTCACCTGTCCTCCTCTTTCCCTGTGTTCATTCATACAATCTATTTGTGTGTCCCTATTCAATGCACACACTTCCCTTGAATGTTTATTTTACATGGCAGTCCATGTACTCTTACTGATTATTTACATAACTTCTGCACAGAATGCCTAGAATAGGATTTCACAATACTCTGCACTGTATACACTGTTTTGTACTGTGTTTGGAACATATACATAAATTATATGTTGAGCCTTGGCAATCACTGTGGCATTCCGTGCAATCCTGCTAACCTACTTTGCTTTGAGTTTGCCAGGTTTGCCACCCATGTTGTTTTATATGGCTTGCTGGCCAGCAGCACTGTTGCCAGTCATTAAACCGTACTTGTTTATGCTTAAATGCAGAGGGTGGCATCACAGGGCACACATGTAAACTCTGTGCAGGCTTTGCGCAAAGCCTACATGGTGTTTATTGAATCACAGGGTGTGTGTTTTCTGTATCTTTTTTTAAAATTGTTATATCTTTACTTGTGTGTGTTTCTACTCTACTACACAAAATGTCTCTCCAGACTTTTACTTCTTCTGTATACTACTTTATTTTTTCTAACAGTTTTAGTTCATGTCATGCATTTATTTTGCCTTGCCTTTTTTATTTTTAGGTAATAACAGTGTTTTATTTTGTAAACAAACAGGTGGTGGTATGCATATGTTGCATTTGGGTCAACCACTCCCTTAGCCCCCCCACGCAGCCATGCCAGTGCCCCATTATTTGGCTATTTCTCCCCAGTTGCCATAAACACTATTCAATGCTTTCTGCTTTACTTCTACAATGATTACAGATATTTGGATCTAATTTAAAACTTTTATTTCAAATTTTCCAGCACAACCACTAATAGATGTTTGCTAAACAAAGCAATACAGTCTCACAATGAAAACAGACTTAGCATTAAAACTTCTGTGACTTTGAAACTCACATTCATTGAAACAGCATTAAAACCCACATTCAAAGAAAATGCATCTGGCCAGTGGCAGATTAAGTTTACCTTTGGGCTGTTTTCAAATCATAGACCCTTTGCACACATTTTTAGGACCATGCAAAATTCTTTGATTCACTTTCCTGATTGTATTAAATTATAATATATATTAATTAAATTATACCCATTGTATAATACAACACCACTTGTTAGAGCATGTTTTAAATTTATAGCCAGTAAGCAAAGAAACAAAACATATGAACCAATAATGCCAAAACTGCCCAATTCAGAACATTTCAACCATAAAAGGCCACTCAAACTTCTGTCATTACAACCCACCAATATCAATCAATAGGCACAGTCTCTGCAAAAGTAAAAGTCATCTGAATAATTCCACATTAAAGAGATCTGACTGTAACTAATGAAAAGGTTGCTGCTAGCAAAAAACTTCCTATTTAAGTATTTTACAAATTCACTGGCTGCTGCCCTTGAAAAACAATTTGCCTATGTTACGTTAAAAATTATAAGCTGGTAATATTGCAATAGGGAATGGATGGCAAACTAAAACAAGTTCATGGTTACTAGGCATCTTATTCAAAGGAGGACATACTCAGGACTGCAGCACCCGACCATCTTAAAATCTAACACAATTTCAGCAATCCATCTACATGGGAATGGAACTCACAGCCTTCTGCATCAAAACACAACCATGCTACCTGCTGTGCTGTTAACACTGCTTTAAAGCTCTCAGCACACAACGATACCATTTGCTAAAAAAAACAGTTGCATATTTTGGGTAGAGGATTCAGACTCTTGTTTCCTGTAGCTAAAGTACAGAGCTTGAGCCTAAACAAATTACTAACCACCTGATAACCCTAATTAGGGCATTGCACTGTCTCACACACACACCTCAACCTTTTAATGCAAGAAATCTGGACAAAGTCTAAAATAAATAGGAACAGATTATAAATATTTCTCTCATGAACTTAGAAAATTGCTAGACTAACAGGATTTGGGTTAGTATGCATTTTTCTAAAGGATATGAAATGTAAACCTTAAATATCTGTCATTATTTAGCAACTTCAATTTTTTTATGAGGAAAAAAACAACAATACTGTTAAAAAATCTGGACATTCTGCAAAAACCTGGGCAGTTGAGGGGTATGCTAACTATCTCTTACACACACACACACACACACACACACACACACACACACACACACACACACACACACACACACACACACACACGCATGTGCACACACACACACACACACACACACACACACACACACACACACACACACACACACACACACCATACATCCCAACCTCTTAGCACAAGAAGTCTGGGCAAAGCCTGTCATAATGGGGGGGGGGGCAAAAGCCCAAAACTAGGGACACATTTTAAATATTGCTCTTTTAAATTTTGAAATTTGTTAGAATAACAGGTTTTGTGTTAGAATGCATTTTCTAAAAGATATGAAGTCTGAAACTAAACCCAAACACATGCCATTAGTTAGTAACATTAATCCTTAGATCAGCACGGTGATTTCTCAAAAAAAAAGACAATTTTTATGAAGGACAGACCAAAAATATAAGGCATAAATCTGGACATTCTGTAAAAATCCATACAGTTGAGAGGCCTTGTACAAATATACACCCTACCTCCCTCTTAGACCCTCCCGTATGCCTCTCAAACTTCTACAGCAAGAAATATGGACAGAGACACACATAATGGGGGGACAAATATCCAAAAATAGGGACACCTTTTAAATATTGCTCTTACAAATTTAGAAAGTTGATAGAACAATAAATTTTGCATTAGTATGAACTTTTTGAAGGATGTGAGGTCTAAAGCTCAAATGGTTGCCATTATTTGCTGTCTTAATCCTCAATTATTTGCCAGGGATTTCCAGAACAATACAGCTTATAGAAAATGCAGTGATGATTAGTGATCAGAAGTATGGTTTCATGCATGCCAGGAAAGAGCACTTCAGATGTGATGTTTGCTCTGAGAGTGTTTATGGAGAAGTACAAAGAAGGTCAGAAGGAGTTGCATTGTGGACTTAGAGAAAACATATGATAGGGTGCCTAGAGAGGAGTTGTGGTATTGTATGAGGAAGTCGGGAGTGGCAGAGAAGTATGTAAGAGTGGTACAGGATATGTACAAGGGTAGTGTGACAGCAGTGAGATCTGCAGTGGGAGTGACAGATGCATTTAACATGGAGGTGGGATTACATCAAGGATCAGCTCTAAGCCCTTTCTTATTTGCACTGGTGATGGACAGGTTGACAGATGAGATTAGACAGGAGTCCCTGTGGACTATGATGTTTGCAGATGACATTGTGATATGTGGTGAGAGTAGGGAACAGGTTGAGGAGACCCTGGAGAGGTGGAGATATACTCTAGAGAGGAGAAGAATGAAGGTCAGCCAGACTAAGATGGAATATATGTGTGTAAATGAAAGGGAGGATAGAGGAATGGTGAGGATTCAGGGAGTAGAGTTGGCGAAGGTGGATGAGTTTAAATACTTGGGATTAACAGTTCAGAGTAATGGCGAGTGTGGAAGAGAGGTGAAGAAGAGAGTACAGGCAGGGTGGAGTGGGTGGAGAAGAGTGTCAAGAGTGAATTATGACAGACGAGTGCCAGTAAGAGTGAAAGGGAAGGTCTACAAAAGGGTAATGAGACCAGCTATGTTATATGGGTTGGAGAAAGTCGTACTGACAAAAAGGCAGGAGTCAGAGCTGGATGTGGCAGAGTTAAAGATGTTAAGATTTGCACTGTGTGTGATGAAGATAGACAGGATTAGGAATAAGTATATCAGAGGGTCAGCCCAGGTTGGACAGTTTGCAGACAAAGCCAAAGAGGCGAGATTGCATTGGTTTGGACATGTGCTGAGGAGGGATGCTGGGTATAGGTTCATAGGTTCATAGGTTCATACTAGGCTATCTGTCCTGGGGCAATTATAAGCCTAGCCCGATTTTGTTTGGCTTACGCCACCCCTTGATTTGAGTATACTGTGCCCTTTTTACGGTTTAGTTTACTGTGCCTCTGTCAAATAGTGACACGGAAGTAATCCCCGGAACAAACCTATGATCCCCCATCCACTCATCAAGATTTTTCTTGAAGAGATTCAATGAGGTGCTCTGCCTAACATGAATTGGAATTCTATTCCAGAGCGAAGGGAGCCTCTGGGTTATGAATCTGTCCCTCCAGCAAGTCCTATTTATTTCTGTGCTGAGGTTCAAGTCCCTCGAGCATGTGGCTCTAAGGGATTTAGATTTACTGAGGTGGAGCATGTCCATTAATTCTGGGTTGGACATAGCTTTATATGTCAGGCATAGATCGCCTCGAAGTAGGCGGTATGCAACTGAGTAGAGCTGGAGTTTTTTTAACCAAGCAGCATATAGCATCTGTTTGAGTCCCTTGATCCTCTTGGTGAGGTACTTTTGGGATCTTTCTAATTGCTGCAGGTGTCGGGTAAGGTACATCCCAAAAGGGGCATTGTATTCTATGATGGGCCTGATGAGGGATGAATAAAGGGGCACGATTACCTCTCTTGATCTAGATGTGAATCCTTTCATGATGAGGTGGGCCATGTAGAAGGTCTTTCTAACCACTTTGGCAATGTGGTTGTCAAAGGAGAGATTGCTATCTACTTGGGTCCCCAGATCCCTAATTACTTTCTCTGTACTTAATGGTTTACCGCCTATGTGGTAGTTTGTGGACACATTGTTTTAGCTTTAGACCATGGCTCTGTCACCAGTTATCCATCTCTGTGAGACCTTTTTGAAGGATGTTTGTGTCAGCTGGAGAGTTGATTATGGTGCCCTGTTTGCAGTCATCTGCGAACTTGGTGAGCCATAGTCCTCCTACGCTGGCCTGTACCTCGGAAAAGTATATAATGAACAAGAGTGGTCCCAGGACAGAACCTTGTGGGACACCACTTGTGACTGATTTCGAGTCTAACATGGCTCCAGCAACTCTCACTCTGTGGATTCTGTCTTTGAGCCAGTTTGCGACCCATCTTGTGACATAAGGGTTTATATTTAAGCTGGATAGCTTATCTATGATGCCTACGTGGGGTATTGTGTCAAATGCCTTTGCTAGGTCTAGATAGGCTGTGTGTACTATCTTCCCTTCATCTATGGCTTTGGTGACTGTTTCAAAGAAGTCAGCCAGGTTCAAAAGGCAGGATCTGCCCTTGACGAAGCCGAACTGGGTAGGATCTAGTGTCTGTAGGTCTGTAAGTATATTTGTCACTATTAGACAGAGGCACAGTAAACTAAACCGTAAAAAGGGCACAGTATACTCAAATTCTACAAAATGCACTTTCGCTAAAATAAGTTTGACAAAGTACGGTTCGATGAACCATACTGTCGACAAAACAAATAGGACCCATATATATATATATATATATATATATATATATATATATATATATATATATATACATATACATATATATATATATATATATATATATATATATATATATATATATATAGATATATATATAGATATATATAGACACACACACGCACACACATACACACACATATATATATATATATATATATATATATATATTTATATATAGGTATATATATATATATGGTTCTACCTCACATAAGCGAAACACCACAACACCGACAACGCAATCACCGACACCACATAACCGACAGTACAAAAACACGAAATCCCACATGCCCGACAACGAAATAACCGACGGTACACAAACACGAAACCTCATACACTTCACACACCACAATCAACAACCTAAACACATTCCCCGTCCAAAAACCACATACACAACACAAGCACACCAAAATCCCTACAAACCCACACTAAACCACACATACACAACTACCTACAACCCTGACCCAAACCCTAACCCTAAGGTCCGTCACTACCGCACACTTACCTGACCGCTCCTAACCCTAACTCACTTATCCGCCTAACCCAAACACAATCACTACCGCACACTTACCTGACCCGCTCCTAACCTAACTCACTTATCCCCTAACCCAAACACAATCACTACCGCACTTACCTGACCCGCTCCTAACCTAACTCACTTAACCCACCCCTATCCCCACTTACCTTACTCGCACCCTAACGTCCGTCACTACCGCATACTTACACAGCCTTTTCCCATGTCGGCATCCTCGGCGTCGGTGCTTTCATCCGTCGGGTCGGTCTTCTGCTTGTCGATCTTCTTGGTCCCGTCGCGTCGGT
Organism: Protopterus annectens; assembly: GCF_019279795.1. Taxonomy (NCBI): domain Eukaryota; kingdom Metazoa; phylum Chordata; order Ceratodontiformes; family Protopteridae; genus Protopterus; species Protopterus annectens. The sequence goes on from NC_056746.1 coordinate 465,598,554, forward strand.
CTTCTGCGCTGTCGATCTTCTGGGGCTCGCGATTTCCCTGTCGATGTTCCGGCGTGTCGGTGAAGTGAGGTAGAACCATATATATATATATATATATATATATATATATATATATATATATCTACCTGATAATGCCGAAACTGCAAAATGCCAGAAGATCGACAGCGGAGATGATCGACAGTTGAAAATCCCGATGCTGAGAACACCGACATGTTAAGATAAGTGTGAGGTTAGGGTTAGGGGTGGATTAAGTGAGTTAGGATTAGGGCACGGGTTAGATGAGTGTGCGATAGTGACAGACTGTAGGGTTAGGGGCGGTTTAAGTGAGTTAGGATTAGGGTGCGGGTTAGGTGAGTGTGTGATAGTGGCGGACCTTAGGGTTAGGGTTTGGGTTAAGGTTAGTGCATAGATAGTTGTGTATTTAAGGTTTAGTGTAGGTTTGTAAGTTTTTTGGTGTGCTTGTGTTGTGTATGTGCTTTTTGGACAGGGGATTTTTCTTTTGTTTGTTGATTGTTGGGATTGTGATTTGTCGGGCATGTGAAGTTTCATGTTTTTGAACTTTCGGTTTTGTGGTGTCGGTGATTTCGTTGTCGGTGTTTTCGCGTGTTGGTGTTATCAGGTAGACCCATATAGATATATATATATATATATATATATATATATATATATATATATATATATATATATATATATTTATGGGTGTAATTGGTATGGCTGAACATTCTTTTTGGCAGTTTTTCTGACTGCTTACGGTTTGTTGTGTGAGACTGTAGTACAGCAGGGTTTGTGAATTTACCATTACCTCACTATCATGTGATTTCAGTTCTCTGGTACATATAATTAGACGGTAGTGTTGGGGTGTAGGGTTTTTTCCCTGCCCTGCAAAAATGCTGTTTTTTTTTTTTTGCAAGTATCCAATCTTTTTAAATTTATCATTTCTTGAACACTCTGTTATATGGCTACTGTACATGTACACATGAATTGGTTTCATTGAATACCATTTTGGGTGTCATAATGGAGGATTTGTTGAGTAGAAAAACAGTCTAATGCTGGTTATCAAATGCATGTATGTGGGAGCAGTTACAATTCTGAGACATTCATTATAATGAAAGGTAGTGCAGGTTGACAATCCCTGAAAGAATCTACTCATTCACACTTGAGGCTCAGGTAAGTTTGTTTGGTCTGTACCATGGAAAGTATTTCCCATAGAATGTCACCGACAAGTGCCCAACATCCACAGGCAAGCAGCGGCAAGCAATGAAAGTCTTGCCACAACTTTCTTAGTCTAGCTTCAGTGGGTGGTAGAGCTGCTAATCAAATTTGACTTGCCTGCCTCATATTCAAAGTTTTATCATTATGCTGACCGAGTTGCCACAGTTTTTATTGTAGCTGAAGCTTAGACCAATTTATTTCAACTGGCTAAACCTTCAGTGGATTGTCTCACTATCAAATGTAGAAGAAGAAATTATATAATATTGAAACTCTGCAGATTTTCATAGCAACTTACAACAATTAGTGACAGTTTTACCATAATACATTTTGCATGGACTGTAACAATGTATTTTTCTGTCTCCTACTATGACATTTCTTATGTGGTGATCTTGTATACCTGTAACACACTCAGGTATGAAACTAGGAATAGAAATATGAAAACACATAACAGTTCACACACAATGGTCAGTAATTTCATACCACTTCAAAAATAGATAAGCACTCTCACTATAATTTTGCCTTTTAAATCTCGGCTTTTCGTACTTTATTGTATTTAGTTTGTGAACCAGTAACCTGAAGAATTCCAACTCATACAATTTCATGATGCTATAAGGAGGTTTGCTTTTCAATGAGCAATACAGTAAAAAGGTCCTATTAAGTTTAAAGGTAACAGTATAACATGGCACCTACTCAGTATAACATTAAATAGGCAATATAAGGCATCCTGCAACATTTTTTTTATTAATAGTTAAATAAATTGCAACGGATACATTTGAAAAGCATTTCTAGTACATTTTGTATGGGAAGACCCTCCACTGTTACCGTTACCAATATAACACATGGAGGCACATTGAGGTAAATAGGTTCATAGGTAGGCACTAAGCTATTGGCCCCGGGGCCTATATAAGCCTAGCCAAAAAGGTTCCCTGGCTTTCACCATGCAAGAAAATTATTTTCCTGTGTCCCTGTCAAGCAGTGCCACAGAAGTGATCCCCAGGGTGAATTTCCTATTTCCCATCCAATCATCAAGATTTTTCTTGAAGAGTGCTAATGAGGAGCTTTGTTTGATATAGATAGGTAGTTTGTTCCAGAGTATGGCATGACTTTAGGACATGAATCTATCCCTCCAACATGTTCTGTTTATTGTGGTTACAAGGTTTAGGTCCCTGGAGCATGTGGTTCAGAGAGATTGGGATTTCTTTAAGTGTAGCATGTCCAACAGCTCTGGGTTTGACATAGCTTTGCATGTTGAGCAGAGATCACCTCTGAGTAGGTGATATGCAATGGAGTAGGGCTGGAGTTTTTTGAGATGGTCTGTATATGGCATCTGTTTGAGGCTGGTAATCCTCTTAGTGAGGTATTTCAGTGGCCTTTACAATTGTTGTAGGTGTCTTGTGAGATACATGCCAAACAGGGCATTGTACTCTATAATGGGGCTGATGAGAGATGAGTAGAGAGGAACAGTTACCTCTTTTTTTTGAGAGGAGATCCCTTTTGTGACGAGGTGTGCCATGCAGAAGGATTTCCTGACTACTGTGGTGATGTGGTTATCAAAGGAGAGACTACTGTCCACCTGTGTCCTGAGGTCTCTTATCACACTTTCAGTGTTTAGTGAGCTACCACCTATGTGGTAGTTAATGGGTACCATGTTTTTCCCAAAGGGGATGACAATGCACTTCTTGGCATTGAGCTTGAGGCCATAACTTTGACACCAAGCATCTGTCTCTGTGAGGCCCTTTTGTAGAATGTCTACATCATTAGGTTATTCTATTATGGCTCCAAGTTTGCAGTCATCTGTGAACTTTGTTAGCCAAAGACCTTCTGTGTTGGCCTGCACTTCAGAGACGTAGATGCCGAACATGAGGGGACCCAGGACCAGACCCTGTGGTACTCCGCTCGTCACTGGTCTGAAGTCAGACTTGGAGTCGGCTACTTTTACTGCGTGGGTTCTGTCAGTGAGCCAGTTGGCCACCCATCTTGGGACTTAGGAACTTATGCCCAGTTTAGTGAGTTTATCTAGAATTCCAGAGTGGGGGATGATATCGAAAGCCTTGGCGAGGTCAAGATAGGCTGTGTGCTCTAACTTGCCTTTGTCTATGGCTCTAGTGACTGCTTCAAAGAAGTCAATCAGGTTTAGTAGACATGATCTGCCTTTTACACACGCAAACTGAGTGGGGTCCAGGGTTTGCAGGTTACCTATGTCTTTGTTTATAAGCTCCAAGATGATACGTTCCATGGCCTTGCAAACCAGGCACATCAAGCTAATGGGGCGGTAGTTTCCAGGGTCCATGGTTGCACCCTCTTTGTGGAGTGGGATAACTGTCACTGTGCACCATTCTGTAGGCACACAGCCTGAGGTGAGGCTATGATTGAACATGGTACTTAGGTGGGGTGCCAGTTCATTCTGTAGTTGGTGCAGTACGCAGCCTGGGATGTTGTCTGGTCCCATGGATGCTGTGTTCTTGGCTTTGGAGAGTGCGATCTTTACTTGTTCATCTGTGATTACGGGGGCTTTGCATTCTTCCGGTATTAAGATGGGCCCTTTGGAGGGTGAGAGGGAGGTAAAGTTAGCACTGAACCTATTGGCCAGGATGTTGGCAATATTGGTTGGTTCTGTATATTTAGTGCCATTGTGCTGTAGTTCAGAGCAGATCTGAGTGCTGCCACTGAGATTCTTGACATAGCTGTAGAATGCTTTGTGGTTGTCTGGAATCAGTGGCGATTTTATTTTCATAACTGGCTTTGGAGGATTTTATGAGGGATCTCAGCTTCTTGCTGAGGCTGACCAGGGAGTTTCTCTAATCTTGGGATTTTACTCTTTTTTTGCAACAGCTTCTTCCTTCTGTTGTAGAGTTTGTTTATGGCAGGGGACCACCAGATTGGCTTCCTTTTTTTGGAGGATAGTGTCTTGGTTCTGTTAGGGATGGCACGATCCATGCACTCGTGTATGTGCTTATGCAATGCATTTGTGTAAGAGTCAGCAGTCGTACCTCTATTTTCCATATGCATGGGTGTCCTGAAGTTTGTTACTTCTGTCTTAAGAAGCATGAAGTTGGCTTTGGAGTAGTTTTTGACGGTGGTTTCCTTAATGTGGGGTGGGGGTGGGATAAGGATGTCTAGGGTGATTAGCTTGTGGTTGGATCTGACCAGCGAGGAGATGACCTCTGGCGTGGAACACCGGTTACCCATATTGGTAATGACCAGGTCCAGGATATTGCTTCCTGGGTCTAAAGTTTCAAAACTTCAAATGTTCTAATATTGACCCTTATTCAGTGAAAGCTGAAAATATCGAAGCAACAAAAAAACAAATTTTTTCCTAGGGAAAGAATTTGGTTATCCGTTTCTGTTGCTTTGGTATTTTCAGCGCTGTGGTGAAAAGTTTGTGGTTGGGTTCAGGTAAGTGTGCGATTGAGTGCGGGTTAGGATAGTTAGGGTTAGGGTGCGGGTTAGGTATGTGTGTGATTGTGTGGACGTGAGGGTTAGGGCTGGTTAGGTGAGTTAGGGTTAGGGCGTGGGTTAGGTATGTATGCGATTGTGTGGACATGAGGATTAGGGTGGGTGAGGTGAGTTATGGTTAGGGCGTGGGTCAGGTAAGTGTATGATTGTGTGGACGTGAGGGTTAGGGCAGGGTAAGTGAGTTAGGGTTAAGGCACGGGTGAGGTGAGTGTGTGATAGTAACGAACCTTAGGGTAAGGGTATGGGTTAAGGAAGTGCATAGTTAGTGGTGTGTGTATGGTTTAGTGTAGGGTTAGGTGTAAGATTTTAGGTGTATGTGTGTAGATTGCTATTTCTTTGGTGTGCTTATGTTGTGTGTATGTGTTTTGGAGCAGGAAATGTTTTCCCTAGGAAGAAATTCGCTGTTCTGTATGTTCGATGTTTTCAGCTTTCGCTGAATAGGGGTCGATATTAGAACATTCGAAGTTTTGAAACTTCGATGTTCTAATATAGACCCTGCTGCCCCTAGTAGGGGTGTGGACAAGCTTTACCAAGTCACTGGAATTTATGAATTCCAGAAAACATTGAGCAAATGAGTTGGTACATGAGTAGTTTTCCCAGTTAATGGTGTGGTAGTTGAAGTCGTCCATAATTAAAGTATTGGGTTGTACCTTAATATTTTCCAGTATCTTAAGAAATGAAGAATGGGAATCTTGGGGCATGGTAGGGGATCAGTAATAAGCTACAACCTGGATTGCAGTCTTGCCCAGTGTTAGTTGCACTTGGATAATTTTGGATGCATTATGTTGAGCAACTAACCTGGAGGTGTGTATATCCTTAACGAATATGGACATGCCTCCGCCGTTAGTGTTTTGGTCCAGGTTAGGTGGCTGAAAGATGTGGTATGAATTATATCCTGGAGTCTTGAACCAGGTCTCTGTCACTGCACAGATGTCAATGTTCTCCATTTTAAGGAGTGCCTCGAGTGAGTGCATTTTGAGGTTTAGACTTCTAGCATTGAGTAGCATTAACATCAGAGTTTGCTTGCTTGCACCTGTTACAGTGGTGAATTTAGCATTTGAACCTTGCCTAAAAAGGCACTATAGGGGTGACAAGAGCCTTAGCCAGTATCCGGAATCACAGGGGTGACAGGTGCAGGCCATCTCTGGCAAAGCATTGTGGTCTGTCGACTATGTCATTCCAGGCAGACAGATACTGGATCCCCTTAGAATGACACCAGAAGCTTAGCCAATTGTTGAAGTCAGTAATTTTGTCCTTGTACTGTGGTATCATTTTGCATGATGGTAGGATGCTACTCAGGGCTAGGGTGATACCTGCCTGGGCTACAAGTTCCGAAAGCTCCTCTATGTCTCTTTTCATGTAGTCCAGGAGTTTTCCTTGTACTGTGGTATCATTCTGGGCAATGGTAGGGTGCTACTTAGTCTCTACTTTTGTTTTGTTAAGTTTGAGTGTCTCTTTCTTCACCAATAATATTCAAACACAAATATTCAGTCCCCCACACCCACACATATACACGTACACATACTCACTCACTCACTCACTCACTCACTCACTCACTCACTCACTCACTCACTCACTCACTCACTCACTCACTCACATATAGTCACACTGAGAAACAGACCACGGATGTGAGACTAAATTCTTGACATTCTTCGAAAATCTGGACATTTCACTCTCTCACACACATGCACAAATACACACACAGACCTACCTACTTCTTATACATACACATACACACCCACCTACTTATTTATTGCACACAAGCACACACACACACTCCTCTTATAAACTTAAACACACACACATGCATACCACTTACTTGTCTGGCCGTGGTCCACAGTTCAAATGTCTTCAGGAATTCAAATTCTGCTCATGGACCAGGAAGATGTAGATGATCGGTTGCACATCACACAGACACAACAAGTCTTCTGTGTTTGTGCAATCCAATGCAAATGCATTCTTAAAGAAGAACACCCTTAAAAAGAAAGTATTTTTTTGTAAAGAAACAGGGCAGCAGAGGCATGTACAGGCCCCAAAAAAGCCCCTGGGTAATAAACAGAAAATAGGTTTGTTCTTCCTTCTTCATACTTCTTTGTTTTTGTTTTTATATATCTTCATATGTTGATTGCTGTTTTTGATTGTAATTTACCTGTAATAAAGTACATGGTTTATGTTATACTTCATTGGTATGTATATTTTTAAGTTATATATAAACATATTTTTCAGATCTCGTACTTTGTAGATGATTAGTATTTCTCAGTATACTATTTCCTTCTTTGGTTATCAATTTGATTTTTTATTTCCATGAGGCTTTTTTTGGGATTTGCCTTCTGGGAGGAATTCAGTAAAGCCTACATGAATTAATTTTCCATGTAGGTATAGTAGCACAGAACTTACAAGAAAGTAAGGAGCAGTGTGATCCAGTAAATGGAGCTGAGTTGCATGTATGAGTGTGCGAACACTGAAGTGCCTGTGACATGCAAATCACCCAATAAGCAGGTGAATTGCATGCAAATGAGGGTGTTGGAGTGATCCAGCAAGTAGATAGGCAGTCCTGCAGATGCTGTGTTGGTGTCTGAAGTGTACACGGAAAAATTCCATGTACATGAGATAAAAAAGTTAACTAGGGCTGTAAAAGCCCAGTTAGAAGGACAGAAATAGCATAGCAGACACAGATAAATGCAGACATATTCACTGGGTTTCCAAAAAGTAATGTAAAATAATGTAAAATAATTATTTTTTTAATACTCATATTAGGTTTGTGTGGCCTGCAGCAGTACACACACATGTCATTATGCTTAAAGAAAATATTTAAAAGTATAAAAATGAAAAAATAAAATATGTGACAATAATGCATTATAGGGCCTTGCATGGAGTATGTACAATGGTAGATTTCTGTGGTTGCTAAGGAAGCAGTATCTGGAATAGTGTACTTTCCTGGTTGTGTGCACGGATCTGTATGCAAATGAGCTGGGGTTACTGAATAGTAAAAATGGGTATCCGTGCCCACAGATCACATCTGTGTAGCCCAGAACCATGTTGGTGTCCACAGAAGAGGTAGCTGACATCAAAAGGGGGTGTGTCTGTATTTCATTAAGCACATTGGTGCTCAGCTGCACCTGTTTGCACGCTGCACCACTGAGCTGAGCAGTGGGGCTGTGTCCAGTGCTTGCTAAGCTTTGTTTAACTTCAGGGCACGTTTTTAGCTAGGCTGAGCACGTTTACATGGCGCACCACTCTGCTGAGCATGCCCGTCTATGGGGGTGTGTCCACTGAGTGCTGAGCATTGTTTATATCTGTGGTGCGAGTTTGTGCTCTGTACCATAGTGCTTAGCAGGGAAGGCCATTTAAAAAAAAAAAGGAAATTGCCTGGGAAAGCCAATCTTATATAAATTACTGATGACCCCTGTACCACTTAAACTGGGCAATTAAAACACTGATAATGATGTACTTGGCAGGTGTAATGCATCATAGGTAGCCTATGACACAGGCTGTACCTACAGCAGAGCACTTTAAAAGTTGCATACACCCTACAATCTGATTTTACCCCCATACTCTGCACCAGTGGAGTACAAACATGATTTTTCCACTAAAGCAATGCTAGGGACTGCTGAAGCTCTGCTACATCTGTATGTGCTAGGTGCTGAGGTCAGTGTTGATGCTGCTGCTGACAATAGGCCTAGAATGAGAAGGAGAAGAGTATTCAGGTCCAGGGTAACCTTCCAGGAGCTAAATGAGCTGGAGATTGTAGAGCACTACTGAGTGGACAGGGATATACTACAAAAACTCACTGAGCTCTACCCCTCTCAACTCAGACCCAGAGCCAACAGAGGGGAACCCATCCCAGTAGAAACAAAGGTATGTGTAACCCTTAGGCTACTAGCTACAGGCACTTTCTAAAGACCAACTGGGGACATGATGGGGATCTCACAGGCATCAGCATCCAGGGTACTCCACCAGTTCCTGGATGCCATGCTAGCACATGCCAGCGAGCACATTTATTTACTCCACACCCCTGAGAATAGGGCTAGCAGTATGCAACTCTTCTACTGTGTAGCACAGTACCCTGAGGTACTGGTTGCCATAGACTGCACTCATGTACACATCAAAGCACCACCCAGTGAGGAGAGTGGAGTCTACATATAACTCCATCAATTGCCAAGTCATGTGCAATGCCCAGGGCAATATCATGAATGTGTGTGCTGACAGCCCTGGCAGTTATCATGACTCCCATATCTGGCATGCATCACCATCACAGCTGTACCAGATGTTTGCCAGAGGGTCATTCCATATGGCTATTTACTGGAGGATGCTGGCTATGCACTGGAACCGTGGATGATAACACCCATCAGAAATTCACACACACCCACCAAAGAATCCCATAATGAGGCACACACACAAACTAGGAACATCATAAAGCATGTGTTTGGGCTGCTCAAGTCAAGGTTACAGTGCCTAGATATATCTGGTGGAGCCCTGCAGTACTCTACAGCCACATGTGCACAGATGTTCACAGTATGTGCCATGATACACAATATGATCCTGTGGGAACAGCTGCAGCAGGATCATTAGAGAGAAGGGATACACAGCCCCACACCAGTACCTAGGTCCCCACGGCTACACCCACAGGGGGACTCAGAGAATGAACCCCCTGAGGCTGTTCTTGTAGGCAGATGTTGGCATGCCCAGTATGCCCTGGCCTCAGCCAAGAGACAATGCATAGAACATGCACTGACACGCTATGGTCCTAAGGACTAACACCTTACTCTGACTCACATGCATAGTAAAACAGATGCCAGCCAGACCACATAAACTGTACCTAACTGTCTACTGACTGTGTACTGCATGCATCAGACAGACTCAGCCCTGAAATACAGGTCTCTCAACCACTGTATTCACAAGATAAGTCACAATCCTATACAACAAATGTACATGGTACTAGACTATGGTAGCATATGTATGGACCTGCTGCAGGTATGCAAGGGAATATAGTGGGCTACTGGGCTATTGAAGAAAACTAACAGCTACTTGGGACAACAGGTACTCTATCCAGTACCGGGTGCCCCATAATATGCATTAGAATACATGGCTGTATACCCCACTACATTATGCAAGGGAAATGCCAAACAGTGGGGTCATAGGACAGACGCACAACTGTCAATGCCAGAGTCCCTTACCCCCAACACATCAGTGTTCCCATACAACTGCAGTAACAGTATGTTTGTAAGGGTATATCAGCAGAGCACATAATTCTAGAGCTGTCACAAAGAACACAAAATGCAGGGGTTGCAGCAGGTGTCACAGTGTATGTCTGTATGCTGTTGATAATGTGAGGAATTAAACCTCACTTTCTGGAGGCTGATGTGGCTCACTGGGCTAAAGACATTAGCGTGGTTGATGGTGTTGCTGGCTTGAAGCTGGCCACACCTACAACTTTGCATGTGAGTTACTCAAATGGTAGGAGTCTAAAGACTGTAATAACACTTTAATCTGTTACTGCAAGGAAGCTGGACAAAGCCAGAGAAAATGGGGGAACAGAGGCCCAAATCTACAGACATTATACATGCTCTGAGTAACCTAGAAGGTGGCTAGTATAACAGCAGGTTGCAACAGATCAGATTAGCTGCAGTATTTAAAGGCCATCACATAACTGTGTCAGTACTTAGACCAATTCTGTGGACTGCATTTTATAGTATATTACCAGATAAACGCAACTGTATGAGGAACAGAGCAGGCATATAAGGCGGAATGTTGGACATTCTGCAAAATCACATACAGTGAGAGGTATGAAGACTGTCACCCTGTGTGTGGTGTTAGATCATGTACCCCAGTCATATCATAACTCTCAACCTCTTAGAGCAGGGAATCTTGACAAAGCCATAAACAATAGGAGGACAAAGGCCCAAATATAAGGAGAAGGCTTAACTATTGGCCAGACAAATTTGGAAAATTGATAGAATAACAGGTCTTGCATTAGCATGAATCCCTTGATGTGTATGGAGTCTGTAACTCTAATGTCTTTTATCATATCCTAATGTCAATCTATAATGTTCTGCACTTAATGTGCCAGAAAATCACAATGCTATGTAAAACGTACCAAAAATATGATACAAAACTCTACAAATTCCATTACAATCTATACAGTTGATACGTATTGGGTCACATATTATGTTCAGCAAACAGAAAATGCCTTGGGCAAAATATCTGGGAGGTGCTGCACTGTGGAGTCTTCTGACGAAAGCGGAAATTAAATTGATTCTACGCTATTTGGTGGTCTAGCCTCTTCATTTGTGCCTTTATCCTGGTGGACTGTTTCCTGGCCTTGGATTTCTTTCGTAGCACACAAAATCCCAGACTGAAGTACAGGTAGGTCGTGCTGGAGTCACCTTGTAAGTACTGATAGTCACACTGGGCATGCTCCTACTCTTAGCTAATGAGCCCATGTCTGTTGCCTCATCTGCCCAAATACCTGCTGTGTGGACATATGTCTATACAGACATACAGCTACATATACATATATGTCTCTCCCTGTCCCCTCATCTTGATTAATGTCTCTATCAGTATGCTGCACACACACACACACACACACACACACATATATATATATATATATATATATATATACATATATGATAACAAGATGTATATATAGGTATATAAAGTACAATGATATATAGACTCTACACATACATAGACAGAACAGATTTACATTACTGACACACACAACTACATTTTAAGAGACAACCCTGTTATACAGATTGTAATAAATGTAGGTGGGGATGTATGAATGTTCCCACTTACCCCTGACTGCTAGAGTTATCTGCACATACGCATCACAACAGCCATCTGATGGCACCAGACCTGGGCTGCAGCAGTACATAATCCAGTCACCCACAGACACCTGAGCCTGTGGGCTGTCATCTTGCAGACAGACACAGGTATGCAAGTGGTGTAATGTACAATGGGTGCAACATACTCCTTGAACAGGCAATATTGTCCCTGCCCACATGTCTGCCTGTCAAACTGTAAGCAGCCACATATGGCCAGACCGGTAGGTATACACACATAGCAGGGATATGACCAGGTATCCCACCCTTAAGACACTAGATAATAATAGTACCAAGCAGTATCACTCTGCAGGCCACACATGCTGTCTAACACAAGGCCACTTAGCATACTCCACAAGTACTGTGCCTGCATCAACATATACAACACACATAACCTAGTGTATACTACTAGTTAAGTAGGAGTTCTAATCTCACAGCATCCAGCATTGTGTGTTTGTGTGTAAATATAACCCCTTGCAGCACTTCAGACAAGCCCCTGTGGGTTATCTCTGTGCAATGGTTATACATTTTATGCCCAATGACTAGCTGCTGGCCTCAACAGTGGCCTCTGTTACAAGGTCTGTTGATGTCATCCACCTTAAGAGCACTGGCTGAGAGTTTAGTAGCAGATGAACAATGTGGCACATGTGATAAGTCCTGCAAGATATAGTGTATAATACTAGGTAGGTAGGAGTTCTAATCTCACAGCATTTAACTGTGTGTGTGAATATATCCCCTTGCTGCACTTCAGACAAGCCCCTATGGGCAATGTCTGTGTAATTGTTATGCATTTCACACCCACTGACTAGCCACTGGCCTCAACAGTGGCCTCTCTTACAAGGCCTGCTGATGTCATCCATCCTAGGTTACAATGTAGTAGCAGATAAACAGCATACTGCATGCAATAAGTACTGTGAGCTATAGTGTGTAATCCTAGATAAGTAGGGGTTTGACTCTAACACCATCCAACTTGTGTGTGTAAATATGTCCCTGACAGTGATAAGTACTGTGAGCTATAATGTGTAATACTAGATAGGTAGGGGTTTGACTCTCACACCATCTACCTTGTGTGTAAATATGCCCCTGACAGCACTAGAAACATGCTCATGTGGCCTACTCCTGTGCATTGGTTATGCATTTTACAGCCTTGTGACTAGATGCTGGCCCTAAATTTCCCTCCTATACATAAGCATACTTGATGCCCACCACCATCTACAGTTGTACATGCAGACTAACCAGGCAACATGTATCAAGAGTAGTAGAGTGTGTCACAGGGTATGAAAGCATGATGATGCTGACAGTCCCCATTGTCTCTGATACAATGTTCTACACATATGCACCTAGGGAGCCATGCACATATACTGGCATACCTTGTTGACATCATATCTCTGCTGTGCTGCCTTGCCATCCTGTGCCACTGTATTTCCACCATGTGTCTATAGTTGCACCACTGAGACTCCTGGGACAAAAACATGCACAGCTCCATGACACACCTGTCATTCTGTAACACTACTGCCAGTGTGCCATCATGCAGCCAAGATACACAATGACACAATGTTTGATGTGTACACCTGACACATGCCAGCATACAGTACCTTCCATGGCCCACAACAATTGCCATGGCATAACACTACTGCACTACACAAACACATGTAAAGTTATATGGTCACCCTGTGCATCAGACACATATATTCAGGTCCCCATATCGATGGGATGGATGTCAGGGATGGGGCACAGGTATCATCACATACACAGGATGTGGTGTGGTGGTGGCAGTGGCCTAGGCTGTGCCAAACAGTTGACAGCATGGGTGTAAGTCAGGAAGAAGTGCTGGTGACATGGGTCATGGAGTGGCGCTGTGTGTGTCTGTAGATGACCTGCATGTGACAGCGTTGTTGGAGTGTGTGTGTGTGTGTGTGTGTGTGTGTGTGTGTGTGTGTGTGTGTGTGTGTGTGTACACAGTCAAGCTCAATGCTAGCCCTACACATGCATATGGTGGACAGCTGTGGATTGTACATGGCAGAGTGGACAGTTCACTGTCTCTGATCATGAACATGGGAACTGGCTCCTTCATGAGTAGCATGGGCAGCAACATGCCCAAGGTCAGATGTGGTGCTAGTACCTGACAGTGACTGTTGTTTACTGGGCCTGTTTGCCCTATGGGACTACCCAAGGCCATGTGGCCTGCCACATCATGGTGTGGAAAGCACACCTCCCTTTGTAGCATTGGATGTTCTGCCACTACAGGAACATGAGAATGCATAGCCATGTGGATTACCAGCAGATGGTATTGCTGGCCTATGTCCACATGCCTGACACCCAACCACAACCACATGTTCCAGCACAGACGATGTTCACTCAAAGAAAGACACTGTCTGAGCCCACCATCTGTCCACTACATCAGTGAAACATTCCAATGTGGTGGGGGAAGTCATGGATGTCAGACTGTGCTGCATCCATAACCCTAAGCATCCATCTGGTGTTCTGTTCAGCTCATGCCTGTGCCTCCATGACAGCCTGAAACATGCGGCAAGTGACCCACAATGTGGGGACAGCTGCAACAGGAAGTGGATGGGCAGCAGTCCTCCTTTGAACACCCCTGTCAATCTGCCTGTGTGGGACCTCACCAGCTGTCTGGCTATAGCCAGTGTCTACACTCACTGATGCCATAGTTCTCACACTGCCCTGTACCATGTCACCACCCTCTGACTGTCCAATATCTGTGGCCTCTGATGACTTGGTATGTGCAGGCATACTGACTGTATGTGGGAACAATGGGAGCAGTAGAGGGTTATCAAACTCCTGGACAGATTCAGCTAACAAGAACCCCACCTGTGCCTCACTATGGCCACCATCAGCATCAAGACCGATGAGACACTGACATCAGGTTGTGAGGGGGCAGACTCCAACCCCCTTGTTCACCCGTGAGAAGCAGTACATTGCTAGCAACACTATTATGTATGGTAATCCACACAGACTCATACAGTTGAGGATCTATAACTGGATTACATGCCCCACATCTTCTCATCTCTGATCCCATGCACAATGCACACACCCAAAACAACATGCACAGACAACCTTGTCCCTGTATAACATGCACACCAGATACATCAGCGTAATGTTGCCAGTTAATACACCTGTGTCAATACACCTGTGAGGTATGCAATATGACAGTGTATGTGACAGAACTGCACATAAAACACAGTACTCCTATCTTGATAGTGATATGCCAGTTGTAGCACCAGTGCCTCAGTTATGTACCTTCTCCCTATTGTGTCTGAATGGGCATCTTGGAGTAATTGACTCATGTATAGCAGGCTGCATGACTGCTCAGAACTATAAGTGAAAACAAGTTAATGTTTGTGCAAATACACACCTGTCATTCAATAGGCTATGCACTGTAGTTAACTGCTTCAAAATGGAACATGCAATCTACTCTAGCTAAGCCTTGTGCAAAAGGCAAAATGGCAGCCCTTAACATTCATAGGGTATATCTGGTCAGGCAAAATGACAGTATGACACTTACCAGATACAGGACTATGAACTCTGGTCACACCTGACATACATGTGAAAAGGTGAGGGACAGGTATTTTCAGCAACACCAAATGTTGCAGTATTACAAAGTAATATGTGCATATATCCACACTTACAGTAGCTAATCTGATACTGGCTGTATTGCTGACATTCTGAACATGTGTGGACAACTGTGTTGAAAAGCCAATTCCCCTCCAATTCAGATAGACCTGACACCCATGTACTGGTCTGTAGAGCCTGCCACGATGACTGCAAATGTATTATACTGGTGAACCGAGTCAGCTTACCTGGACACTCCTCTGATGTGGACGCTGTGGCACTCACTTTCAGGATATATGATGTGATGGTTGGCTGGGAGCTGTGGGTTGATCCTAGGTTCACCAGGAATTCCTCTGTGGCTGAAAGTGGTTGTTTTGTGGCAGGCTCTCCACTGGTGGCAGCAAGAACACTGGCAACAGCAGCTGCCCTTTGACATGCGACATTGACCATGCCTGTGGCCCAATGTCAAGCCTGCTCATAGGTCCTGTCCTGTTAGCCAATATCATTAACAGCCTTCACAAGGTTGGCCCACAATGCTGCATTCTGTTTTTGATTGTGGCGGCCCCTTGACAGCAGGATGTGATAGTTGAGTCTGAGGGCAATCTCTACAGCGTCATTTTCTGAAGATGAAAATGTAGGATGTGTCTGTCGATACATTGTACATGCAAGACAATAACAGGGCAACACATTACAGGTCCAGATACATGGATTTCCACTATGTAAAGACCATGCACAACCAAATTGGGCTTCATTATCCAGCGCTCCCTCACACATCATACCTCACAGTTTATCAACACACTACATGTGTGGCTATCATCAAGATATTTGCAATACCCGTTATGTCCCTGTGTGCCATGTCAGAGTCTGTTGTATGTCTCTACATCCATCACTGTATTCCACTGCGGTGTGTCCCCTATGGGCAAAGTCCCAATACTATGTCATACAGCCACTGTCAGACAAATAGCTGTGTGTTATTACAACTATATGGGGACAGTCCAGCAACACCAGTCTGCCACAATGACAGACAGCAATGCAAACCTGCTGTAGTATATCTTCCCTGTAGGCATCATACCTCTCCACTACACAGGTGTTTCCAGAATGTGAACATGTGCCTCATAGATGTGGTCTTTTTGGCACACACATGGATGTCTGACAAATGGTTGACCAATCATTGATAGTTGTTGTCAAAATATAGAGAATCTGGCTGTCACACACAAGACACCTCAGAATACACTTATGCTACAGTAATATCTGTTAGTCTATTCATACTCTAACTTTGTATGGTGAATATGTATACTCTTTCACTGAGTTTGGGCCTGTGTCCCCTCACTAATTATGGCTGTGACCTGAATTCATGCTTTAACAGGTTGACAGGTTGACAGGTATGTTAGCCATAGCTCTCAAGCAATGAGGTACGAATGTCCACAAAACAGTGATCTAGCCAGAGTACATCAGGGACAGTCATTTCTGTGTGACATTGACAGACTGAGAGGATGTAAATTACATTACATCATTTGATATTACAGCTGTGCACCCCTTTACTTATTGTCAATATGTCTAACTCATAATCTACTAGCTTTCCTACAAAAGCCGACCATCATAGGAGGGAGTAACAGGGGCAGAGCTGTGATTGTATTCAAAGCAGGGACAGTTGAGAGGCATGCCTGTAGCTGTTGGACAGCAGAGTATCACCAACATGTCAATGCCATAGATGTACTACAGGCCTACAGTTGTAATACCTATTCGCCAGACTTCTGTCCTCCCATCTGCATCCCATTATATGGGGACATGTATTACATACCTGGTAGAGTGAAGTAATCCTATTTTGACCAGAATCTCTTTAAATAACTTGCAAAACCATTGTCTGTCTGTGTAAAGCAACATACAGACTTGTTCCCCATAAGCAGTTGATTGCCTTTTGTAGGTAATGCTCATTAACAGGTGAGTGTTTGTGCACCAATCTGTGGCTCAGACTTTCTAATTGCATCCAAAACATCTGGGTTGCACTTTCATTAGCCAATGATATAGTACCACAATGCAACATTTAAGAACTTCATGTAGGCCTTGGCCCCTTTTTTAGTGTTTGAGATGGACATTAGTGAGGTGTGGAGACTACAGCATCACAGAGGGTAGGTACAAATACTATTCACTGTTGAGATTTATGAGGTATGTCTACAGTTTTGCATGACATATTTGGCCATTGTCTCATGACATTGTGATTATCGGCAGTTCAGCTGTAAACATTGTGGGTTGTGGTCAGTAAGGAGAGAGATATGTGAATGTCAGACGTCATACCTGTCAGAATATGCATACTGATGCAGTAGCTGCTATTCTATCAGCTCACTATCTTTGTAGGGACAAACTGTGAAACATGTCCCTCTCACTGGGCCTTTACCCCCCCCCATGTATGGTTTTGTCTGGATCCCTTGTTCTAAGGGGTTGTGAGGTATGGTAGATCTATAGCAGCTAGCTTAACATACTGCTGCAGTCTAGGAAATGTAGGGGAAGTGTGAACACTTTGGAGGACAGCAAGCTATATGTGTAACTGAGGCAGCAGTTTCAGCTATGTCATTACAGCTGAGCCAGGGTAAGGATACCCTATAAAGTCAACTCGAGGCATGTGCTTACGGTACATCTATTATGTAGCAGTGCCAATCACAGAGTAGTAGGTGACATATAGTTAGGTAATACAAATTTGTGCAGTGTGTCCCTACCTACAGGCCTTTGACTTGCAAACATGGGTAGCAGTTAATTCAGTAGCACCAACCTATGTGGGTTAAAATTACATGACTCAGTCATTACTTGCTGTGTTCACAACAATATAATTGAAGTGCAACACATTGGATTCGAACCCAGGACGATGGGTGGCAAAATGTACTACATGCAAGGTATTTAACAGACTGAGCTACTGCATCAGTACTACAGCAGGAGTATTTGCAAGATATATGTACATACATACAGTCTGTGACACACATTGTCTGCATCCACCATTATGTGCATGACTTTCAAAGGCAGTTGTTCTGCAGCAGGGTCTCAGTTGTACACATGTATTTTGTCATTGCTGCCTTAACAGGTGTGTTTAAAGATGTTGCTGATAAAATGATACATTTACCTATTATCTCAGGCCTCACGTGCATCTATTATTATTTATTTGGATGTGCACTGGTGTACTTTTTGCATCAGAGTCCCAGGGAGATTCCCATTTTTCCCAGTAAATGTACTTGCAGTCTGTCAGTGGCAATCAGTATATTTTGTTGGAAACACCTGTTTTATATAAGAGCTGAGTGGCCTAGTGGGCTAATGCACAATGCTGTAGTTGACAGAGGCCTGTATTCAAGACTTGGTAGGGGTGATTATTTTATATATGTGCCTAACACTGTGAGAAACACATAAGATCAATAAGGCACATTAAAACACTTTTAAGCAGGTTTGTGCAATGCACCACATCACAGCACGCTGCTTAGCGCTGCACAAACACGTGCTAAAAATTTAAAAAGAAAAGAAAAATGAGGTGATAGGACAGTGGTGAAATGGGGGAAAGCAGGGGAAAAAACATACTGAAAGGCAGGTAGGGATGTGCAGGATGGGTGTGGGGAAGAACCATAGCTTTCCATTTCTTGTACAGCAACATCTGTGCAGTTTGACAGATTTTGTGGATGAATTTGGACTCAAATCCCAGAGAGAGGGGAGAGGACAAAATAAATGTGTTGTCCAGCCAGCTGGACCAAATTTTGTGTGAAATGGAGAGCTATGTATGGAGTGATACTTTTTTGTGGGACAGGTGCCCTTTTTTATTCTTTTAAGGAAAGAGTGGAATGTTGGGGAAAGGATATAGGTACATGTGGAGGGAGGTAAGGTGGATAGCAGAGGATGCAATTACAGACAGACCAGACAGCAGACAGGGGTGGTGTTTGACAAATGAGGGGGGTAAACACCTTGGATGGGGACGGTGTTCTGGAATCAGAGAAGCATGTGCCTCCAGATGGCAGCAGCATGACTGAGCTCCGCACTCATGGGCAGTCAACATTGCTCCTTCACTGCTCCAAAGGCAGGTGTGCTGGAGGCTGGGCACCAATGCCAGCAGGCTCCAACAGGTTGCTGAGTCTGCCCTCAATCTGATGCAGGCTTTGTTCATAGCTCCTATAAACTATCCTGTGCTCCATGGCTGGTAGTTGATCTTGGGTGACTGGTGTATCTCTGCCACTGCTTCCAGGCCCATCACTGAAGTGGTTCAACCTGCAGGTGGTGCAGGATCAGCACAGCGGGTACCACCAGCCTGGGTAGCAGAAGCGCTGGTACCCAGGGCTATGGCTAGCTGAGGTAGGGTAGGCAGATTAGCAGGAACCAACCTACCCTGTTGTGCTGTGGTGATAGAGGTATAGCATTGTGTATAGGTTAGTAATGAACAACACAATTTGTTAGTAATAACAGCATGCCAGGACATTGGAAATAACCCAATCCCATTTCAATGCATATAACAGTCAATATATTAACAGCATGCCAGTAACAGTTACGGCATAAGGCCAATAACATAGGCATTTAACAAGATATGTTAATATGCAACCATTATAATACATAACAATAGTAAAACACATGCCCCAAAATAAAGTTTACTGTAACAACAGATGTTAATAGTAAACCATAATCAATGGATGACAATAATAAATAAATAAAGATAAGGGGTAGGGAGAGAGATAAATAAACAGTCCATTAATACCATTATAGTCTATTTTGTGGAGAACAGTACTGCTATCTACTCTACATGTCTGTCCTTTCTTTATGATTACAAGTGGACTATAGCTGCTGTAACACTTACATATCTCTCAAGCTATCCACATGGGACAGTATGGGCCAAGCTGTAATAACTGCGGGTAATAAACTACACAGAACACTTGTACATCAGGTGGACCTATATAACTACCAAGCTGTACTGTGAGCTGATGTAGTGTTACGTTCTTGATTAGGTAGTCATGTCAATGGTAAATTTGTGACAGAGGGATTACACACTTCTAATTTCATTCCATGACAGTGTGATGCTTGAGAGACATGTATGTGTAAAGTACAAAAACTATACCACTACCATGCCTTGCTTGACAGGCATGGGGATAGAACCCAATAACAGTGACTGCAGAGGACATCTGCATCAAATGTATTAATTGACTGCAGCAACCTTTAACAGACACTCCAGGCACATAGCTATAACAATGATTACACATTTTATTTTTTATTTTTATTTTATTAGTATTACATTTGTTTCCTTTATTTTATGCTGTATACTCACATATCTGGTTAAGCTTTTAACAGTCTGTCACAGTTAAGCACACAGTTATTTACCCAGACTATGGCCTAACTCACCCATTTTCCTGTAGTTCATGTGTAGAGAAAATCTGCAATCATTTTGTGACTGCTACTGTAATATATAGTGCTACAGAACACTGGATTCAAACTCTAGTCTGTGTGTGGCAAAATGTACTTTAGACAAAGCGTTTAACAAACTAAGCTACTGAGTCACTGGTGCTTACTTATTGACTGATATTTGTCTAGAGCTCACCTTGAACCAATATATGACCTGGTATTAGTCGTACAGTTTTATAGTGGACTGCAGTGACAGTTGAATATGCAGGCATGAAATTCAAGCATGACAGGGATACTAGGCAACCTATACATTACTACACAGAATGCAGGTGTACACAATATATTGTTAGTGGGTTGAAATATCAGATTATTGGGTTCGCTAGCTCACCCATATACATTTGCAGACAGTATATTTGCAGTCTACACCTATTACACTGTTATACTCGCCTGCAGCACCATACCTCACAGTCTGAATGCATATAGCTGAAATTCAGTGGTTAAAACAAGACAAACTGGATATACACAATATACCTTGGGTGTTATTATTATTGCTTCATGTGTTATTGCAGAACAGGTGTCATACATAATTAATTTATTGTAAAACAGCTCTGAATCTACACTTATTGCATAATGCTCTTTATTAGATATGTTTATATTGTTTTGTGTTTTTATTGCAAAACAGTTGTCATTATCAATTTCATGGAAAACAGCCCTAATTCCACAAACATGTCACACAGCTTTATTAGAGATGCCTTCATACTGTTACTGGCATAGTTTCACATTTTTATTGCACAGCAGTTGTTGTAATGCAGGTGTTGCAATACAGCTGTAATTCCACAGTTATTGCAGTAGAAACTTTATTTCATTTACTTTAGCAAAGTTAACACTTTACTCTTCCCTGCTTCTTGCACTGCAGTTGTCAATAGCCATTATTGAAGTACAGGTCCAAGTCCACATTCATTGCAATACAATATTTATTGTATATACCTAATGGCAGGCAATGCTTCATTCTCTCTTGCTTATCTGACTATAGATTGAAAATGCAACTGTACTCACCACACTCATGATGCAACCTAGCCAACTGCCCGGCATGCGCATCAACTTTGCAAGCCCTCTCCTCTGCAGTCATTGGGGGAGAAGGACACCATCATGCATATCATTTTAGTAGACATTCATGATTAGATATTGGTAAAATACAGGTAATGGTACTTACATGCATGTACAACATTGCCAGCCTGGAATTTTTGGACCCAGGTGTCCAAAAAAGCCTATTCCTTCTTTTCAGGTCGTCATGGTGGTGACAACACTGCTCACCTGTGTGGGGGATACCAGTTGTACTGGTGAAGTCCTTTGTCAGCTGGTACCAAGCTTCTGCCATGCACTCTGAGCCTTGGTAACCTCCCTGCATTAGCTAGCCCTCATGTTTTTTTACAAGGAGTCCAATCAGGACCCTAGACCCCTGAATGCCCCAATGCTGTGCCAGAAAGAGTGAACCCTCTCCAACTCCTGCCATAGTGTATCCCTCAGAGAAAGCGTTCCAACACATGATTCTGTATTCTTATTTGTTGAGCTAAGTATAGCCTGTTTTCCTGCCCTTACATGCCATTGGGCAATTTTTAAAAATGCAATGTGTCACTTAACCAGTGCAGCTGAGCTTAGCAGTGCTTAAACTGACAATGCTTAACAGTGCTTAGCAGTGTGCAAATCAGCTAAGCACAGCCATTCAATGTCAAGCACTACCATGCAGTGCAGAAACATAGATTGCTTAAGCATTGCTTAGCAGGTCTTAGCAGAGCTTAGCTGAATGCAGCAGATCAGGATGGAAAAATAATTGCAATAATTTGTCTTTGGTAAAAAATATGCATACTTTTCCTTCCATGTATTCAAACCCTGCATCTCCTGCACATAAGGCTGTAACTCTAACCACTTGGCTACATGGATATCTGAAATGCTTCTCTACTTTTACATCTACTGCTGAGCTAACTTTAAGCACTGCTAAGCAATGCATCACACAAACCCACTAAGCTATGCTTAAACTTGACCTTTGAATCATAAATTAAATTCATCCAGCTATTATTTTTAGATGTCTGGCATGTGTCAAATGCTGCGCCCCATGCTGCGCAAACATGAAAAAAAATTACAATGAAATACATTGATATAATGCACTTGGAGAGTGCAGGGAGTATGTTACTCATCTGCGGACAAAGTCACACACTCCCTACACTGATTCAATAACTGTGTTCCACAGCTCTCCCTCAACAACATGCCATCATTAATGTGCATGGTGCGCTACCGAGGGGGAACCATGTATACAGACACAGTAACTTTCATGTAGGCTCTACACTATCTTACATGGATTGTATTAAATGTGGTTGTCTGTTTTATGTTTCATTATTAATTGCATGTTGCTGTCTTGCATTTCAGAATTTTGTTCATGTAATTCAGATATTATTTTGAAGTCATTGATCAAGCAAGCAATAATGCCTGACAAGGTGTGTATTAATGTGTAATTAATGCCCACCCAGGGGACCTACACCCCTGGAAGTGCATTGATTACACATTAACACACATCCTGGATGACATTATTGTGCTTAGAGAATGGGATCTCCATAAATTTGTCGAGTTTTACTTACTTGTGTATTTTTTTAAGTTTTATTTTATTTTTTTACTATATTTTTGATGTAAAATAGTTCCTCCACCTAATGTTTCATACTTTTTGTAGTTTATGTTAATGGTGTTAGAGAAAGCATTTTACATCCAAAATATATGAAAAAACCGTACTTAAAAATACATAAGTAAGTAAAATATAACAATTTTACAGAAAGCCCATTCCCTAAGCACAGTAATGCCCTCCAGGGTGGGTGTTAATGTATAATTAATGCCCTTCCAGGGGTGCAGAAGCCCTCCACCTGTGATATCAGGTCTCACAAAACCCCTGAGTGGGCATTAATTATACATTAACACCCACCCTGTCGGGCATTATTGCCTGCATGTATTTTTTTTTAAGTTTTATTCTATTTTTTATATATTTTGGATATAAAATAGTTCCTCCATCTAATGTTTCATACTTGTTGTAGTATATGTTAATGGTGTTGGAAAAAGCATTTTACATCCAAAATATATTAAAAAAATAAAATAGTACTTAAAAATACATTAGTAAGTAAAACACAACAATTTTACAGAGAGGCCATTCTCTAAGGGCTGGCAGAGATCATTCTCTCTGCACTCTCTCTCACACATATTCTACCAGGGGATTTATTGGTTCACTTTCACACTTCACTGACTCATGCTCTCTCTCTCACACACACACACGCACACACACACACACACACACACACACACACACACACACACACACACACACACACACACACACACTGCTCTGCTTTCATGCACACATTCACTCACACATGCAGACAGAAACACAGACACACACACACACACACACACACACACACACACACACACACACATGCGCGCACGCATGATCGATCCTCTCTCTCACTCTCATACATGCATATGGTCTCTCACACACGCTTTATTTTATTTTTTCTTCTTCTTTTATTTTACATTCTCTAAACAGTGAAAGCACTGATTAGCGAGTGTAAAATAATAGTTCGGTCATTCTCACATTCACTGACATGCATGCGCGCGAGCACACACACACACACACACACACACACACACACACACACACACACACACACACACACACACACATACACACATACACACACACACCACACACCTTTTTTTGTCTTCTGTTTAACATTTTACACTTGCTAAACAGCAAAAGTGCTGTTTAGCAAGCGTAAAATAATGGCAACCATTTTGTTTTCTGAATATGGCAGCTTGATATGCTGCCCTGAAGCGGCGGACTTGTTTTGTGTTGGGCATTACTTGCACATTACCATTCTGCTGGAAACGTTTGTTCTCCCATCAGGGTACTGATGTACAGTAAGCCAGTTGTTTAATGGCTTGTAATATGATTTTAGTGATTTTTTATTTTTATGACACATAACCACCAACCTCACTTTAGTTTCCATTCCTTTCTGCATCAGAGACATCACTAAAAATGCTCACGGAATGTGGTTTGCAAACTGTGTGGGTAAATTTACTTCCCATGAGCTGTAAATGAGCTCCTTCCTGTACTCTAGGGCTGACTGTATCAGTCATCATTTATGTACTGTGTGACTCTGAGTAAGTCACGTAGACAGCACTCATAGGCTGTTGGGAAATGAGGCTAGACTACTTAATGGTCTCCCACACTACATATCTGGTAACTAGTTGTGAATCTATGAATGTGTTCAAATGCAATTTTAAACAGATAATGTATTCACTTTGGTTCTGCTGCATATCATCCTTCTGTTTTGTAAGGTACATTGGGAAGATAGTTTCTGGGGTAAAGTACTAGTGCTGTTGTATTTGGTGATAATTTTTGAAGACATCTTTGAAGTTTTTTTATTGGCAAACATGTAACCCTTTAGGGACTGTCTAATATTTTAAAATGTTCTAGATTTTTTCTGTTGTGGCTATTGAAGTTTTTTTGTAATATAGTCTGTCTTCTTCATTTTTTTAAAAGTAGTGTTTTCCTGTGTAAGGATTTTTACACTTTTGTTGCTGTGTCTTGAAAATGGAGCTGAGTCATGCTTTCTTCAGTAATCCATTTGCTGTATTTGATGGCAGAGCCTTTGCTCCTCAGTTCTGTGGTTTATTGTGCCTTTTTACTCATGCTGTATCTCTTAATTTGGCCTTAAAGATGTTGTTTGTGATTGTCAGCTGTGTATCTGTCCTTAGGCTAATGTATTTATTAATGGTAGATTGTTTATAAGTTAGTTTAGTCCTGCACATATGATTACAAAGCTATAATGACATATTCTTCTCCATTTGGGTTTCTTACTGTTGCATGATTTTTTACTGCTGCATTTATGATTTCCGGTATAATAGTTTGTGAGTTGTGAAATATTTTAAAGCCTACCTTGTCATTTATTTGCATTTTCTTCATCTTTATTTTTTTATTTCAAAGTCTTATGGCTGTTCTGGTGTTATTTATGAGTCTTTTCTTTAATATCTGTAAGCTGAGATGCAAAAAAAAAAAAAAAAAAAAAAATATATATATATATATATATATATATATATATATATATATATATCCCTTTTCTGATCTGGTACTCCTCACCCTAACCTGTCTCCAAAGGAGATCCAGGTCTTCCCCTTTTCAGCTATAAGTTGATGAGACAAAAAGTCTTTTCTACTTTTAAAAACTGTAGCAAGTAACTTGCTGCAATTAATTCCACACATCAAACACTGAGGCAAGTCTTTCAATCCTGACACAAAATTAATTTCTGTTAATGGTATTCAGAAAAGGTCCTATTGAAACAAATGCTGGTACTACACCATAGCTCATAGTGCCCCATAACACCTTACATCATGGCTGTCTGTCCCCTACTCACCACCCTTGCTATTATTCTGGTAGAGAATATCTGGATCCCAGAACAACAAAGGACAGAACCACCACCTTGCAGGCATTTTATTAAATTGCACATTTTGTTGAGGTTGAGGGTATCATAGTCCTGCATTGCATTTGTCTTCTGTGGTGAGTACATGTACTTTAGAGTTAGTGCCCATATCCTATGCTGTGCATGTGAGGGACATAGGTGCAACCTATGTGTGACTCTCAGTTAGATGCTATCCATTATGTTCTGATGAGATTATATGCTTATGTGAATATCTTCAAGGGTCCTTAAAATAGTAACTGTGCATGACTCCTCCTCCTGAAGTTTTGAAGACAGCGGCACTATATCACTGGATCATGCCACTTTGCAGGTTGACATCATCTTCAACAGCAGCAGCAGCGACAGATACTTTGCTGCCCTCAGTCCTATATTACCCTGTTGTGTTGGAACCTCCTCCAGTGGAGCATATGAAAGTGGGAACATGCATAAGAACATGCATACGTGACTATAACCCTGTTTTCCATGTATGGTACAGCAAATTAATATACAGCTGTAGCATACATTGACATTCATACTTTGCCATGCTTGCTGCTGTAGGTTTAGACCACAGGTGCCTAGAAGGGCAGATATGCAAGTGTGTATTGGTCAGTTCTTCCTTTCTAATGCAGTGGAGTGTGTTATACTGTACTGGACTGCAATGGATAGCAATAACAGGGTGCATCCTCAAATGACACATGGGGTTTAGGAGGTTTATGCCAGCCCATCCTTTGCATCCAAACTAACTTCTGGTATGTGAGGCCAGTCTCTCTGCTCAGTGAGTGAGAATAAATGCTTCTCTGCTGAAGTTTGGCACTTTATTGTTGGTAATCCACCCTCTTGTAATTTTTCTGTCTGTTGCAAAATCCCATGACTTTTGTTTTGTATGAGGTATCATATCAGTTACTTTTCATCAAACCTTCTGCATACACCTCATATGGTCACCCATAACATTCAGGTTCTGCACTAGTCACTGCCAAATCTGACCCCGATACTGCTCGTGTATGGCACCTTTGTTTAGAACGCACATCTCATGTATGTGTTTAGGCCCAGCAGTAGGACTTCATTCTCATGGGTGAGGAAGTTTTCCAGTTTTCCAGATCTTGCCACCCCTGGGTGGCCATACTGGTACATGCACACCTGTTCATCAGTCAGTGGATGACTGTAAAATGCTGTTAATTACCTATACCTATGGCCCAGACCCTATCTTTATTCACATGTTTATCAATCAGAACTCTCTGTGTTAAGTATTACTTCCTGCTTCAAGGAAAGATACCCAGGATAGGCCTGGGAGGAACGTGGGGATGCCCAATCAATTGTCAAGGTTAATCTTGAGAGCAGCAAGGCTGCTACAATCATATGAGTGTGTTATATTGCTTTTCTGATAAAGATTAAGCTCTTTTGTCTGGGTATTTGAAGAGCCATTTGCTTTGCAAAGACACAAGAGGTCATAAAACACTGGGTTTTTCATTGCGCAAAAAAGGCCAGACACAGATTACTATGGAGGATTGTAGAGGAGATAGAAGATATTGCACTCTTACTTGTAAAACAACCTCATACTATTCTACCTCTGTCTTTCTACTAATGTTCTACCTATTTACAGCCTTCAGCTACTTTATAATACCTGTAAACTCTTATATATGTCCTATCAACTACTTACCATCATTGATTTGTCCTTCTTGTCACTCACCCCCAATGATCTCCCCCCTTTTATTCTCCAGCTAAAAATGCACTCCACTCTACCATGTGATTCCTTCATATCCCTCTCAGTACACATGACAGAAATCACTTCCTTGTCTTGTGCTTCTTCTAACTGATGTCAATTACCTTATCACAATCTGTATTGTATTTAGTAGTAAAATAAACACTGCACAAATGTCTTTGTATAATATTCTTCCACTTTCTGACTTCCTATACATTTGCACCTTATGTTTTGATAACTTGCAATGGCAAATTTTGTCTTTTGTACATTTGTTTGCAGAGTTTTATTCCCAGGATCTCAGCTGAAAGGGTCTGTCTTCTGATGTTCAGATGGACTTTCCTGGTAAACAAATGTAAAAAAATAAAAATGAAATAAAATACAGGGATGGTGTACCTAGATGATCTGGATAACTGAGAGATTTCAGGCCCTTGGCTTTTTCTGTTAGGAGTTTCTTGGGTCTGTCAAGTTCAGTAATTTGTTTTGATGGCTGTATTTCAAAACTGGCATCATATTCAGCAATCGGGTGGATAAGATTTGCATAAAATGGGAAAAAGACTTTTTTTTCAGCTGGCTGTGATACCTTTGGATATTAACTGGGCCAAATAGAATGATTTTCTAAGTACAGTGGCATAACAGTGGGCAAAAGAAATGGTATCATCCATGTCACTTGTCTCATACATTCAAAAGAAACAATGAAGTGGTGTAAGGGTTCAAGATATTTGTTGTACATAAACATGTCAGGAACTGTTAGCAAAAAGCAGCACAGCAAAAGCAAATAATCATCAGAAAACAGAATAAAAAATAAATTGCAGTATCTGTAGGATTACCTGCACTTTATTAACAAGGTAATGACTTCAGTTAGTGCTTTCGTCTCCCTTCACTCTCGGAGACTTCTTCAGCCTTCTTCTTCTAGTCTGAAGAAGTCTCTGAGAGTGAAGGGAGATGAAAGCACTAACTGAAGTCATTGTCTTGTTTATAAAGTTCTGGTAATCCTACAGATACTGCAACTTATTTTTCATTATGTCAGGAACTGTAACTGGAACATATCTTTAGCTAACTGATTCACAATCGCATGTGCATCTCCATTCATGCCTCACTCTCTCTGACTGTATAAAATGGCACTGTTCTCGCATGTTTTCAGTACTTATATGCACATCATCTCTAGCTACAGTGGTTCAATAGGAACATTACACAATGATCTATATCCTCCTCTTTGATTTGTTTGACATGCAATAGGAGAACAAGTCAATGTATATGCTAGATAGCATTTCAATATTAATAACAAACCAAACTCAAGTCCAAGTCGCTGTATATTTTTGATTGAGTCTGGAAAGTCTACCTGATCTGGTTACATAAAAGCTTTGACTGGGTTTATCAACAGGGACAGTCTCTGGGAAATTCTTCTCAATAGGAACTTCAGGGATAACATCAGGATTATTTGAGGAAAACATGCTGTTCTGCAAAATAGGAATAAATGTAAGGTCGCTATAAGAAACAAGAGTCTTTGGCACAGGCAATCTGCTGCGCCACTGGTTCAGAAACTGGAAGTATATGTTTTGGTTTCTTCTAAATTCCATTCCCTTTGATTGAACATTATAAAATCTTGGTTCCTCACAGACATTTTTGATAATACCCACTCAGTCGTATCCTTTGGTTGTTTGCAGCCTTACGATATCTCCTTGTCTTAATGGTTTAAGAGGTTTGCTAGATTTATCATAGTATGACTTTTGTGACTGACATTTCTTTAAAAGTTGGGTTTTGATCACTTTGTTGTACTTTGCATTTGGAATCCATAGTTGTTTACTGATAAGTAAGGTTGTTCTCATCTGTCTAGACATTAATCTCTTAGCAGGTGAACCAAGCAATTTATCTTGGGGAACGTTTCTGAGATCGAGAATGTTGAGAAACATGTCAGTACCATCTTTCTTAGATTTCTTTAACAAACATTTCACACTTTGGAGTGCATGCTCAGCTAATCCATTGGACTGTTGGTACTCAGGACTACTAGTAACATTGACAAAGTTTCAATCCTCAGCAAATTTCTTGAATTGCTGACTGGTAAACTGTGTACCATTGTCAAATACAACTTTGTGTGGACTACCATGCACAGAACAATGTATCTTCAACTTAGTAATGACAGCACTGGACATTAGATTAGGAAGAAGGTCCATTTCAAACCAATTCAAGTAAGAGTCTACTAACACTAAGTAATGTTGCCCATTCCATTCGAAACTATCAAGTAGTAACCATCGACTATGGTAGTTCAGGAATCTGGTTTAGCTGAAGTGGTTTCTTTTTTTGGTGAGGTTTATTAGTATTGCAACTAGAACATGCTAGAGTTTCCTTCTCTATATCTTTTGACATAGAAGGCCAAAATACTAAGCCTGTTGCCCTTCTTCTGGTAGAATCAATACACAGGTGTCCACAATGTAAAATCTTGATATATTCCTGTTGTAACACTGAAGTAATAACTACTTTAGGACATTTCTTGATGATATATTCTTCCATCATAAGCTTGTCTCGGTAAGGAAACTATTTCTGTGGCAGACTGGTTTGTTACACCGGCCATCCTTGATTGATAACATGTGACAGCTTCTGAAGTACTGGGCCTAGAGCTGTGTTATGTTTAAGTTCTAAGATGATGAAAAATGTTTGTCTTCCGTGACTTGCCTCTCTGGTTTTTCATTGTCATGCTGTTTTGTTGTTTGTCTGGGTGCACTGGACAAAGCATCTGCAGGGTATACATACTTGCCTTTTGTGTAGACAACATTGAAATTATACTTTTGCAATTTTAACATCATGTGTTGCAAACATGCTGGGGCTGAATGCATTGGTGTTTTGAGAATCGTCACTAGAGGTTGGTGATCAGTCTCTAGCTGAACATGTTTGCCATAAATATAATCATTGAACTTCAAACATATGAACACTACTGCCAAAGGCTCTTTTTCAGTTTGCACATACTGCATCTCAGTTTGGGTTAAAGTTCTGGATGCAAAGGATACTGGGATGCCTTCTTGAAGATATGCTGCACTAAGACCATATTTTGAAACATTGCATGAAAGAGTTACTGGTTTGTGAACATTTGATGTAGCATCCTGCCTTCGCCCAGAATGATGCCACAGTATAAGGACAAAATGATTGACTTCAACAATTGGCTAAGCTTCTGGTTTCATTCAAACGGGATCCAGTAAAGCTTCTGGTGTCATTCAAACGGGATCCAGTATTTAAACACCAAAACTGAAAAAAAACTGTTGCAAAAAGACTAAGAACACCACAGGAACAATGACAGCATACTCAAGTAACTTTTAATGAAAGTTCAATAAAACAAAAGTTGTGGCGAAATGCTGCGTACACAATAAAAAATAAAAGCAAAAACCCAACAAGTTCAAATGAAGTGCTTTTCGTCTATAATGTAATCAGACTTCTTCAGATAATGACACAATGTAACTTCAAAACTTTTTAAATGTGATACAATGATCACATGGTAAATGTAGCCCTTCATTAATTTTTTGTAAGTAAATGTTAAATGCAAAAAAGTCGTACTCAAGGACTATTCCTAATAATTGTTCAATCAATCTCTGCTCAGAGTCACTTGCTCCTCTGAGCCTAATGGATACTATCACCCACTCGATACCTATGTGGTGGGGAATGGACATATAAAGATCACAGACGTTTATAGTTAAAAAAAATTTTTTATCATAGTTGAACTCAAGTGTGTTCCGCGGTGGTGGTGCTGTGGTAGCATTGTCGCCTCACAGTAAGACGCTGTCTGGTTCGATTCTCAGCTAGAGCGTCTTCTACGTAGAGAAATGCGTGAATGGGCGTACCTTCGTTGAAGGTTGTGCATCAGGGCTGGTAATTTGGCATGTAAAAATCAACTACCAATCATTAGCGGACCGGAGTTCCGCTGTGGCGACCCCTAACCGGGAAAAGCCGAAAGACACAAAAAAGTTGAACTCAAGTGTGTTGATTTGTTCAAGAAATGACCATGAGTCTTTGCATATTTGTTTTTCTTTACTTACGTATGTTTTCAATATAGAATCAACCACCTTGGCACAAGGGTATGTAATAGATTGACAAGCATCTACCAGTGCTCTCATAGGGGAGTCATTGAGATTTTTGTGAATTTTAGGTACCCCAAATAAGGAAGGAAGTCCAGGTAAAGGCAGGTTTAAATAATTGTTGATGTGTATGTCTATGAACAAATCATTAATACATATTTTTATTCTATTTTGAGCTATGTTTAACTCATTTAAACTCACTTTTAAATTCTTAAACTGTGCTAACTTCAATTTGTCCTCTATAGAGACATTGTAATGGTTAGTAGAGTAAGTGCTTTTACTAAACAGTTTCCTTATTTCTATTTCGCACATGTGGTCAAATAGGTGGATGAGTGGGTGAATGCGTGGGTTGTAAGTACTTGCTATCCTAAGATCTTGCCTATCAGTTGTCCCAACACCTAGTAAGGCTGTTAAATTATGTTTTCTAATATAAAGTTTAAAGTCTAAAAGTGTTTCAACTAAGTCACCTTTCTTAGAAGGAACAAAGGTGAGTCCATTTGCAAGTAACTCAACCAGACTGTTGTCCATTGTAAAGTCAGTGTATTTATAAATGTTGAAGTCCCCTTTTAAGTTTGTAATGAGTTTGTAATTGATGGAAGTGGTGTCCACTGTATCTACTTTGACCTCAAATGAATTCTCTGTTACCTCTTCCTGTTACTTGCAGCTCGTGTGTTGTAAAATTTTCTTTGGTTCCCACCATAATTGTTCCTGTTTCTCACCATCCTCCCCTGGAAGTTTTTTGACTGGTGGTTATTGGAGAAACCGTCTGTTTCAGTATTGTCATTTCTGTCCCTATTAAAATTCTCCATAGGTTCCTCATGACTTCTTCCTGGGCTTGGTGACATTATTTCAACATCACCTATGTCTAGGTCATTAGCACCATGGTTAAAAGGGGTTTTGTTACTGTTACTCATGAACATGTGTCGTGACTGGGAGGGGGTGGTTTTGGATAAGCTGTATCCTCCTCATAGTCTTTTAGGTCTCTCCTGAGTTTTTTAAGTTTGGTTTCTTTCATTCTCTCTAATTTTTGAGCGATACTAGAAAAAATACATTGATAGTCATACTGGTATCTATCAAATACAGTGTCTTTTTTAATTTCCTTTTCCAGTTCAGTGGCCTCTTCAGCCAATTTGTTAATTTGTATTTGGTAGTGTTTACACATGATCTTTAACAATTCCAAACCTTGAGTGTTAAACAAGTTAATTATATCTTTGAAAAACTCAGACGCTGGTTCTAGACCTGTAGGGTATTGCCAAGCATGAAGTCCTTTAGGGACAATGTTCTCTTTAATGCATATTTCAAAGTATTGCAACTCGAGTTGTAATTTTTTTGATTTTTAGTAATTTAGTGTCAAATAGTTTAAGTTTAAAGGTAGTACTCACATTACTTCCAGCTGGGTTTCCTATGGTAATGCTTCTGCTCTGAGTTCCTAGGCTTGGTTGTTCATTAAGCCAACTGGTCAGATCATAGGTCTCAATAAGCCCCAAAGTAGGTGCACGTTCTGTGTTTGCTCCCTGGTTGTTGATATTTCCCATGTTGTTATTAACAATCACATTACGGTTTCCATTTTCGTTTGCAATAAACTGGTTAGATGTAAACTTTAATGAGTTATCTCTATTCGCTCCCTCTGGAGTGCTGGATAAATTACTTTGCGTTTGTGTAGAACTTGGTTGAGTTAAAAACTCAACCCTGGCTGTTAGGTTCTCCAAACGTTGGTTCATTGCTTCCAGCAGTAATGTCAAATTACCTCTTCCATCCGTCTCCAAGCCTGGGAGGTTTAAGGCATTGTCGGGGTTTCCTGTGACCATAGGAACAAACAGATCCAAACACCAAAACTGAAAAAACTGTTGCAAAAAGACTAAGAATGCCACAGGAGCAACGACAGCTTACTCGAGTAACTTTTAATGAAAGTTCAGTAAAACAAAAGTTGTGGCGAAATGCTGCGTACACAATAAAAAATAAAAGCAAAAAACCAACAAGTTCAAATGAAGCGCTTTTCGTCTGTAATGTAAACAGACTTCTTCAGATAATGACACAACATAACCTCAAAACTTTTTAAATGTGATACAATGATCCCATGGTAAATGTAGCCCATCGTTAACCCTTTAAAAGTCAGAACAGTTCTGACTTACTTTTTTGAAAGAACGGTGTGCAAAATTTCAATCAAATTCCTTAACAGCCACTTGGTACAAGATAATGAAACTAAAAAAAAATAAGTAAAATACAAAAATTATTAATACTTCGTACTGAGTATTGTATTCATTAAAACCGATAAAAAGTGTTTTTTACTCTAAGCAAAAATGGAATATATAAACCAATTTCGAACAAGGGGACTTTCCCAGTACCAAGAGAGTTAGACCTTGACACAATCGATGTAGAACAGATTGACCACATGAACATTTCAAATCATAACCCATTTGAGAGAGTAGGTTCTACAAAAACAGATAATGGGAACATTAGTTTTGGTTTTACATTTAATTTAAGAGCAAAAGAAGTTGTGGGTATTTTGAAAAAGAATTGGCACTTGCTTACAATTGATAGAGACATCATTCAAAAAGTAGGAACATCCCGTTATCACTTACAAGAGGGGTAGAAATTTGAAAAACATCTTAGAAAGTCGACATAACAACATACATAGAACAGTGGGTATGTTTCGATGCGAGATGTGCAACTATTGTAAATACATAAACATTGGTAACAAATTTGTCATTAGAGATAGGAACTACACATTGAAAAATAAATTCAACCGAAACTCAAAAGGTGTAGTTTACTTAGCCCAATGCCAGCTATGTCCAGCCTTTTACGTAGGCAAAACTGACAGGAGGCTACGTGACAGGATTTACGATCATGTTTATGCGATTAGTAGACATAAACAAGAGAACGCACTAGCAAAACACTGTATGGAACAATCACACCATTCATTCAAGTTTAAAGTTATTGAGCAAATCCAAGATCAAGAAAACTCTATTCAAACTATGCTAAGAGGTGGTTCAAGTTCACTATTCTTAGAAAAGATAGAATTACTATGGCAACTACGTTTAGATGCATGCCGACCACCAGGATTGAACAAAGTTTATTCGCTCACCTGTATACTAAAATTAAGAAATTGGTTACGTTAAGGTTATAATTCTCTTCTCTTTACCCCAACTAATGTGCAATCAATTTTCATAGTGATGTATGTCAACCACCAGGACTGTACGCAATTTTCTCAGTAATTTATGTACCTATGTTAAGGTTAGAACCCTTCTTTTTATTTTTAAATAATGTGTAATTGATTTCTACAGTGATTAAGACAGAGACTACATTATGGTTAGGTATTACAACACTTGACAGTAAGATAACTAATTCACCCACCTATGGACCATTTTTAAACCTATCAACCTTAAGTATCCCTTATAATTACAAGTTATGATCACCATTTAGTTATCACCTTTTTTATGTTGGTAAAGGTGTTAAACTATATATTCGAACGACAACCACATTTTTTGGTATTTAGTGTTTAGAATAGATTATAAGCCATATGAACAAGCCCATTATTATAAATTATAAATTGTACATTAGTCCCAGTATTTAAGGCACTCACACAATTGTTACTAATGATGCAGCTTGCCTCTTCGGCTCTGTTTCATGTCTTATTCCTATACTTAGCTTAAGAGTATTGAGTACTATATTTTGTATGAAAACATGACCAACAACTACCTGGACTTTTGTTTTATCACAAGCATAGAAATAGTAATGGTACTGATAGTACATACATATGAGTACCACTCGTTCAGTAGCATGTTTCATTCCCTTTACACGCTCTATTTCCAACGTGTGCACAATACAGCATTTTTGCTTAGAGTAAAAAACACTTTTTATCGGTTTTAATGAATACAACACTCAGTATGAAGTATTAATATTTTTTGTATTTTACTTATTTTTTTAGTTTCTTTATCTTGTACCAAGTGGCTGTTAGGGAATTTTGATTGAAATTTTGCACACTGTTCTTTCAAAAAAGTAAGGATCCAGTATCTGTCTGCCTGGAACAACATGATCGACAGACTGAGATGCTTTGCCAGAGATGGTTTGCACCTGTCGCCCCTGGGATTCAGGTTACTGGCTAAGGCTCTTGCCATCTCCTATAGTGCCTTTTTTAGGCAAAGTTCAAAGGACAAAACCACCACTGTAACAGGTACAAGCATGCAAAATCTGAAGGTAATGCTCCTCAATGCTAGAAGTCTAAACCTTGAAATGCATTCTCTCGCAGCACTCCTAAAAATGGGGAACATTGATATCTGTGCAGTAACTGAGAACTGGTTCAAGGCTCCAGACAGCACCCCTGCAATACCAGGCTACAACTCTTACAACACTTTTCGGACACCAAACCAGGACTGAAACACTAAAGTTGGAGAAGTATCCATATTCACCAAGGATATTCACAACACCAGGCTAGTTGCCCAACACAATGCATCTGAAATTCTCCAGGTGCAACTAACACTAGGTAAGACTGCAATCCAAATAGTAGCTTGCAACAAATCCCCTACCATGCTCCAAGATTCTTACTACATCTTTCTAAACATAATGGAAAAATATTAAGATACAGCCAAACACCCTAATACTGGGTGATTTCAACTACCCTGCCATTAACTGGGAAAATTACTCGTGTACCAACACCTTTGTCCGACGGTTCTTCGAATTCATAAATTCCAATGCCCTGGATCAACTAATGCTTAGTCCCACCAGGGGCTCCAGTATCCTAGACCTGGTCATTACCAACATGGGAAATCGATGCTCCACATCTATGATCACCCCCTTGTTGGTCAGGTCTGACCATGAGCTAATCACCCATGACATCCACATCCAACCCCCAGTAAGAAAACTCTGTAAAAAACTTCTCCAAAGCCAACTTCATGTTACTCAAGTCAGATGTGACAAACTTCATGACACCCATGCAGACAGGAACTGAAAGTTCGACTGTTGAATACTACACTAAGGCACTGTCCGAGCACATCTACTCATGCTTGAATTGTGCCATCCCCAATAGAAATGCTCTCCTCCAAAAAAGGAATCCAATCTGGTGGTCCCTTGCCATAAACAGACTTTACAACAAAAGGAAGAAAGTGTTGCAGAAAAGAGGAAAATCCCAGGATACAAAAACTTCCTTACCAGCCTCAGTAAGAAGCTGAGATCCCTCATAAAATCCTCCAAAGCTTTTTATGAAAATAAAATTGCCAGAGATTCCAAAGACAACCACAAGGCATTCTATAGCTATGTCAAGAATCTAAATGGCAATGCTCAGATCTGCTCTGAGCTACAACAGAATGGCATTAAATATACTGATCCCAAGGATATTGCCAGTATCCTGGCAGTTCCATTCAGTGCAAACTTTACCCCCCTCTCACCCCCTAAAGGGTCCATCTCAATACCAAAAGATTGCCTAATGGCCACACAGGTTAAACACGCACTCTCCAAAGCTAAGAATACAGTATCCATGGGACCAGATGACATCCTAGGCTGTGTACTACATGAACTATAAAATGAACTGGCACCTCACCTAAGTGTCATGTTTAATCATAGCTTCACCTCAGGCTTCATGCCTATTGAGTGGTGAACAGCTACAGTTATCCCACTCCACAAGGGGGGATCCACTTTGGATTTCGGGAACTTCCACCCCATCAGTTTGATGAGCCTGATCTGCAAGGCCATGGAATGTATTATCATGTCACTTATAAACAAAGACATTGGCAACCTTTAAACACTGGACCCCATCCAGTTTGGGTTCGTAAAGGGCTGATCTTGTCTCCTGAACCTAACTGACCTCTTCAAATCGGTCTCCAGAGCCATGGACAAGTGTAAGGTGGTCCACACATATATCTGGACCTCGCCAATGCCTTCAACACCATCCCCCACTCTGGAATCATAGATAAACTTACTAAGCTGGGCATTAATCCCTACGTCACTCGATGGGTTGCCAACTGGCTTACTGACAGAACCCAGACTGTAAAAGTAGCCGACTCCAAATCCATCTGCAGACAAGTGACAAATGGAGTACCTCAGGGTTCAGTCCTGGGACCACTCTTGTTTGGCATCTAATTCTCTGACATAAAGGCCAACACTAAGGGACTCTGGCTAACAAAGTTCGCAGATGACTGCAAACTGGGAGCCATTACTGAATCCGCAAATGATGTGGATATTCTACAAAAGGGCCTTACAGAAACAGATGCTTGGTGCCAGAGCCATGGGATCAAGCTCAATGCCAAGAAATGTATAGTTATCCCCTTTGGGAAAAAACATGTACCTTTGAATTACCACATAGGTGGCAGTACACTAAACACTGAAAGTGTGATAAGAGACTTAGAAACACAGGTGGACAGTGGTCTCACCTTTGATAACCCCATCACCACAACAGTCATGAAATCCTTCTATGTGGCACACCTCATCACTAAGGGCTTTTCATCCAGAAAAAGGAGGTCATTGTCCCACTGTACTCATCCCTCATTAGATCCATTATGGAATACAATGCCCTGTTTGGTATGTATCTCTCAAGACATCTGCAACAACTGGAAAGGCCACAGAAATACCTCACTAAAAGAATCACAGGCTAAAACAGATGCCCTATGCTGACCGTATAAAAAAATTCCACCTATACTCTGTCACATATCATCTACTCAGAGGTGATCTCTGCTTAACATACAAGGGCATGTCAAACCCAGAGCTGTTGGACAAGCTACACTTAAAGAAATCCCAGTCCCTCAGAGACACATGCTCCAGGGATCTAAACCTTGTCATTACAATGAACAAAACATGTTGGAGGGATAGGTTCCTGACCCAGAGACTCCCCAGACTCTGGAATAGACTGCCCATACATGTCAAGCAGAGTGCCTCTTCAAAAGGAACCTTGATGATTGGATGGGAGATTGGAAATTCACCCCGGGGATCACGTCAGTTGACCTGCTAGACAGGGGTCCAGGGAAGTAAATACTGTGGGAAGAAATTGCCAGGTAATTTTTATGGCTAGACTTGTATAGGCCCTAGGGCTGATAGCCTAGTATCAACCTATGAACCTCTGAACCTATGAACATCATAATATCTCAAAGAGGGTGGACAAGCAATTTGCTGTTTCATAACTTCAAATGCTCTTTTGTGTTGTTCTAACCCAGACTAGTCCATACTGAAAGCTCACTCAGGTCTGGGATGAACTTTTCTAAATAGTTGACCATGCCAAGACAACATTGCAAAGATTTGACAATGTCTGGAACTGACATCTCAAGAATTGCTGTCTGCTTAGATGGATCTGATTGTAAGCCAGAATTGGTGAACAAATGGCCCACATAAATAATTTCTCTGAGCTTGAATTTACATTTCTGAGGATTCAGTTTAAGACTTGACTTCACATGCACGGTCTAAAACTTTTTTAAGATTTCTGTCATATTCGTCCTCACTATTGCCCCTTCAGTAATGTTGTCTACTATGACAGAACATGGATAATCTGAAAACATTTGCTCCACTGCATGTTGAAAGACTTCACTGGCAGAATTTATCCCAAATGGCAGTCTCAAAAATCTGTACCTTCCAAATGGTGTACTGAAAGTCAAAAATCTGTACCTTCCAAATGGTGTACTGAAAGTCACAAATCTGTACCTTCCAAATGGTTTACTGAAAGTAGTTAACAATGAGGATTTGTAATCCAACAAAATTTGCCAAAACAAACTTTTTGCATCTAAGACTGAAAAAATAGTGGCATTTGGCATGAAAGCTGCTACTTTTTCTATTGTGTGCATTGGATGATGAGGACGTTTAATCATTTTGTTTAAAGCTCTCAGATCAGTACATATTTGACTATCATCTGAGCTTTCCTTATGAGCTATGACCATGGGGGATACTCATTCAGTGAGCTCATTTACTGGAGTTATCACGCCTGAATTCATCATTTTGTCTAATGCTGTTTTTACTTTACTCTGCATTGCTAGTGGAATCTTCCTTGCTGGTCGGACAACTGACCTTACACTCTCTAATTCTCAACAATATTATATTATCAAACACCAGCAGTTCAGGTCTGCAAAATTCCACTGCCATCACAACATAATACGTTTAAACATAAGCATAGACCACGTACTCGTAATTATGCTCAAATGCACAAACATCTGTTTGAAATGGCTTTATTTCAACACTATGAACACTGCCAGCATTTCAGAAACTTCAGACACTTCAAATTAATTAATGTGAAAAATAGTACATTGCGAACAAAATGCAGTCATTTAGCCCTTTTGCACATCTTAAACTTTTCGGAAATTGTTTCAAACACTTTTGTATTAATTTTGAATACCTTTATCAGTATGTCGCAATTTCGGACATTTTGTTTATCTCAAAAATTATTTTGAACATTTTGAATGCTTCGCCAAATGTAAGGCAACAGAAAAATCATTTAAATGAATTTAAGTACCTTTGAATAACCACTGACATGTTTGCAAGTTCAATCCGGTAAGTTGCCCTACTTCTGACAGTGTGCCTCACAGCGGGTGTGTTGCTTCAACTCAGATCCCATTCTGGCACCATGTTGCTTGTCTCATGCATTCAAAACAAACGATGAACTGGTGTATGGGTTCAAGATATTTATTGTACATAAACATGTCAGGAACTGTAACTGGAACATATATATATATATATATATATATATATATATATATATATATATATATATATATATATATATATATATATATATATATATATATATATATATATATATATATATATATATATATATATATATATATATATATATATATATATTTATATATAAGTTAACTGATTCATACATTACTTCAGACACACTCGCATGTGCATTTCCATTCATGCCTACACTCACCAATCTGGCTAACTGTACAAAATGGCACTGTTCTTGCACATGCTCAGTACTTATATGCAAGTGCTATCTAGCTACAGTGACTCAATAGGAACATTAGACATAATGATCTACAATCCACAAAGCTGCTTCAGTCTCTAATTCACTGTTGTGAGGTGTGTCATCTATGTGATATTTCAGTCAATTATTTATTTTACCAAAGTGAATATTTCTATATTTTATCACATTAAGTTTGAGACCATTTTCTTGCACCTGTTACTTTGCATAGTCCACCTTACTGGGAGCTGTTTCATGTTACTGTGGGAGCACAAAAAGCATCCTCTCAGTTTATAGTCATTGGTGATCATTAGTCAAAGACCTGCAATATTGTGCTGTAACTCTTAGAAATAATGACCAAATACAAGGGGACCAATTACCAAGCTCTTCAGAACATCACTAGTGACATTTTTACTTTCTGAGGTGGTACCTGCAACTCTAACAAACTGAGTTTTGTCCATCAGTCTATCTGTTGCTGTCTTAACTTCATATGGATAAAGCTTCAGAGTCAGATGTTTGTCAGTGATATCTGCATGTGAAATATATGGGTTCCTTTTATCTGATTGAACATTTAGGTTAGCGAATACCTAAATGTCGATCTGGTAATAGTGAAAGCAAAAAACTGCGAACGGCTGACTTTACACAGGGAAAGAATTCCCTTGGCCATTATGCAGATTTTGCCCCTTTCCCCACTGTAGAGTGAACTGGAGTTACTGGAGTTATCACGCCTGAATTCATCATTTTGTCTAATGCTGTTTTTACTTTACTCTGCATTGCTAGTGGAATCTTCCTTGCTGGTCGGACAACTGACCTTACACTCTCTAATTCTCAACAATATTATATTATCAAACACCAGCAGTTCAGGTCTGCAAAATTCCACTGCCATCACAACATAATACGTTTAAACATAAGCATAGACCACGTACTCGTAATTATGCTCAAATGCACAAACATCTGTTTGAAATGGCTTTATTTCAACACTATGAACACTGCCAGCATTTCAGAAACTTCAGACACTTCAAATTAATTAATGTGAAAAATAGTACATTGCGAACAAAATGCAGTCATTTAGCCCTTTTGCACATCTTAAACTTTTCGGAAATTGTTTCAAACACTTTTGTATTAATTTTGAATACCTTTATCAGTATGTCGCAATTTCGGACATTTTGTTTATCTCAAAAATTATTTTGAACATTTTGAATGCTTCGCCAAATGTAAGGCAACAGAAAAATCATTTAAATGAATTTAAGTACCTTTGAATAACCACTGACATGTTTGCAAGTTCAATCCGGTAAGTTGCCCTACTTCTGACAGTGTGCCTCACAGCGGGTGTGTTGCTTCAACTCAGATCCCATTCTGGCACCATGTTGCTTGTCTCATGCATTCAAAACAAACGATGAACTGGTGTATGGGTTCAAGATATTTATTGTACATAAACATGTCAGGAACTGTAACTGGAACATATATACATATATATATATATATATATATATATATATATATATATGTATATATATATGTATATATATATATATATATATATATATATATATATATATATACATATATATATATATATATATATATATATATATATATTTATATATAAGTTAACTGATTCATACATTACTTCAGACACACTCGCATGTGCATTTCCATTCATGCCTACACTCACCAATCTGGCTAACTGTACAAAATGGCACTGTTCTTGCACATGCTCAGTACTTATATGCAAGTGCTATCTAGCTACAGTGACTCAATAGGAACATTAGACATAATGATCTACAATCCACAAAGCTGCTTCAGTCTCTAATTCACTGTTGTGAGGTGTGTCATCTATGTGATATTTCAGTCAATTATTTATTTTACCAAAGTGAATATTTCTATATTTTATCACATTAAGTTTGAGACCATTTTCTTGCACCTGTTACTTTGCATAGTCCACCTTACTGGGAGCTGTTTCATGTTACTGTGGGAGCACAAAAAGCATCCTCTCAGTTTATAGTCATTGGTGATCATTAGTCAAAGACCTGCAATATTGTGCTGTAACTCTTAGAAATAATGACCAAATACAAGGGGACCAATTACCAAGCTCTTCAGAACATCACTAGTGACATTTTTACTTTCTGAGGTGGTACCTGCAACTCTAACAAACTGAGTTTTGTCCATCAGTCTATCTGTTGCTGTCTTAACTTCATATGGATAAAGCTTCAGAGTCAGATGTTTGTCAGTGATATCTGCATGTGAAATATATGGGTTCCTTTTATCTGATTGAACATTTAGGTTAGCGAATACCTAAATGTCGATCTGGTAATAGTGAAAGCAAAAAACTGCGAACGGCTGACTTTACACAGGGAAAGAATTCCCTTGGCCATTATGCAGATTTTGCCCCTTTCCCCACTGTAGAGTGAACTCTGAGTCGGTCTATTTAGTTAGAGGGGGTGTGGGGGGGACAGCCCCCCACATTGAGGGGTGTGGATGGCAAAGCCCCCCACTTCATTTTGGTTTAAATTTTTTTTGCAGCCAAAGGAATTCATTCCCTATGTTAAATTGGATGTTCGCAGTTTTAATTTTTCGATATTACCAGGTCGACGTTTAGGTAGTCACTAACCTGAATGTTCGATCGACTAATATAGATGCAAATATATCAATTACTTTAGCCAGGATCAGGTGGGAGTGTGGACAAACTGACCACTCTATCACTTTTTTCAAAGAATTGCTGGAAAATAAAGAGAAAGGCCTTATATTTGGTAAAGATGAATAGATAAACAGGACTCACTGCTCGCTGACACAATGACCAGAAGGTGATGACAGGTAGCAATCACATCCAAACTAGACCGATATTTGTTAATTAAATTAATACTAGACATAAGTTAAGCACTTTAATCTGTCTTAATTTACATGGACTTCATCAGAACTAAAAAGTACACGGAAACTTTCCTTTTTTATAACATATTCCAATTCAACAATAATATCCTATTGAGTCCGATGTGGTAGTTTTCTTAGCTTAGTAGCTGTCTGAGGAGATGAACACATTTTTGTTTCATTGTAGATGATGCAGCCTTCCTCTGTCACACTCTTTTGAATCACGCCTGCCATTCTCTTCTTCACACCTCATCCTGCCATTCTCTTCTTCACGCCTCATCCTGTCATTCTGTTCTTCACGCCTCATCCTGTCATTCTCTTCTTCATGCCTCATCCTGCCATTCTCTTCTTCACGCCTCATCCTGCCATTCTCTTCTTCACGCCTCATCCAGATGCATTTAGTTATATTCACTGACTCTTGTCCCATTGTACAGTTTTCACAATGGTCAAATTCTTGCATTCTCCTGTTGCTGAGTGACAGCAGTAGTAGCTGCCATAGAAAAGTATATATGTTGATCCAAGATTAATAGGTCAGATGCCACAGACTTTTATTATTCACCCCAGATAATGCATTTTTGTGGCTGTAACATTGGTTTGTGGTCTTATATGAAGAACAACTTCTCAGAAGTGTGGCACTCATCAAGCAGTGCCTTGATAAGTACATCAAATGTCACAAAGACCTTTAGGGTCTTTAGAAAAGGCAGTTGTTGGATGCTATTCAGAACAGCACATGCTTAAATAATGACAACTAAGGATATGTGTTAAGTAGAAAATAAAAATTAGTAAATTTGGTGAGATGCTAGTGTGACAGTATGCTCACTGACATAGTATAAGCAATCAATAATGCCTGACAACAGTGGGCATTACTGGAGAAATAATGAACTATCCAAGGATGTTGTAAGGCATGATGTTACAGGCCCCTGGAAGGTCTATCATTTTGACTACAGTGCCCAACCTGTACGGTATTAATCTACTTAGATAATGGGCTGTTTATTAAACATTCATATTTTTTATTAGAATATACATTTTTT
The DNA here is from genome assembly GCF_019279795.1 of Protopterus annectens. NCBI lineage: Eukaryota > Metazoa > Chordata > Ceratodontiformes > Protopteridae > Protopterus > Protopterus annectens. Next base: position 465,643,012 of record NC_056746.1, read on the forward strand.
TATATTTTTATGTAAAATAATTCCTTTACCTAATGTTTCAAACATGCTATAGCATATGTAATTACATTTGTAAGAAATGTTTTACATACAAAATGTAAGTTATGTAAACCATGCAGACACATGCACACACATATAATTGCATTACTTTTTGTTTATTTTTACACTCTTCTAAATATGGCATTTTAAGTAGAGTTTAGCAAGGGGAGGGGAAAACGGTAAGCCCTTGCAAAAGTATTTACTTCTGCTGGTCAAGTTTTAATTTTAATTTATTAATTTTATTCATTTTTCTTTTTCTTTATTTTTTATTTTACGCTTACTAATCAGCAAAACATAATTTTCTAAGCATAATCATAATGGTGGCCTTTTTTTAGACCCTGCTTCACAGCTAGCTTAATATACTGCCTTGAAGTATTTCTTTATTTAGTGAACAATATTTGAGTATTAATACCCAAAAGGAGAACATTCGATTTCCATCAGGGTATCATTGTGTACTTTGCCCATTATCTAAAGAGTATTTAAAATTATCTGCATTGAATGGGAATGAAAATGTTATATGCATATGGGAATGGGAATGAAAATGTTATATGCAAATAGTTTTATATATATATATATATATATATATATATATATATATATATATATATAGTTTTAGCTGTATTTTCCATCATTTTCAGTTTACTTTTTTCTGGACATTATATTTTTCTACATTATATTGATCAGGATGTAGCTGAAAATGTACTGCACAAGACTGTTATAGTCAACACTATGTAGTTGCCAGTAAGAGTATGTCTGAAATACCAATGAAAGTGACCTTAAGCTAAATCTATTATTTACTGTATCATCTCATTTATTTTTGCTGCACTATATTTCCCTCCTTACACCACTGTTCAAATAATATTTTCCTTCCTTTTGGCCTTCTATAAAGCATGCTAATAGATGTCAAATAATTGTGTCATAGTCCTCCATCAGTATCTGTTGCACTGTATTTATATATTTATTTATTTACATTTTGCTGACCAGGATTCTCATAGGTTATGCTTATGTAGTGTGCAGGCGTGAGGGCCATCCAGGAAGATTGATTCACAAATAGTCTAGAATAGAGTATGTGTGCTGTATTTTTAAGAAGCATTTCAAGGACTGAACTTGCATATAAATAGTCAGTACATGCTAGCTTCAGTGCCATTTTGAGAGTGCAGCCAGAAATTGTGCATGTATGAGTGTAGTAGCTAGTCTGTTTATAAGTTTATCTAAGTTAAAGCTGCTTGAACAGAACCCAATAAGTCTCATCTATTGTATCCTGACTAGACGAGAAACATGGTGTCAGAAGTGGGATTCTAGAAACTGATATTCAGAGCTATGAGGTGCAGAGATAACAGTGAAGGTAAATTAAGAGAAATAAGCATGAAAAAGAGCCAGAGAACAACCAAAGGTAATGAAAACTTGCACAGTTTATTTGAAAAAAAAAGATAAAACAGAGCATTACAAGGCCACAAACCACATTATTAAACACGCAAGAGGCACAAAAGGTTTATTAATTAAACAAAATGTTTAAGATTAAGATATTTGATAAAATGATTATCAGAACAGCACATAAGGGATTTGAAATTACCTCAGAGTTACAAAACAAGTATGTTTAAAGCAAAATGGCATGTTTAGAGTAAAACAAACACAAGAAAAGTGCAATGGGCATGAAAAGAGATGAAATGAGCAAAACAAATATAATGAGGACAAAAAGGGCACACTAACTGTAAATAAAGCAAGGCGACTGCATGTTTTTTGGAAAAGTGCTGTGTTTTGGCATAACTATTATTTTGTATTGTATTCAGGGCATAACTAGAGTTATTTGAAGTATCTCAAAGTGTGTAAAAGTGCTTCCAGTGTGTGCTTATTACTGTGCTTTTATTCTGAAGAGTTTGTTTGTGTGCAAAGTGCAACTATATTGTAAATTGCAGTCGAAATACAGCCATTTCAAAAAGTTTCTTGTGCTGGGTGTGTCTGTTCGCAAAGTACTGCTATTACAGAGTGTTTCTTGCACTGTAAAGAGTTATTTAGCAAAGTGCCACCATTTTGGGCAAGTTTCAGTGTGCTGTGTATTGTTTATTCACAAAGTGTGATTACTTTTAAATGTTTCATACTATGAGCTTCTTCTGCCCAGTTCATTTGCACAGTGTAGTTATTTCAAAATGTTTCTTTGATCAGAGGTGATGTCTTACAGTACACTGATTTCAAAAGCATTACAGTGCCCGAGAGACATATTTCACAAAGTTTAGTTTTTCAGAGGCTTGTTGTGCTATTGGGCATAGTTACAAGTACTGGCATAAATCTCTGGCATATGCATATGTGTGTATGTTCGTGCATATTTGCAAAAACCCTTCACTAGTATGTGTTAATATGGGGTCTATATCACAAAATCGAATGTTGTGAATGCCGAATACCGAAAGGCCAAACTTGGTAGTTCGAAAGTTGAGAATGTCAAAGCCGCAGAAACCCAAATTTTTTCCCAGGGAAAGAATTCAGTTGGCCATTTCTGTGGCTTCGGCATTTTCGGACCGGGTCAAGGTAAGTGTATGAACGGGTAGTGACGAACTTTAGGGTTAGGGTGCGGGTCAGGTAAGTGTGCGATAGTGACAGACTTTAGGGTTAAGGCGCGGGTCAGGCAAGTGTGCGGTAATGACGGATTTTAGGGTTAGGGTGTGGGTCAGGTAAGTGTGCGGTAGTGACGGACTTTAGGGTTAGAGTGCGGGTCAGGTAAGTGTGTGGTAGTGACGGACTTTAGGGCTAGGGCTGGGTTAAGGATAGTGCATAGATAGTGGCGTATGTTAGGTTTAGTGTAGGTTTTGAAGGTGTTTGGTGTAATTGTGTTATGTGTGTGTTTTTCTGAACAGCAAATTTTTTCCCTGGGAAAAAATTTGCTGTTTTGAAGTGTCGATGTTATCCGAATTTGATCTACCAAGTTCGAACTTAAGGTGTTTGACATTTTGGAAGTTTGATTTCGTGATATAGACCCGTTAATATGGCAGATGGATTTTGAAAGCCCTCACCACTTGTATTTGATCAAAATATTGAAGAGAATTGGAGAATATTTAAGCAAGAATACAATAATTTTATACAAGTAGCTTATTCTGACAAAGATGCATGCACTAGGGCATTCATTTTGCTAAACCTAGCTGGGTCAGAGGCCATTAAAAGAGAGCATTTATTTGTGTATGCACCAGTGGTATATTAGGGAGAAGGTGAAAACTGTCATATTGTTGTATAGACTGAATCAAGGGAAGACACCAAGTGTTTGAAGTGCATATTCAGGGAAATGTGTAACCCCCAGCCAAATATTACATTAGAGAGGCATCTGTTTTACACATGAGCTCAGAAACTAGGGAAAACTTTTGCAGCTTATATAACTGACCTGAGAACTAAAATGTGTCAGTTCGGTGACTTAAAAGATGAGTTGATAAAGAACAGAAGTGTATGGTAATAATAGTGCTGCTGTGAGAAATATTTTGCTTTGTGACAGTGATTTAATGCTGAGAAAAGCTATTGAGATTTGTCAAATCCATGAAGTTACAGAAAAGCACACATGATCAGCAGGCTCACATAGCAAGCAAAAGCAGGCCTAAGCACATGGCAGCCACAGTCCCTGCTGGTTCTCCAGGGAAACCCAGCAGTTTTCCAGCAAGTTCTAAGAAAGGAGCATGCTCAGTGCAGTACAAGTGTGAATCAGTAAAACCTAAATCCAGCTTTATTTTAGCTGTCGCAATTGCGGTGCCAGTCATGAGTATAAAAGAGAGAAATGCTTAGCATTTGGTCAGCAATGCCACAAGTGTAAAAAATGGAACCATTTTCAAAAGTTCTGCAAATCAAATAAACCTCACACAGTTATAAAGAAAGGTCAGTCAAAAAAACAAACCGATCAAGTAGAACTGCAGCAGTCTACTTTCTACATAGATGGTGTATAAGTAGTTGGTGAAAAGGTTGATGCAGTGAAATTGTTGACAAAGAATGATGTGTTTTGTACTGCCCAGAGCAATAGTAAATCCACTGAGCTCAAAGTAAGCACTGGTTGAAAGCATCTATATCAGATGATCAAACGCTAAAAATAGCGAATGCTCTTTTATCGAACTTAAAAACACGAAACCTTAAAATGTCGAAGGAACAGATCAGCAAATTTTTTTCCAGGAAAAAAAATCGCTGATCCAAAAAAAAAAAATGCACAGGCAAAATAAAGTGGGGCGCTACACCCCCACACCCCCCTAACTTAAATATACCAACTCCGAGATTGCACTACAGTGGAGAAAACAGCAAAGTCCGGAGAATGGCCCATCGATTTTTTTCCCTTGGAAAAAAAATTGATGTTCCGCGCCTTCGACATTTTCAGGTTTCTCATTTTAAAGTTCAATATAAGAGCATTTGCTAATTTAAGCATTCGCTCTTCTGATACCCAGTTGAAAGTGTAATGTTATGTCAGCAGATACTTTTGCTAAAGTGAGAGCTAATGTGGTTTCTTCTTCTTCTGGCTTTTTCCTGGTTAGGGGTTGCCACAGCAGATCATCTGTCTGCTCATGATTGGCAGTGGAGTTTTTATGTGTAAATTTGCTAGCCTGGCGCCCAAACTTCCATGGAAGGCACACACATGCACGCACTCATGCCTAGGGCCAATTTAGAGTATCCAATCCACCTACAGCATGTCTTTGGGATGTGGGAGGAAACCCACGCAATCACAGGGTGGACATGCAGACTCCACACAGAAGGCTCCCCAGCCAAGGATCGAACCAGAGAACCTCTTGCTGTGAGGCGGCAATGCTAACCGCTGCACCACTGCGGCTGCCTGAACAACTCACTGTAGCTAACTGTGCAAAACATGTTGGTTATGGAGGTGAAGAAATTCAAATCGAAGGCTCAATAGTACTTTCATGTTATTTGGCTAGGAACTGTTACAGCTTGTTATTCTATGTAGTCCAAAGATCTGTGTAGTCATTATTGGGTCTCAAAGACAGTTTGAGAATAAATTTGCTTTCTTTTACCAAAGAAGTTCATCATATAAGCACATCTCCTAGTTCCAATTTTACTGAAGCCACTTTCTCAAAGTATGTGGATGTTTTCGCTGACAAGTTGGGCAAACTTCCAATTGTGTTTTCTTTGAAGTTAGACCCAGAGGACAGTCCAGTGCTCAAACCAGCAAGAAAAGTTTTGTTAGCTATGCAGGATAGAGTTAAAGCTCAGTTGGATAAAATAGTGCAACAGGGTGTAATTTGTCCAGTACAGAACCAATTGAATGGGTGTCGTTCATGGTAGCCACCCACAAAAAAGGGTCAGACAAAATTAGAATATATATTGACCCAATAGATTTGAACAAAGCATCAAAGAGACCGCATCATCCAATGTGTACAGTCAAGGAAGTCCCAGACCTAATACCGAATGCCACTGTTTTTTCTGTCTTAGATGCAAAAAGTTCATTTTGGAAAGTGAAGCTTGATCGCAAATCCTCATTACTGACAACTTTCAGTATGTCATTTAGCAGATATAGATTCCTCAGGATGTCATTTGGAATAAATTCTGCAAGTGAAGTCTTTCAGCATGCAATGCAGCAAATTTTTTCAGGTTATCCTTGTGCCATAATAGTGGATGATTTATTGGTTGGAGATAATGGTGAAGCAGAGCATGACAGAAACATTAAGAGAGTTCTAGACAGAGAACGTAAAGCAGACCCATCCAAGCAAGCAGCCATTCTTGAGATGCCAGCACCAGATAATGTTCAAGCTCTATAACATTTTGTTGGTATGATCAACTATTTAGGCAAATTTAAACCTGACTTCAGTGAATTAACAGCACCTTTGAGAGAGCTGGCATGCAAAAATGTCACATGGTCTTGGTTGGAACAGCAGAAAGCATTTGAAGACCCTAAGCAGAAAATTGCCACCCCACCTACATTAAGATACTATGATGTCAATAAACCAGTAACCCTTTCCTGTGATTCTTCAAAATTTGGTCTTGACACAATCATTTTTCAAGAAGGCAGACCAGTAGCCTATGCATCAAGAACTCTTGCCCAAACTGAAATGCAAAATGCTCAAATTGAGGAAGGACTTTTGGCAAAAGTATTTGCATGTTCAAAGTTTCATGATTATATCTTGATCAAGCTATTCAGATTGAAACCGATCATCAACCTTTAGTTACTATTTTAAAGAAGCCTATGCATTCAGCTCCAGCAAGATTACAAAGAATGATGCTCAAATTGCAAAAGTACAACTTTAAAATGGTCTATACAAAAGGCAAACTTCTTTATCTGGCTGATACCTTATCGAGATTGCCCAGAAATACACCAGAACAGCTTCATGCAGAGAATTTTGACTTGGAAGTGTGTCATTTTTTTAAGATGAGACTTGATGAGCTGAGAAATCATACAAAGACTGATCCAATTTTGCAAAAGCACAACCACTGCATTAATGTTGGATAGCCATCAAAGCAATCTAGTGTACCACCTGAAGTGCAAGCTTATTTTTCTTACAGAGATGAGATGTTGATCTAAGATGGCATTATTTTTAAAGGTCCAAAAATTGTTGTTCCTGCTTCCTTACAACATGAATATATATCCAGGTTCTGAATCTACCAAAAGAAAGGCAAGAGGGCTAGTATTTTGGTCTTCTATACCAAAAGACATTGATAAAGTACTTTCTTCTTGTTCAGTATGCAATAGTACTAAACCGCATTTGCAAAAAGAATCACTTCAGCTAAGTCATGTTCCTGAACTACCTTGGTCAACAGTAGCCACTGATATATTTGTGTGAAACAATCAGCATTACTTGGTATTGGCAGACTCTTATTTGAACTGGCTTGAGATTGATTTACTACCAAACCTAATATCCACTGCTGTTGTTACTAAGCTGAAACATCATTTCTCAGTCCATGGTAGTCTGCACAAAGTGATTTCTGACAATGGTACACAATTTACTAGTCAGTTGTTTCAGAAATTTGCAAAAGAATGGGACTTCGTACATGTTGCTAGTAGTCCAGAATATCCACAGTCAAATGGACTAGGTGAACATGCAGTGCAGAGTGCAAAACAATTACTTGAGAGGTCAAAGTGTGACAATACTGATGTCTTTTTGAATTTACTTAATCTCAGAAATATACTCCGTGACAATATACTTGCTCGCCTGTTCACAGACTTCTATCTAGGCAAACCAGAACAACATTGCCTATCAGTTCCAGTTTGTTAAGGCCTAAAGCTAAGAACAACAGGAAAATTAGAGCTCAACTATTTAGAAAGCATTCTTTCCAGATTTCCAGCTGTGATAAATCAAGCAGATTTCTTCGTTCATTGAAAGAAGGTGAGACAGTGAGGATACAAATGGTGAAAGGTTTCACCCTTATTGCTCAACTACCAGGTATACGTACCATACTGAGATCCTACTTCTTAGAATCTGAGGGCATGTAGTACAGGAGAAATCACAGACATCTTCCTGTATCAGAATTGATATTGCAGCATTGTTCCTGTGATACAGACTCTAGAGCTCAGAGCAACCCAGACAATGTTCACGTTGTATTACGTGTCTTAACTTCTATGTCCATTAATGATGATGTTCCTGATGTCCCAAAAGTTGAACATTCAGCAGAGACCATCCCAGTTTCTAGACCTGATTCTAATTTCTATGTCACACGATTTGGTCGTATTTCCAGATCTAGTGTGAAATACACAGCAATCTGGGCATAATTGTATATATGTACTTAGTTCTGTGTAATTGCATGACAAACAATTATTTATACTGATTGCATCTCAATTGTCGTCAACATTGCATGACATTTCTCAAAGAGGGAGGATGTAGAATAGAGTATGTGTGCTGTATCTTTAAGGAGCGTTTCAAGGACTGAATGTGCATATAAATAGTCAGCACATGCTAGCTTCAGTACCCTTTTGAAAGTGCATCCAGAGAATGAGCAGGTATGAGTGTAATAGATAGTTTGTTTATAAGCTTATCTAAGTTAAAGTTACTAAGCCTCTACCCTTATGTGTTTGTACATAATAAAACTGCTTGAACAGAACTCACAAAGACTCGTTTATTGTATCCTGACTAGACAAGTGACAAATATTAACAGTGTAAACATCTTCATCCATACAGTTGTCACACTTAGATTCAAACAAGTCAGTATTTCGTGACTTCCTGGTCTGAAAGGGGTATTTCCTTTCAAATTGAAGGTATAATCTGAGTAATGAATTTCCTCTTTAGAATTGTATTGTTATTCATAATACATAAGTTATTATTATCATATAAGTGGGTTCAAGAATTAGAGGATAACAAATCTGTAAACTGCTTGAGGCATGCTATCTTTAACATTTTAATATGCAATAATTGTTTTTTCTCATGTACGCCTATATAAAATGATAACAGATTCAATGCCTTACATCTCTTAGGCTAGTTAAGATTTCTCATCAATAGAATTATTTTAGTATATTTCCTTTGGAATGATTTAATCTTATTAATTTAGGAAATGGTGTATATACAGACAGTGCTACTGAATTCCAGAATAAGTCATATATATATATATATATGTATATGTGTATATGTAGATATATATAGATAGATAGATAGATATAACACCAACAGCAAAAAATATCCAGCATTTACATTACTACCTCCGAGTTGTGGTGTGTATGTGTATGTGTATATATATATATATATGCATCGTTTGTAAATCTTAATTAAATTAAATTCATCTCTTAATGAAATTGATTTGAATATTAGTCCCATTAGGCCTGAAACTCTTTTTCTTATACAATTAATATAACTTGTAAAAAAAATCATATGATATATTAATACCCAAGTCTTTATTTCCGTTTGCCTCCTTTAGCATGACACCATTGAGAAATAAAGTGGGTTTAATAGTTGGTCTTCCAAAGTATGTTGTATATAGCTAAGGTTTAGTCCTATCTGACTTGCCCTAGTTTGAAAAATCACTAATTAGTAATAGAGGAGTGGTCACCAAAGGAATTAACTACAAAACCCACCTTACAGTCACTGGCATATTTAGAGAGCAAACAGTGCTTATTTAAATGATAGTTTGAGAAAACTAAATTAAACTAGAATGTTCCCAAGACTGAATCTTGAGGTCCTCCTAATGTAACAGGTAAATAATGTGAGTGAGTTCCTTTTATTGAATTACACACTGGAAGTGATCAGTTAACCAGTTGTTAATGTAATTGATCAAGCAGGGATTAAAGTTGTAGTGTCAAAGAGTAGTGTTTACCAAACTATGTGAGACTGTATCAAATACCTTAGGTACACTAACGCTAGAAACACAACTTCAGCATTAAGAGCTGAGGTTTGTTTACCAGAGCTAAAGGTATTGTTACAAGTCAAATAATTCCAATATGATTTGTAATAAAAGGTTCAACAAACAATGCTCATAGTATTTACACAGAATCAAGGTCATAGGTATAGGCATGTGATTCCATATTTCAGTTTACTACCCTTTATTTAAAAAAAAGGGATATAATAGACTTTTTCCATATTTGCAGTATTACACAATCCTGAATCAATGCATTAAATACTAAATAATTAACTGGGGTATGCTGTTCTGGAATGTCATCTGCTTCCATCAATATTTTAGTTCCAGTCTTTTTAAGAACATCTATTATTAGTTTAGCTGTAATGTGCAGACAGGTATTATTCTGAGTAGTTAAGGGGTTCAGTTGGTATTGGCTGATAACCACCTACTGAAGTAGCTGATAATGGAACATACATATTACATTAATTTGCTAAAATCCTAGCATCAGACAAGATGTTACCCTTATGTTTAATGATGTTATTAAATTAGGATTTTCTGTTCTTAAATTTATATATTTGTAAAATTGCTTCTTGTTCCCAAGAGCAGACAACAATTTTGATTCAAAGATTAGTTTACAATTATTATTATTATTATTATTTAAGAGAGTTTCTTAAAGTCCTTGTTGAAGTAATTTAATTTAGTTTGAATCTTCATTTTTGACTTTTTTAGTTTATTGTATAGGCACATCTTTCTTTTATGCATTTTATAAAAACTTGCATTCTACTTGTACAGAAGTGACATAGCCTTTGCACAATGTTTAGAGGATGAAGTCACTTCCATGGAATTATGCAATAATATGTTAAGGGTTTTGCAAACCCAGTCCATGTTTTGGACAGCCTTAGTTGTCCATTGAACATACTATATGGATTAAATTAGACTGAGGTAGTTTAAAGCATTTAAATTGCTATCTTTTTTTTATAACTGTTGGTTGTAATTTGCTAAAAAACACGAGATCTAAAGACAGAGTGCTGTGATCAGAATTTCTTAGAGGTGGTCCCAGAACCACATTGCCACTTTAAGTACACAATTTGTAAGGACAATGTCAGGTATATAGTTTCCTCTAGTTGGCTATTGTACTATATACTGCAACTATATCCGCAAAATCCTGTTTAATTTTTTCAGGAAGTGTACAGATATTCCAGTCTATTCCAGGGTTGTTCATGTCACTCACCAGTATCATACAAGCTGACATCCCTGGTCTCTGCTTAACAAAATAGCCCTTAAGATATGGGTTGCTATTTGAATACAAGCAATGTGAAGGTACTCCGTACCAGGGTAGACTATTGAAACAGCTAGCAAAAGCATTAAGACCATCAAAGTAAATGCCATAAAAAGGAGTGGAGTCCACGTTCTAATACTTTTACATGAGATCTAGACACCTTTGTGGATGTCTCACTATGTCATTTTGTAGCTTTATTTTTATTAACAGTTAATAACAACATACAGTTTGATTGAAATATAAGATTACATAAATAATAACTTACTTTACAATGGAAAATATTGAAAAAAAAAAAAAAACAAAGAAACCAGGCTTCAAGCAGTAATGTTATAAACAAACGGTACCACAAGATAATCTCAAAGAAAAAAAGCAGTACTTCCAAATGTTTACACTGTCAGCAATTTACAATAACAATAACAACAGCATCTTGAGCCAAGAATGAAATGCAAGTGACAGTGAGTCATATAAGAGATATAAGGAAAGGGAGATAGGAAACCACGATTGACATGATTAGAGGATGCAGTGGGAGGAAACCACAAGTGACATGATTAGAGGATGCAGTGGGAGGGAACCACAAGTGACATGATTAGACAGGATGAAGTGAGAGATCATGTAAGTGGGAGAACCCATGCAAGTCCTAGTAGGGTTAAATTTGTGACAATACAGCACGCACATCCTAGATTCACTAGCCAGAGCCTTCTGCTAGAATAAGTAAGGAATTAATTAGGTGAAAGGATGAAAGATCTGTTAACTATCAGTGCTGCGTGCTTTTGATATTAAGCCCATCCAAAAAGTTCAACCATAACTGCTTAAATTCTGCCCAGATTCTGGTTGTTTCTGTTTCCTTTAGATAATAAAGGGTTGAATGAATGGCATGCAAACATCCTACCCTTATGCATAATCCATCAAAGTAGGTCTTTCTCCAAAAGGCTGAACAGAGCATTCCATTCAGAGCATATATACGCTCTGAAAACAGATGAAATCTGACGTGACCAAAGTCTCCAATAGGTTGTCAATGGCTTCAGGTCTTGAGACAGACCCACCCACATAGTTGTCATTGTACAGGAAACCATAATCTGTAGAATATTATTACAATATTATTAATCCAAAATACTACAGAGAACCAGAGCTTGTGGATCAAGGGGCAGTCACAGAATTTGTGAAGAGCAGTGAAGTAACACAGACCTGAACCTTGACAAAAATGGTCTGCACAAATCCTTTAGAAACACTAGATGCAGAGTCCCAATAGCTTTGATGAATGAAAAGCATTGACTTTTTCAAAGTAAACGGAACCACTTGAAATGACCTGATATCCATCCCTTTTAACCTGCAGAAAACGTTTATTAGAGTTGCATAGACCTATATTAGAGAGCCAAGAATGAACTGAGGCATCTGTACTTGTTGTACCCTGGAACGCTCAATAGGATGGCTTCCTGCAGAACTTTGGGAGTGGGAAAGGGTCCAGTGAAATGTGAGAAGAGAAGGAGAATCTGTTAATCATACCTCTTAATCTTAGGTATCTCCAGAAGGCATGTTTTAGGTAGATTCCAAGTACATTATAGCTTTCAAAGCTAGTGAAAATACACTGCCACCCACTATCATAATAAAGTCTGAGAGACAGTGCATGCCCATCCTGTTCCAGATTGTCTCAACCCAAGGAGATCCCACTACCAAAAGGTGGGTGTTTCTCCATAAAGGGACTGCTGACACCCAGATGTCTGACTATGTAAGAGTCATAAAGAGGGTTTTAAGAGCTGAAAAAATATTATCCTATGGAGCGCCACTGTTCGAACTGCATAGGGAGGTATTTAGGGTGCCATCTGAGCCTGCAGGATGATACTGAGACCAGGATTTTCCATTCAATCATGAGAGGGCCTTACGATTAAGAGAAAAAAGCTGAGGGAATATGAAAACCTTGGAACAGGAACCCAAAACTGGGGCCTCTATCAGGAGGGAGATGATCGAGTTGAACAGTTTACTCTTTTATTCTGCCCATCTGATATGAAGGTATCAGCCAAGGATGAGATAAAGGAGTATCAATATGCCTGAAAATGTAAAAAAAGCAGCTTCACAGCTGAGTTACAACCAACTAAGGAGATGGGTAGGCATTTCCAAGCATGAGGCTATAGGAATAATTTGTCCCAAACATCCTTAAAATTAATCTGCAACATAACCTGGATATTTGTGTGGAGTTTAATATTGAGATACCAGGGATATGGCTTAGTTTATCTGCAGGAGACAGAGGTATTCGTCAGACTAAAGGAATGCTCTGTTGAGTTAACTGGGAGGAGCTCTTTCTTAGATGTACTGCATTGAGTCTTAAACCCAAGACAATCCCAAAGTCTTGTAACAACTGATGATTCACTGGGGACTCTGTGGAAGGTTCACTAGAGAAGATCACACAGTCATCGGCAAACCATAAAGCTGTAGTATGGATGCCAAGGAGAGACCACTACAAAACATTGTGAAAATGATTTAGCAGCCTATTCAATTGTTTGATGACCAGCAAAAATAGGACCAGAGCAAGGAACATCAGTGATGAGTACCTTTTGTAGTGAAAACGGGCTTGGAAGTAGACCATTAGTGAGAGCACATGTCTGAGTGAATGATAGAGGGCCTCAATGGTGTTTGTAAACACCTCTGAAATTTTTGTAGCTTGCATGGCTGCCCATAAATAAGATCATTGGATAAAGCTGAACAACTTTTCAAAGGTCACAAACAAAGCTGCAAGTGGGCCAACGACATGCTTTATCCAACGAAAGTACAACAACAAAGTGGATAGGTGGTTTGAGCTGCTTCAGACTTTAACAAAACTAGCCTGAATGTCTAGAATAAACTCGGACAAAATGGACTACAGCCATTTAGTAAGAATTTTAACATACAATTTCACATCCACATTGATGAGGGAGATAGGTCTGTGCTTAGCTATTCAGCTGTTACCTTGTCTGGCTTTGGAAGAACAGCTGTAAAAAGGCCTAAGAGGAATCATTTATAGTAGAAGTCTGTTGGAATGAACAGAAAAGCTCCACTAATATTGTGACAAGAAGGTCATTAAACTCCTGATAAGGTGGTGCAGATGTCTCCTGATCCTTTGCTCATCTTGTCTCCACTGTAGTAATAAAATCCTTCTAGCTGATCCAATTAATAGCCATGGCCATTTCATCCAGAACCAAAGAAGTCTTAATTATACTATACTCATCACTTAGCTATTCCATTACTGAATATAAAGCCTTCTTTGGTATGTACTTATTAAAGCATATCACTTGAGAGACCCCTGATATTCATAAAATAAATCTCAGCTATCCAAACCAATTGTCCACTTTGTCTCTGTTTCTGTTTCCTATAGACTTCTCCACAGTGACCAGTATTTAGATATTTGCATCATGGAAGACCCCATCTACCTAGAACTATTATATCTTGACAGAAGTAATGTCTCCTTAACACACATGCAAAGGACCTTAATTCTTTTCAATAAATTAATGGGACATGTTGGTTTAATAAAGTCTGATCCCAGTGCACTCCTCATGTATGCAATAAACTGTCCCTGCAAATTAAGCAAAGTAGTACATTTACTAAATTCAAGACTAACATAAACAACTGGAAGGACACTTGGCCCTTCTTGAGGTAAGAAAGTTGAATGCTGTGGGCTAGGCTATAACTGATCTGAGGCTGACTGCCTATTATCTATTTATCTATGAATCTATGAACCGATGACCAGTGTTGTGCTCTTAGGAAACTAACTTCAAGCCTAATGTTGTGATAGTCAATTTGTTCTTTAGAGATAGCCACATCTGACACTGTTGTTTTTCTTTTTTTTTTTCTTTTTTTTTTTTTTTTTATTGGCAAGAAGAGCCATTTCAAATATTTATGAATTTCTGATTTGCATTTTTTTCTCTCACCATGGCTAGGAACCACTGGCTACAAAGATGTCGATAATTGTGCATTTGATGTCAGACCACTATTAACTTATATTTTACATCACAAATGTCAGTTATAGTGATAACAGGCACTTCCCCTCATTAAGATATGTATTTATGCGCTTTATTATGTTGAAGACGTATCTGAATGTTAGATTTTGGTGAGAATATATATATATATATATATATATGTATATATGTATATATATATGTATATATATATTTATATATCTATATATATGTATATATATATTTATATATCTATATATATATATATATATATATATATATATATATATATATATATATATATATACATATATATATATATATATATATATATCATGCTGGGAAAAATATGGGATTATCTCCTACAGGGGAATTTGAGGGATTGCTACTGGCTTTTATGACTTATCAGAATGTCAGGTCCCTGTTGGCTAAGGGACCTGAAATTTAAGTTATACAGATGATGTGATTGTTTATTAATGTGTACATGTGTAAAGTGACAGAGAAACTTCAGAGCTCATTAGTCACAATACTGTCTGGTCAGATGGTCAGAGCTGTTCCATAAGTTTTGTATATCTCAAACTATGGTTAAAATTTTAGAATATAGAGGGTCAGACTTTTTCTAGTCTTGGAACTGTTACACATGCTGTACATATAAATATATTTTCAGGTATGTACGTTTATGTATTTCTTTTTTTTATCTATCTTTGTCTACTTCTCTTTCTATATATTGCTCTTTTATGGCCACTTCCTGTCAATCAGCAGGCCCTCTCTTGTCCAATTGAACTATTCATTCACAATGACAGGGGTGTGTGTCAGCCAGGATTAGCCATCAGGGATGGTTTGAGATTTTCTTTTACTAGCTGTATTCCTGGGTCTATATTACATTATCAGCTGATGAAAAGAGTGAACGCTCTTTCTTCGAACTGATAATGTCAAAAGACCTAAACACCGAAGACACTGAACATCATTTTTTTTCCCAGGGAAACAAAATGGTGGGCCATGTCTTCGGGACTTTGCCATTTCCTCCACTATGGTGCGATCTCGGAGTTGGTGTATTTAAGTAGGAGGTTGGGGGGGGTGAAGCCCTCCACTCGTTTTGTGTTTTAAAGTTTTTTTTTTTTTGCAGAGCAGCGAATTTATAGCAGCAATTTTTTTTCCCTGGGAAAGAATTCACTGTTCCCTGTCTTCGCTGTTTAGGACTTTCGACATTATCGGTTCGATGAAAGAGCATTCGCTGTTTTCATCACTCAATAATGTAATATAAATGCATATTCCCTGTATGCAGTTGAAAAAATAACAAAGAGAGATGTGCAATGGCCTGACCACAGATGTCCCTTCACTTTTGCAAGAGAAATTCACTCTGAGCAGTTCTACCTTCTCTCCTAAAGCATTAGTGGTGGTTTCCTCAGTCTCCACCAGGAGATATTACACATTTATATGATCCCGAGTTTGTGCAACCCTCCTGACTCTCTGGAATAGGCAAATATGACATGTCCCTTTATTCCTCACTCTCCCTGCTTGGATCCCCCAGATCCATGGCCACTAATCAAATCCTGGTCTCTATAATCACAGTCTGTCCCAGAGCTCTGCAGAACTAGGCTAAGTTCTTTATCTATCTATCTATCTATCTATCTATCTATCTATCTATCTATCTATCTATCTATCTATCTATCTATCTATCTATATGTCTGTCTATCTATCTATCTATCTATCTATCTATCTATCTATCTATCTATCTATCTATTTATCTATCTATCTATCTATCTATCTATCTATCTATCTATCTATCTATCTATCTATTTATCTACCTATGTCTATGTATCTGTCTATATATCCTTTGTTGACTGGTTTAGTCCCATTAGATACCTCTTTTCAGAGAAGAACTCTTATTTTTTAGAATTGGCCCTTTGGGAAGTGTATAATCTATGTGACTACCACTTATGTGACAGTGGCTGAGACAAGTAAATACCCTTTTCATATGAGGTCACTGCAGGCAATATTCCCCTTTCCACGAGGTGGAGTGACCTCAGAGATGATTGCATTAAATAAAGTGATACAGAGGCATAGTCCTGTAATTGGGGTCATAGGATCTCCTATATCGATATGGAATTCCAAAGCCACTTCAAATTCTTTTCTCAAGCTTAAGTTGATTTTGATCTACTGGCATTTATGAATGTGACATCTAATTGCTCTATTGAACAGCTATGAAACTACACTACTGCATTAAGTAATAAAATATGCATAACAGGTATATCATATTATGGCAATATGCTTAGTTGTCTAACCTTAGAAAACTAAGATGCAAACATTTGACAAAATGATTCTAAAAAACTATAATTATGATCTGAAAATGATTTGCACATGTAGCAGCTCTAAAGTAGCTGTATGCCATTCATTTTCTCATTGGAAACAGGTGAAGGAGGTTAACGATTTTTGTAACACTGGAGTAAGAAATGTTGAAATCTCTGTTCTTATAAAAATTAAATGAAATGAAACATATATAGTGTTCCCACCATTCAGTAACCTGCTTACTTCCTTAACTCAGCAAAACGTGCAATAAGAAAGAAAATCTATATAGTGATTCCTGCTAAAAATCAGCATCTGCAAAAATGAGCAGAGTGACCAGCAGCAATATGAAATCAGTAGCTATTAGGTAAAACTTTGACCCAAAAAACAATCAATATAACTTACAGCAGCTGCAAACATTTAATTAGCATTGGCTATACAAGGTATGCATGTAGGAGTGTATGTACAGTATGCCAATAATAATATAAGGTACTGGAAAATGGAGGTTAAAAGGTGGTGCTTCAAGGTAAGAAAAACAATGGCATGAGTAGTTATCAAAATAAAGAAGCAAAAACAATACCGAGTTTGTTCTCTGCAAAAGTCATGGAGTTAGTAAAGGCCATAAACAAAGTATGTTAATGACAATCGAAGAGTAGGTGGACAATGGAGGAATGAGAATCGACACAACAAGAGCAGAGAAGTCAAAAGGACATGGACAACTACAGACTAAGTAAAACTCTATAATCCATCCAATATCTCTTAGGAGAACAGAGCTTTATTTCAATAAATCTTTTGATAAGATAAATGATGTATAGTTTTTGGGTTCAATGCAAGATATTATGAAAAGTACATCAAGTAAAATTCTATGTACCAGCACTGTACATTTTATACCTGCTAACACCACATAGTTGATGCTGATTCATAATACATGTGAAAATCAGCCACCTAATAAAATCATTATTCATCGATACAAAATTACTAAAACACTTGTAGATCCTACAAATTATTTACTAATGTGCAGAAGACAGTAATTTGCATAATAAATTAAATGAGTTCACAGTTAAGCAAAAAACAAAATGCTTTAAAATAAAGAAGTTACTACTGTGCTTTAATCCAGTGGTGTTTTGTGTATGAGTGTGTGTGTGTGTGTGTGTGTGTGTGTGTGTGTGTGTGTGTGTGTGTGTGTGTGTGTGTGTGTGTGTGTGTGTGTGTGTGTGTGTGTGTGTGTGTGTGTGTGTGTGTGTGTGTGTGTGTGTGTGTGTGTGTGTGCGTGCACGTTCACGCACGCACATGTGTGTATGTAAGGCTGGCTTTAAGTCATTTAGACCTATTTGGCCCAATAAATCCCTGCACCTTGGGGTCGAGTGATACACTAGGCTATGACAGGATCTTGATGCCTTATGTGACCCAGAAATTTGCATGATAGAAAGTATAGCAAGCACAAGGCATTTTCCTACTGGTACTCTTGCACCCATAATACTTACAAGTCTTGTTACTGGAGCAAACATTTCCCATCATGCACTAGTCCAATATCATTAGTAACTGCTTGTATGACTCACACACTGATAGCTACTAACACTCTCCTAGTGGTCAGTTACTGTTGTTGAGTGCTCAATTCCATTTTCAGCCAAGAACTGGTCAGATTAATCATCTGGTTTTGTGTGTGTTGTTTCAATTACTGACTTTGAAGATAAGAAGACTAGGCTTACTTTGAAGACTAATAAAAGGTACTATGCTTTCCTTTTCTTCTCTTGCTGCATCCCATTTGATGCATAGCTTTATTACTTATCAGCTGAGTATACGAGTAAAGGAAAGATTAGCATTCATGGACCGGATTATCTCCTTTAGTGGATACTCTAGTAGGTAAACAAGTGAAAGACCTGCAACCATTCAAAAACGTAGTGTGTTACTTTTGTCATAACTAATTTTCTGCTGAAGCACTTCTCTATCTCATATAAAAATTTAAATGTTTAATAACACATTCATTTTATACAGTGAACCCAGTCTTACAATAGCCTGTATACTTATTTATCCAACATGTCTTACATCTAGGAATGGAGGCAAATACATAACTTTAGTCCAAGAACCAAGCTTTGTGGAGCTCCAAGATGCATAGGCAGAAAGTTGGAACTTATGCCTTGCAATGTTACACATTAGGATCTGTCAGTTAACAGTTAATACACATAACCAGGAAAATATTGACTTTAGCCTTCAAATACCTTGGCATTTGGCTAGACCAATCTCTTAACTTTCAACTAGGCATATAAAACACATGCAAGAAGATCAACACACTACTGTTCTGGGCCAACAAACTATCACCTTTTTTGTCCAAGTCAGCCAAAGCTGCCATAGGAAAAGGAATATTCTTATCTTGACTCAATATGGACTACTATAATAGCCACAGCCTCAAAGAAAAATGCCACCACCTTACAAATCATCTCCAGTAAAACCTGCTGGCTCATTACTAACTCCCCTATTAAAGAATAGTACTGGCTAACTCTTGCAAAAGCCAAATGGTTTGCAATACATTTCAGAGCTAACCTCCTACTAGGATTACTAATTTATAAAGCCCTTACTCCTGACACATCTCCCCCTATTGCTCATAACCTCTTCACCAAAACTCCCACATAAAATCTCAGGGGTATCTCTCAGTCTCAACCTACCTTACTAACCCCAAAAACTAAATTTCATTGCATTGACCATGCAATCTCCATCCTAGCAATTTAACAATGGGACTCCATTCCTCTTTTAATCAGAGATGTCCAAAAATACTTGGACTTCAGACAGCAGCTCAGGGAATATTTAATCAACCATACAAAGTGCAGCTGCACTCACACAAGTCAATTACGTGAATCCTATAGCTATCTCACACCCCTTTATCCCTATTTAATCTTTCCTTATCTCATTTGTCATTGCCTCACTTAGTGCTTCTCATTCACCCTAACTTGCTCTTCTCTCTCACTTCTCCTTTCTACTCCTCTTCCCTCTGCATGCCTCTCTCTTTATTTCTGTCTTCTCCCCATGGTAGGTATCTTTTTCTGTAACTATTCACATTCACCTCTTATAAAATCTTTATGAATCTCTATACAATGATATGCTGGTATCCCTGTAACATATGCCATATTATTCATTATAGTTACAGAGTGGCATTCGAAAGACATGCATGAATGGCCGTGCCTTCGTTGAAGGTTGGGTGTCAGGCTGGCATCTTGGCATCGTAAAAATCTACTGCCAATCATTAGCAGACCGGAGTTCCACTGTGGTGACCCCTAACCGGGAAAAGCCGAAAAAAGAACATTATCCAAAAAAGTCTGCTAAGTATGATTTCATTTTTACATCCATGATCTGACATTGTAAACTGCTTATTGAACTGAATGTCATAGCATATTCTTGCATCTGTAAATACATATGTGTTTCAGCATATCTTCATTTCTGTAGATATGATTTGTTTATTCCTTATGTGATCCTATTCACCCTAGCTCTGCCTGCAAATGCACCATTAAGATCAGTGTACTACTCCAGTAATAAAAATATAAAATGACAAGGCTGTGCCAGATTATATGGTGAGGAAGGAAGGCAAGGACCTTGGCTAAATCTAAGAAAATTATTCCACATGAGAAACCTAGATCCAGGGCCTCAGTAATTTTATCAGAAAAACTTAATAGCTTGCCAACATAGATCTGCCTTTTACAAGACCATGTTGATTTAAGTCCAAAATGATGATATCTGTATTATTGTTCCCTTGTATTTCATTAATGCATCTTTTGAGGCATTTGTTGAGAATGGAAGTGAGGCTAATAGGTCTATAGTTGTTAGCATCACTTTTATTTTTTTTACATATTGGTGTTCTAGTAGGTGTTTCCACAAGGTGGGAACAGTAACATTTTGTAATAGCTTATTAAATATTAAGGGTAATAACAGTAGTAAGTGATTTTTTACTAACTTCCCTAGAGCCTTTTTAATCCTAGCCATTCTTGCCCTAATTTTCCCAATTATCAATGCCCATGAGCTAGAATGGCTTTGGTATATGCCTGTGCCTTACAGCATCTGCAAACTGTCCCTGTTCATAATAGTCACAGGTGACAAGCCAGCTGTGAATTTGAGATTTCTCATCCATTTTACCAAACTGTATTTGAATAGAATGGAGAACAGCTGTGTTTCACATGAATGTGGAGTCTACTCCAGAGAAGGGGTAATCTCAGAGACACATACCTGTCCCTCCAACATGTTTTGTTTAACTCACAGATGATATTTAGATCCTTAGATTGGGTAATTCTAGTGTTGTTTGTTTTGTGAATGACTAACAGATCCATCATAGCTGGATAGAAGTGTGCCTTGTAGGTTAGCCATACATCGCCCCTCAGTAGTCTGTTGGAGACTGACTACAGGATCAGGGCTTTGAGGCGGTCCACATAGAACATATTTATATATATTTATATATATTATATATATATATATATATATATATATATATATATATATATATATATTTAGTGTGAAACCTCTGTGGTTGTTACAGCTGCTTTAAATGCTTGGTCAGGCACATGCCAAAGGGTGCAACATACTCAATTATTTGTCTAATGAGGGCTGAGTATAGTGGGACTATGATTTCCTTAGATCAGGATACTATGCCCTTATATATAAGCTGTGCCACGTAGTAGGATTTTCTTACTACCATGGACAGATGGTGATTAAATTTCAGGTTACTGTCAACCTGAGTTCTCAACTCCTTTACCACTGGGTCTACTCATAAGGGAGTATTACCAGTGCTGTAATTTGCAGAGATGGTCATCTTCCCCAAGGGTATGATTATATATTTTTTACATTGAGTTTTAGGTCATGGTTCTGGCAGAAGTTATTTGTCTCTGTAAGACCTTCTTGAAGGATATCTACCATCTATGGGGGGATTCACTGATTGTACCCACCTTGAAGTCTTCAGCCAATTTGGTCATACAGAGCCCTTCTACATTTGTCTTGACTTCAGAGAAGTTTATTCCAAACCGGAGAGGTCCCAGTACTAAGTCCTGTTGGAAACCACTAGTAACAGATATCTAAGTGGAGGTGGATTCCATCAACCTAACTTGATGTGTCCTATCTGTGTGCCATTTCACTGTCCATCAGGTGAAATAGGGATTTATGCCCACATTTGTGAGTTTGTCTGTAACACCTGCATGAAGTATTGTGTTAAATACCCTTGGCAGGTCAAGGTAGGCAGTATATAGCATTGTACCCTTGTCCATGGTTCTACTGACCTTCTCAAGGAAGTCCACCAAGTTCAGAAGGCATGATCTTCCCTTGACAAAACCGAACTGGGATGGGTCTAGTTTTTGAAGATTTACTATGTCATTGTTCATCAGGTCCACAATAGTTCTTTCCATGGACTTGTGTGTAAGACTAGTCAAACTTATGTTTCTGTAGTTCCCTGGGTCTGCTGATAAGCTATCTTTTTGTAGAGGGATGGCAGCTGCAGTCCTCTATACCCTAGGGATGAAGCCTGTTTGGAGGAGGTGGTTGAATAGGGATTCTAGTGGGGCTAATAGGTCACATTTGCAAGATATGTAGGAGGCATCCTGAGATATTATCAGGACCCACTGATGCAGTATTTTAGCTATGTAGACCTGTTCTTTAGTGATAGTTAGTGGACAAATGGTAGAGGGTATTTTCTCTGTGGGGGAAGCTGAGGGTGTTAGGGGTGACATTAGAGCTAAATTTATCAGCCTTTGAATTTGGCTTTGGTGGACTTGATTAGTCCACTGCTTGTTGAGAGTGATGAGGGAGTTTTTTTTATTTGCTTTTTGGGCATAGCCCTTCCTGTTTTTGGACAGGACTTTCTTTTTTTTCTTTGTTGTACAACCTATTTATACTGGGAGTCAATCAAGGGGGCTCATTTTGGAGTTTGCCTTAAGTTTATTTCAGTTTGGTACTGCTATTTCTATGCAGCTATTACATACTTCTACAGGGTTTCTGTAAACACTTCTGCATAGGCCATCATGTTCTCTGTAACTCCTTGATCTAATTTAGCTTTTGAGAAGGCAAGGAAAAATTTTACTACTATATCCTTGCTAGCTATAAGTCCCTGTTAATGACCCAGGATAACCATACCACATATATGAATGTACTGGAGTTACTCACAATTCAGCTTAATACAATATTCATGAAATTTATCTATGCCTTCAATTAATAGGACATAGTTAGGCTTTGAATAGTTCTTAAAGTTTCTATGGTTTGCTGGGAGTTCAGCCTTTATATTTATTTCGAGTTACTGCTTTGTGATCTGATCTGACCAGTGTGAACATTAGACGGGGGGGGGGGGGCAACATTCCCTCCCCTCATATTTGTGAGTATCAGATCCGGAATATTTGCACTCTTAGTAGGTGTGCAGACTAGCTGTTCCAGGGTGTTCACATTGACAAAATCCAGGGAAAAAAACGGCGGCACTCTGTGTGTCAGTGGCTGCCTCAGCTTGACAGAAAGTTGTGCATTATTTGTCTTGCTTTATGTCAAAATCATCAAAAAAATAGAATCCGGAGCAAATACTGAAAGTCATGACAGAGATAGGTTACTGGATATTTGACACCTAAGCTCGCACTGCAGAAGGACTGATGAGCTGCTGTCTGCAGTACCTTTGAGGTCTACAACACTCCAGGAACTACAGGAAATAGGAATTATACTCAAACATGGTCTAAACTGGCTTGTTCAAGCAAAGCTGTCATCTACCACATATAGGAAGTGGAAAAGAAGGAAAAGATGTGAAAGAACAATGAAGCATGGATCTCATGCTGGACTCTCTGCCAGGTTAAAAGTTAATACATACAGGCTTGCACTCCCATTCTTGCTACTGGCCAAAGTTCGCTACTTGGATAGCAAAATGGACCACATAAGACTGGAGTGAGCCACTCATAGCAAGGTGAGAAACAGATTTGTACTTATGTTTACTGAGCCATGGTTAAACAATAATATGCATGATAGTGCAGTCTATGTAGAAGGGTTTACATTATTCAGAGCAGACAGAAACCAGGCACTCTGCGCAAAATCAAGGGGTGGGGTTGTCTGTATCTATGTCAACAATAACTAGTGCACCAACTCTGAGTTGGTTGCTAAACACTGCTCTGAAAATATCAAGTTTATGTCATTGAAACAGATCTTTCTACCTGCCAAAGGAGTTCAATGGTGTGAGCATCACAGTGGTGTAAATTCCTCCAGTAGAATCCTTTCCAAACAACAACTTGATGGAAGAAGCCCAAGGAGAACCAATAAGTGCACTCACACCTCTTCTTCTCAGGACCACGTTCAATCCAAAAATTTCCAATAAGCAAATAGTAACAATTCCTCCCAGAGAAGCTCGAATAATTCCGCAACAGTAAGAAAGCAACAAGTTTTATATCTTACTGTTGCGGAATTATTCGAGCATCTCTGGAAGGAATTGTTACTATTTGCTTAATGGAAATTTTTGGATTGAATGTGGTCCTGAGAAGAAGAGGTGTGAGTGTACTTATTGGTTCTCCTTGGGCTTCTTCCATTAAATTCCTCCAGTGCCAATACCAACAAGGCACTGAATACACTTTACCAGTCAGTCAGTGAGCTGTAAAGCCAGAATCCGGAGTTTGCTCACATAATAGGAGGTGATTTTAATCAAGCAAATCTGAAAACAGTTCTACCTCATTAGTTCCAACATGTGGTCTTTGCAACGAGGGGAGAGAACATTCTGGATAAGGTCTACACCAATGTCAAGTTAACATACAAGGCAGTACTTCATCCACATCTGGGTAACACAGATCATCTCTCCATTATGCTACTACCAGCATATAGGCCATTGTTAATCAGAGGAAAGTCATTCAGTAAACAAATATATGTATGGCCAGAGGGAGCAGTCTCAGCACTCCAGGACTGTTTTGAAGGCATGGACTGGAATATAGTCAGTGGACCAGAAAATTAACCTGGATGAGTACTCAGAGTCCATGATGGCCTATATATCAAAGTTTGTGAATGATGTGACAGTCAACAAGAGCATCATCATAGAAATGATTCAGAAACCCTGGCTCACAAATGGAGTGCACAAGCTCTTGAAGGCATGCAATGCTGCCTTTAGATCTAAAGACAAAGATGCCCTTAGGGAAGCCAGAGTGAAACTAAGTAGAAGAATAAGAGAGGCTAAGTGGGCCTATGGACAGAGTATTCAGGGTCATTTCTCGGACCTGAGAGACTCCAGGCTTCTGTGGTAAGGTATACAATCTATATCAGACTACAGGCCCCTACTTTCTCAATGTGATGAAAAAATAGAGTTTCTCAATGAGCTCAGCACCTACTTTCTGTAGGTTTGTGAAGGGAAACAATACAACAGCAATGAAACTGCTCACAAACCAAGAAGATGAAGTGCTCTGCCTTTACCCAGAGGATGTTCAAAGGGTGCTGTGACAGGTAAACCCAAGAAAGGCAGCTGGTCCTGACAATATTCTGTGGTGGGTGCTTAGGGACTGTGCTGACCAATTAACTACTGTTCTCACAGATATTCAACACCTCTCTTTGGCAACAATACCAAAGTGCTTCAAGAATACAACCATTATGCTACTGCCCAAGAAGTTTCCACTATCAAGCCTGAATGACTACTTCCCAGTAGCTCTCACCTCCACTGTAATGAAGTGCTTTGAGAGATTGGTCAAAGGCTACTTAACATTAAGTCATCCTGCAGCACTGGACCCACTCTAATTCACTTATAGATCCATTTGCCCTATGGAAGATGCCATCTCACTGGCACTTCACTTATCCTTGGCACACATGGAGAACAAAAAGTGCTATGTCTGCATGTTATTTATTGACTTAAGCTCGGCCTTCAACATGGTCATCTCCCAAAATCTGATTGAGAAACTGGTCCATGTGAATGTCAGCACTCCTTCATGCAATTGTATTTTGGACTTTCATATTGACAGACGACAAAAGGTAGGCATAGGCAACCACATCTCGATGAGCATCACACTGAACACAGGTGTATCTCAAGGATGCATCCTGAGTCTCCTGCTGTTCACCATGCTGACACATGACTGCATCACTAGGTACAACACAAACCACATTATAAAGTTTGCAGATGATACTACAGTGGTGGATCCAATCAGCAATGGTGACAAAAAAGCTTACAGAAGAGGAGGTGAACCAACTGATTGGCTAGTGTGACAACAACAACCTGGGTCTCAATGTGAATAAAACAAAGGAGATAATAGTAGACTTCAGGAAGAGATGTAAGGCTGTTTCTACACTCTTAATCAAAGGAGAAACAGTGGAAAGTGTGAAGAGCACCAAGTTCCTGGGGGTGCATATCACTAAAGACTTGTCTTGGTCAATAAACACTAATCACATTGTCAAGAAGGTGCAACAGTATCTACACTTTCTAACATGGTTGAGGAGAGCAAAACTACCACCTTCAGTTCTCACAACCTTCTACAGGGGTGCTGTTGAAAGCATCCTGTCTAGTAACCTCTCAGTGTGGTATGGAAACTGCATGGTTTCAGATCGCAAATCTCTCCAGAGGGTGGTGAACATGGCAGAGAAAATTATCAGGTTTACTCTCCCATCTATCCAGGACTTGCATGCTGCTCGGTGCCTCAGCAGAGCCATGAAAATAGTAAAAGACTGCACTCATCCTGCCATTGGTCTGTTCTTGTGTTTGTCTTCAGGCAAGAGATACCATAGCTTGCATTGCAAAACCACCAGATTTAATAGAAGCTTTTTTCACAATCCATTAGACTTCTGATTTCCAGTAATAACATGCACCATGCTGGTCATCAAGGTCTGGGGTTACAATGATGAAGTAATTCACAGACATGCGCAATACCTCTATGAAAGTACAATGTTATATATTATGTGCAATATTAACAAAGCCAAGTTAGCATTCTGTGCAATATGAAATCTGTCTGATTCTGATCCATGCAATATATTATCTGTGCAATATTTTGGGTGCTGACGAAGAGACATGTAAATGGAATAGTCTTGGTGCATGTCATTGTACTTGTTCATGCACTACATAAATGTCTTACTGCTGTCATTGTTGGATTAGCATTAGTATATGTGTTATTGTTGTATTACATTAGTATCAGTATATGCTGTATGCACATTTAGTTCAAAGTAACACAATTCACTTTGATTTTGACTTTTTGACTTTTTGAATCTTTGAGCCTGCAGGTTAGTAGTTAAGTATGTATCCCAGTTTATGGTGGGTAGTTAAAATCACCCATGCATATGGTATTGGGCTAAATTGGGAGCAATTCCAGTACATTCAAGTATGTAGTACGGTTATCCTGGGTCATTAACAGGGACCTATAGCTAGCAAGGATATAGTAGTAGACTTTCCTAAGGTTAATTGGACATGAAGTAGCTCAAGCATGTCATATTATTTGACCAATCCTTTTATGCAGATTGATGTACCTCCACCTCTTTTCCCTTCTTGTGCAGTAGCTGGACTAAATGTGTGGAAGGCATTATAGGCTTGTGCTGCCAGGGTGCCTTCCATGGCTTGAAACCACATCTCAGTAACTGCAGAGATTTCAACACTTTCAAGGGAGAGGAGTGCTTCCAGGGAGTGGAAATTCTTGTTGAAACTACTAGCATTGAGCAGTAACATGTTTCATGTATCTTGCGTACAATGTACTATGCTGGAAGGTTTATCAGATTGGCATTGACTAAAAAAGGCACTATAGTGAGGGATAATGTTTTGGCCAATATATGAAAACCTAATGGGGACAGGCAGCGAGGTCTGTCAATCATGTTCTCCCAAGCTGACAAATACTGGTCCACCTTAAAATGACACCAGTAATAAGCCAAGCAATAAAGTCAATCATCTTCTGTTTACATTGTGGTTTCATCCTTGGTGAAGGTAGAATGCTACTCAATGGCAGGCTCATGCCTGACTGGGAGACACAGTCTGAAAGTTTTACCCATGTCTTTCTTCATATAGTCTAAGCAGATATGTTTCATGTTATTAACACCTGCATGCACTATGACAGATTTATACTGGTACATGTGGTTCTTTGTATTGCATGCATAGTTGATCTGGCAGATCCTTGCTCTTGATAGGCAACTGACAGTGATTGTCTCCTTGCTCAGCTTGGTGAGGGAGTCATCAATGTGTAGCACAGTAGAGCCTCTATGGACTCTATATTGGGATGTACAGCAATTTCCATTGAGACATTGTGAGATATGATTGTGTGTGTCCTGGGGATTGTTGTCTTTATAGAGCATTTGGGAGGTTGCTGAATACAGAGCATAGGAGGCATTTCAGGTTTGGGTAGATTGCATTTAAGATCCTCAGCATATGTGAGTTTATATGTCTGGTCCATAGTAGGTGTAGAGTTTGTGTGTGTGTGTGTGTGTGCGTGTGTGTGTGTGTGTGTGTGTGTGTGTGTGTGTGTGTGTGTGTTACTGGCAACTTGTTTGGAGATAATAGTGTCTGTATGCAAAAGCTTTGCCTCCAAAGACATAACATGTTTTCATTGCTTGCATACTGTGTCAGTCTGCTTAACAATAAGGTCGCTGTTAATAAACATGAGAAAATTGCTACATTATTGCAAGATGCCAATTTCGACCAGGATGGCTGCAGAGGCAGTAGTAAAGTTATACATTTATGGCAGTGGATCCTTTTTTTTGTAATCTATGTGGGGTGGTGCAATTGGGTTTAGAGTTGTTGGGCTGGGCTGGGAGGATAGGTCTAGGATTGATCTAAAAAAACACTCTTGGGATAATGCTTCTCAGAAGGCAAAGTAGCTGCACTACATTCAGCTAGATATTTGAGAAAATAGCAGAGGAAGTTTATATGGAAAATTACAACTCTAGGTGCCTGCTTTTATACAGGTACTGCAAATCACGGCTGCACAGCACAGCTCAGCGCAGATGAGTTAGAGAGAAATCTAATTAGTAAACAGTAAAAATGTAGTATAAGTGTATATATAAGGTGAAGATCCTGAAGCAATTGGCGATTCTCTCAATAATGTGAGTAATACTATAAGACTAAGGTTCCCAGACTAAGTAAAATGCAAATAGGAAAACTGTAGTACAAATGTAATAAATGAGGCTCAGATCCTGCAGCAATTTACAATTCTCTCACTATTGTGAGTGATATTTAAAGACTGGTGAAAGGTCCTCAGACAAAGTAAAATGGAAGCAAAGAATTGCAGTAGAAATGTAATAAATGGGGCTCAGATCCTGCAACAATTCACAATTCTCTCAGTGTTGTGAGTAATACAAGACTAAGGTTCCAGGACTATGTAAAATGCAAAATGAAAAAACTACAATAGAAATGTAATAAATGAGGCTCAGATCCTGCAGCAATTCATAATTTTATCAATATTGTGAGTTATACTGCAAAATTAAGGCCCCCAGACCAAGTAAAATGCAAATAGTAAAAATCAATAGAAATTAAATAAATGAGGTTCCGATGCTGCAGCAGCTTACAACTCTTCCTCTTCTGTGAGGCGTACTTTAAGACCAAAGTCCTAGAAAAAGTTATAAAGTTAAAAATGCAAACAGTTGACTTTTGAATAAAACAATGTAAACAATGAAAACAAGGAAAAAAGCAGAAAAGAACAAGGCACGGTTCAAATTTAACACTCTGAATATTGCAGTGTGCACCAGTTGAAATGAGATTATATGAGACTAACTTGAGTTTTAGGAGTCTAATGGGAGTTTGTGCTATCAGTGCCCAGTAGAAATAGCACCTGGGGGGGGCTTGCAAACTTTAGTTTACAGTAGGGATGGGCAGTTAAAAAGCCACCAAGTTTAAAAGCACAACAAGATTTGGTTAGGTGGGAAAAAATCCAAAAAAATCAATGCAGTCAAACAACAGTTTTAACCTCAGAGCTCTTGTAACTAAAGATGAATGTAGGTGAATGCCTTAAATAAGAAAGCTGTTTCTCAGCTCCTCCCACAAATTAGCAAAATCTAATTTCTATTCAATGAATGAATGCAAAACGAATATTTCCTAACTGACCCTAGCCAACAGCTTTTTAAGACATCAAGAAAAAAATATAAACATTACACTAGAACAAAGTTTAAAATACAACACAGCCATTAGTAATAAAGTACGAAAATCAAACAGTAACAGAAATAGCCAAACCTTAAATGTAGAAAATTCAAAGATCAATGTGGTCAAGCAGCAGTTTTAAACTCATAGCTGTTATATACATACACACACACACACACACACACACATATATATATATATATATATATATATATATATATATATATACATATACATATATATATATACACACACACACACACACACACACACACACACACACACACACACACACACACACAAAGAGAGAGATAAAATGAATATTGTTCAAAACAGAAAACATCAAAACTCCTTGAAGATTACCATTATCTTCCACTAAATCGTCCAAGAAAAGTAATTGAAAATGTATAAATTGAGTGTTGGTAGGCAAAAAATAGAGATCAAAGCCATTTTCTATATTTGTTAATACACTAATCTTTGTGTGTGTGTGTGTGTGTGTGTGTGTTTGTATCTTCTGTACATTTTTGCTTATTAACAAATAATACATTTTGCATGTTGTGGTAACTTTTATTATGCCAATAATTGCTCCATTTCTTTAAGTTTAACTTTATTAAGTTTATAGAAGCTGATTTTGAGATATGTCAGACATTGACAATAATAAAAAATAAAAGCCTGTATATTTTATTTTTAAACAAACATAATTATATGCAATATTAAATAATATAGGAATTAATATTCAGTGTAATATTACTTAGACTATTGATTGAACTATAGCCTATGTTTCTTGATTTACTTTTTATTTATTTAATTAGGGGAAAAAATAAGCAAAAGCCTATTTTCTGGGATGACTTGGGTGCACTATCTGGTTAAATGACTTTCTTAGAGTCTCACAGCTGGTAAATATAATCTGAAGAAATCAAGTTTAGAATTGCATGATGAAGCTTGCTAACATCTTATATCTTAATCCTCTATAGTAACTGATACAATTATATTTATTTCATCTTCCTGATTATGTCTGGGAAATCCAAAACATTTTTTAAGTATTTTTGTTATAGTTTTATTTGTTCTGCGTATTTGCATACCTTTTATTGTGTTGTGTTGTTTCCTTTATTTAAATATGAAAACATGATTTATATTAAAGAATTAAGGGAGAAAATGGATTTATAAATTAATTCCAAAAAAAGTTTTCTTTCATATTTAAATTTACTATGACTCAAAGATATGGGTGCCTACTCTCTACAAGAAACAGGACTCTGACAACTCATGATGTACAAAGATGTATACAGTTTGATAGCACAGACTTAAAGATGCTCAAAAGAAGAACCAGTATAGTGACAACTCCAAAAACTCAGAAAAAATATAGATAAGTGATTATGGCCAACAGCAAATCATTTTTACATTTATTTGGCTAATGGTAGGCTATTGTCATTTAATTAGGGATCTATCATAATTTTATTTGTGTTGTATTAGTATTTTAATATGCATTTTTATTTATTTATTGCATTGCTTTGTGGACTGTGTGTTTAAATATATATCTTAGGTTAGTGCGATTGATTTTCTTTTTTCTTTTCTTTTGGTTTTCTTTGCATGTAAACTTTATCCACTTATACTTGGTTTATGCACCACTTCATTTTTTGTGAGGTTAATGCTTTTGTTTTCATCAAGAGTTTTTTTTTTTACATTTTGGATTTTTTTCTAATGCTTCTCATTTAGTACTATACTTACATTTGTGTTTTAAGTGCTTTTGTTACTGTAATGTATTTATTTTGGGTGTGAGCACTGATTTCTGTTTTGTTTTGTTTCTTTTTTAATACCTATTTAAAAATATATTTGAGGTGCGTGTGTGTGTGTGTGTGTGTGTGTGTGTGTGTGTGTGTGTGTGTGTGTATGTGTGTGTGTGTGTGTGTGTGTGCGTGTGTGCGTGTGTGCGTGTGTGCATGTGTGCGTGTGTGTGTGTGTGTATCGGTATGTACAAGTGTGCACATTTCTGTCAGTTGGGCTTGTCTTTTTATTGATTTAATTGCCTGTCCTTTTTTATGTAGCATTTCTCTGTTTGGTAGTTTTTTTCTGCTAAGTTTCCAAGATGTGATGTCTCTTTGTGGATGGCTCATTGATATTTCACTATTTCACATGGGAGCTTGTAAGGCAGCCAGAAAGGTATATGTTTATACCATTTCTAATTATTAAAAGCTAAATCTCAAGTCCAAGAGCAGGACAGTGAGTGTTTGCCACTACATTCCTGCAGGTCATGTTAGAACAGTTACTGTCCTATAGGGATACCTAACGGCTTCTTTGACCTTCACATTGATAAGCAGTAATACTATACTACTTCTTCATGCCGTAGTAGTGTTCCTAATGATGAATACAAAGCAGCTGTGTGAGCAAATTCACCACAATAGTAGATTTGCAATTAGTAGGATCACTGCTGTAGTATAGGATTCCTCCTAAACCCCCCCTTTAGTTTTCTCTGCCTTTGCTTTCCTAAATCTATGAAGAGGTGGGGAGGGTTTGATTTAACCTTTCTAACTTAGATGTATATATGAACCAAAGAAGGCTATAATGATAGGAGGAAACAGTGCTCAGTTCTGAATTCTTTTTGAGTTGGGATCTTGTATTTTAATGCCACTCTGGTTATAATCAGGACCCACAATAGATCTGGATTAAAATAGGTTCCTTGCTACAGGTCATCAAGAGCCACTATAGTAAGTTCCCCAGTTTACTGCCAAAAGGAATTTTAAGAAATGAAAAATGATATAAGCTACACTTCCTGTTGCTCATGTGTGAGATCAAAGGATGCCACCTTTCCTTTGGGGATATCTGCAACAACAATGAAAGTGATGAGATTGAGGTTAACAGCTTAGCCTGGGGTCAGATGTGTCATATCCATGTGCTCATGAGGTGTTTTTTTTTTGTTCAGATTTGAAGGCAGTAGGATTAGTTCATTGTTTCAGGGGATATGGGATGACATTCCATTATTTAAAGATGTAGTTGGAGTAAAGGTATTCACAAGCTTTGTTGTTAGATTTGGTTACAGTTAGTAAAGTTTTGTCAGTAGATCACAGAGTTTGATTTGGGGAGTGTATCTGGATAATGTTTTGTATGCTAGGGCAGTTTTCTGAGTGGAGGAATAGTTTGTAGGTTGTAGTTAGCTGAGTGTAGGTGATAGTATTGGGAAGTTATAACTAGCTTAGTTGCTTTAATGCATTACAATAGTGAGCTCTATAAGGTATATTTGCTGCAAACTTGGCCATTTTGTTATAGCATAATTCAAACTTGGAGTCATGGGTAATGCTGTGGTTAGCAAATATAGGTGAGGCATAGAGCAGGGTCAGTAGTAGGTAGGCCGTCACAAATTTTATTCTTAGTGTGTCTGAAAGGTTGGGTTTCACCCGGTAAAAGGGATTCTAATTTCTGCAGTATTTTTTTGTTTGTTTATAACTTGCAATATGTTTTGGTCATATGTTATAACACCTAATGCTTTTGTGTATGGGACTAGTTCAGGCTAAGTATTGTCCTCTGAGATGATTATAAAGGTTTTCTTGTCATTTATTTATGTATTTATTGTGAGAAAACTGCATTAATTTGGTTTTCTTTGGATTTAAAAGGAGTTCTCAATAGCTAAAAATGCCCTTTAAGTGATGTGTTGGACTGAGGGAAGGGTAATGGCTGAACAGATTAAGGTGGTGATGTCTGCATAGTGTACAATAGAAGTAGCTTCTGATGCTGTGTAGAAATCATTGGTATGCCTAGTACCTACCTATGAACCTATACCTACCTATATCAAACAAAGCTCCTCATTAGCACTCTTCAAGAAAAATCTTGATGATTGGATGGGAAATAGGAAATTCACCCCAGGGAACACCTCTGTGGCTTTGCTCGACAGTGGCACAGGAAAATAATTTTCTTGGGTGGCCAAAGCCAGGGTACCTTTTTGGCTGGGCTTGTATAGGCCCCAGGGCCGATAGCCTAGTACCCACCTATTAACCTAAATAAGTTAAATAGTAATGGGCCAAGTATGGATCTCTGTGGACTCCAACTGAGATTGGTAGGAAAGGGGAAAACTGCTGCTATTTCACAGATTGCAGGCTTTTGTTTAAGTAACTGTGGAACCATTGAAGTATGGGCTAAGTTAAATCTAGGAATGACAGTTTATTTAGACATTTTTGAGGGCACATGGTATTGAATGCTTTGGATAAGTCTAGGAAGATTATTGAGAGTAGATTAACATTGTTTTTGTTTTGATATATTAGACTGGTGAAGTTTAGTAGAGCTGACATAGTACTGTGGTGGGGACCAAATGCCATGCTGGGTTGATGAGAACAGCCTGTTCTCAGAGATATATTTAAGCAGTTGGGTGTGGACACATTTTCTAGTGTTTTAGATAGTGGAAACAATATGGCTAGGAGCTGGTAGTCTGAGGGTTCAAAAAGGCTCCTATTTTGTGCAGGGGTATTATATAGGATCTTTTCTGCAGTTTTGGAACATAGTTTTCTGTTAGAGATCAGTTAATAAGAATGGATGAATTGATTCTAGGTAGTCAATAACACTAGCTGCTATCTTAAGTTATTCTGCTGGCAGTTGGTTTGAGGCTAGGTGGTAGGTTTTATATTATGAAGGAGTTTATTTGTTGAGGTGGGTGTGGGTTTGAAGGAGAAGTCTGTGGGTATTTTTTTTTTTTTTTTTTTTTTGTGAAAGGGTGGTGAGATGAGCAATGGTAGTACTGGAAGGCAAGGGTTTTACTGTTTGGATAAACTTTTTATTGACCTGAGTGGGTAATAGTTCCGTTTCCAGAGATGAATGAGGTGGCTGGCTGGGTGGTTTTGCCAGAGTTGAGTAGTTTATTTATAAAGTTCCAGATCTCTTTTGGGTTGGATTTGTGAGTATCCTGTTTAGTGGTATAGTAGGTTTTCTCTATGGTTTCCTTTTAAAAACAAATAAGGAAATCCTAAATATCTGTGAGTCATGTTATAAATGTTAATATTTAGCCAGATCCGTGATATATGAAAGGTGATCCTGGTAGTACTAGTTCACAAAGGAGATCGGTTGCATTAACCTGAACAGCAAAATCACAAAGAGATGCATATTACAGCTTATCCAAATGACATACTGTACTTCTTTAAGATATGAAATAGTATGTATCTGTGGACAGGGACAGCTTACCTTCTGAATTTTGTGGCACATTTTTTTGAAGATGCAGCAACAGTAACTTAATGAAGAGCCAGTAGTGCATGTGGTTATATTTTATCTTATAAAGGTATCTCATCATTTTTCAGCATAACAGAGAAACTGGCAAAATAATGCATTAAATTTCAGCACATAAATAGTTGCATACATAAAACAATGGCTAAGCAACATGATGGAAAATGTCAACGCAGAGCATTAAACATCTATCCTAATAGGGATAGCAAGTTGTGTTGCAAAAGGCTTTGTACTGGAACCACTATATTTTGGACTATTTCATGTGGGCCATCTTGCAGAATTTTTGTATCTTTTATTAAAGTAATTATGTTCCCCAGTTTGCAATCATCAGCAAATTTAGTTATCAAGTAACTAATAGTTGAGATTTCATTGTTTTACACTATTATTTCAGTCAAGCAACTTTGATAATTATCACTTAAACACATAAAATGCATGAAACAAAGATATTTTGAAATGTAACTATTTTGGCTGACATAAAGAAAAGAAAAATATATTTAACTAACAAAAATATTTATAACGTACACAAGGTCTCATTAATAATTTATGCATATAGGTATGTTTTAAGTAATATTTGTATTAACTGACAATTTTACATAAGTAAATATATTAATTTCTTTTGTAGCTCTTTGATTCATTTATTAATGCAGTATTATTATCATAAACTTTTAAAAGAAATAAAACTTTAAGTCGGAATTTATTTATTTATTTATTTTTATTTATTTATTTATTTCAAGTTTGATAACCGGGGATGTCCACTGGGCCCGAAAGCCCTTTTTCAGTGGAGGCCCAGGGAGAAAAGCTCCATGTAACAAACTCTTTGCACTTTTAAAGCTGCATATTCCTTAATATTGCACACTTAAACAATTTAATAAAGTGAAATACTATATATATATATATATATATATATATATATATATATATATATATATATACATATACATTGGTAGAAGAATGCAGATTGAGTAGCTGAGAGAAGAGGGAAAAGATAAGTAGCAGGAGAAGGCATATAAGCAGAGGGGAAGTGAGGATTTAAAGGGTATCTGCAACGAGATTAATATAGGGGAAAAAAAAAGAAATGTAGATTATGGGGTGCAGAAGAAAGATTAGAGAGATGATGGGCAGGAGGGGGAAAGTAGAAACTAGGAAAGTAATAGGACCTAGGTGGGAAGTATACAATTACATTTCCTGTTTTGGAGGAGGAGAGAATGTAGTAGAGATTTGAATTGTTCAGGACTTGTGGTGATTCTTAGCTGGGGAGGAAGCAGGTTGCATTTCTTTGCTATATAATTTGCTTTATAATTTGAATGTTATTGAATGCAAGTTTTTCATGATACTGATTTCATGCACATTCCAAGCTGAGGGATAAAAATCATCAAATGTTGGTTTTGACTATTTTAGCCAATTTTGTGTTATAATCTTTTTGTTACAGCTAGTGTAAGCCAACTAAAAAGATACTGATTCTGATTTATACATCATGATGAAGGAATATTATCTAAATTCAGTACATTTGTTACTAAAATATGTCTGCCCATAATGATGGGCAGAACATTTTAATTTCTTCCCAAATTCTTGAACAGTCCCCATTTTCTATTTTCATGGCAGAGGTATTTTATATCAGAGCAAAACAGTCCGAGAAAAAGTAATCCTAGCGCATTTTGCTGTAGGACATAATTTAATGTCTTCAGTGGTATACTGCAATTTTGCATAAACAATGTTAACATCTCTTTTACTGATTCCATTTTTAATTTAGTTCATTAACTGTGCAAATAATCGGATACAACTCCTACTCTTTTCAGTCAAGACTTGGACCGGTCAGGAAGAGAAAATGCTATTTTATGTACATTTAACAAAACAACTTACTTTGAGGAGATGAGGCAAAGCTGATTGTGATGAAAAGTCCTCAAGCACAAGAATAACCCAAGAATTCACAGACTGCAGATAGCATAGATGATTATGACTGTGAGTGTCACTTCCTGTAGTAGAGGGTTTGGTTCCCTCGGCCTTCATTTGCTTACTGTGTGCCCTTTGAGGAAGTCACTTAACCAGACAGTGCTTTGGGTCAACTAGGAATTTGGGCTAGCCTCCTTTATACTTGGCTCCTTGACTACATGCCTAGAAACTACCTATAACCATAACTAGTGATCAGGACTAAATCCTGAGGATGTAAGGCAGAAATCCTAATACTGAGACATACCAGTGAGAGCTTTATTCATTAATATTGATGTAAAGTAGAGAAGCTGATATACTCGTGATCTGAGAGCAGGCTGGGTAAATGTCATGCTGTACATGTTGGGCTAATATGGCCGTGAAGCACAGGACCTATCAACTGTATTCTGTGCATTGTGTGCATGGGACAAAAGGACATAGTAATATTCTTCAGGGATCAAACTGGTAGTCAAATCCATCAAATTGTGCTGATTACCCCTCTTGTTAAAGACTCATCTAATAGCAGATATTTTGTGTGCTACAGACCAGGGCACTAGCAGTGCTATTAAAGTCCCAGTGCTCGCTAGCATTGCATGCCCTGGTTAAAAGGTCAACACTTTGTCAAATAAGGGGCATGCTAGCTTAATGTCCATGCTTGGATAAAGCTACTTATCGTTTTATAGCCAAAAGGTAAACTTTATGCAGTAGTTAAGCCTTATTCATTCAGCTGGAGAATTGTGCAGTATGTCCAGTACTGTCACTTCCAAGTTCAGTGTTATTTCTCTCCTATTTGCCTGCCTGACGTGTGAGATAAGGACATTTCAGGGGCATTTCAAACTTAAATCCTTCCATACTTATTTTATTTTATTCATTTTGAAAACTGATGAGTCATATGTAAAAGAAGCAGGTCTAACATACAAAATTATGGACACTGCATACACCAGTGTATTAGCAGCACTGCGAAGCTCATTCAGTCTCAGTGATACATCTACATATTTGATAAAATGATGTTACATTTTTGAAACATCTGACAATCTTGAAAGAAATACCATGCTAATTAACTATCTGCAAAGGAAACAGGGATTGAAATATACCTTAAATATTGCATGTGTTGTTGTCCTATCTCGCTTTCATTCTTACTAGGTTAGGTTCGGATCCGATCCGTGGATGTGACTTGGCCTTTATGTTCAAGCTGGAGGTCTTCTGCCAGCTCAGTGCTATACCCTATCTCAGCATGCACCAGAAAACCTCTCCAGATCTTGTTTGCCACTAAACAAGATTGGGTGATTGTTCTACTAGCTCTGGCTAAGTATACTGGTTATTATACTCTCAACCTTTGGTAATTACTGTTATTTATCTTCAGATAGTTAGTTTTTTGCTGGATAGTTTTGTTTCCATTTTTTTTGTGGCTGTTTTCTGCTTTTGGCCATCATCGTCCATTCAGGCCTTGTTGTCCCTCGCTCAGCTTCTCCTTTTAAAAGACAAATAGCCCGTTTAAGTTAAATGGCTTTTATTCTTCTCATTTGTCTGTTTTTATCTTTTTGAAATCCCATTGAAGACAGTTCATTTAAGTTAGAGAACTGCCTTCCCTTTACCTTGTTTAAGTTAGAGGGCTTTCTCTTCCACTTTCCATCTCCTGGGCATAGCACATTTAAGTTAGAGGGCTGTGCCCTCCTTTATTTTCCTTCATATAACCGCTGTTAGTGTTAAAAGTTGTTTAAAAAAAACAGACAAACTTCTCTGGCTACCTTTTTCTTTGTCACTACTCTTTTTCTCTGTCAGAATGTCTAGTAAGGACTCAAAACCATTAGGTTTCAAAGAATGTAAGAAATGTGGGAGAAAATGACCTTAAGTGATAGACACACACTTTGGGTCTATTCCCTTGGAGCTGTCTATATCCAGGAGACTTG
Source organism: Protopterus annectens (assembly GCF_019279795.1). NCBI lineage: Eukaryota > Metazoa > Chordata > Ceratodontiformes > Protopteridae > Protopterus > Protopterus annectens. The sequence continues at coordinate 465,681,805 of NC_056746.1, forward strand.
CTCTATTTGCCATGCCTTTAACCACAGAGCTCTCCTGGAGAGGAAGAACAAATTGATATTGAAAGGACTATTGAAAACCCCCTGCTCAGAGGCTATACAAGAAGGTCCTGGCTTACCAAAAACTGACAAGTCCCCAACTTCAAAAATGGACAGGTCTGGGAGGAGATCTTCCTCTTCTACCTTATCTGAGTCATCAGAAAAGGTTTCCAAAACTTCTACACCAGATCCAAAGCCCATCGGATCTGAAAAGTCTCCAGTTCTGACACCTTCTGTCTCTGTGCTGGTAGAGTTTGATATATGGAGCTGGTCTCCAGTCTTGGAACTTTTCTCCACTACTCTAAGGTCACCAATAATACAACATTCCAAGTCTCCAACCCCCTCGACTCAGTCTTCCAGGACCCTATCTTATGATGATGTGGATAGAGTGGTACAGAAGCTGTTAAGGACACCAGCACTGGCCAAGTTATTGTCAGATCCAACCCCGAGGGCTTTGGATCCTACCGCATCCTCCTCTTCTGCTCCAATTCCTCCTCTGATTTGACCTTGGATTTCGGAGTCAGAATGTCCAGACCTGATGTTAGTGGAACCCTTCTATCAGAGACCTATGATGGGATATTTGGACTCAACCATTGCTCTGATGTCTTCAGCTCCCTCAGAGCTTGAGGAGTCTTGGAGCTGGTGCTCTCCAGTCAGGTCTGGGGAGGTGATTCGGATTGGACAGTTGTCTGATCCTGCCTTGCCTCTTGGGGCATCGGCTCGGGTGAGCTCAGCTCCTACCTCAGCTTTGGACCCATTGTCGTTGATTCCAGGGATTCCCTCAACTTCTTCAGATTCAGGGATATCCACGGATCAGGGACAGGGGGGCTTTTGAGGTGATGAGGTGAGTACTGGCTCCATAGACAGTTCCGCTGTCATCTCTGGGTGTTCTACTCCAAAAAGCACCAATGTATCTGCCTCTATATCCTTGCATCTACAGGGACGCAGAGATCCTAGGTCCCAAGATGCCCCACAGGCAGGGACAGCTCATGCTATTGGGCTGCAGGACTGAAGTCCCCCCCAAGCTTTAAAACAAAATAGAAAAGAAAAGAAAAAAGGAAAGAAAAGAAAAAAATAAAAACAAATGCAAGTTGCAGAACAACGTGCATGCACACTCACAGCATTTCCCAATATCCAGACTGCTGGTGAACCAGTCTGGAGCATGTGCACAGCATCCAGACTGTCTTATCAGCAGTCCAGATTAGGAGGACAGCATTCAGCAGCAAATATCCCAGAAGTCTATGCAGTTACAACTGCATAGACTGGAAGGGTATTGGACTGCAATGCCCACTGGCTGGGTAGTACCCAGCTTGCTCTGCTCTCATGGGAAGGACTTGCTTTCATCGTGAGCTTTTGGATGGATGTTACAGACAGTAGGGGAAGGAATTGCTTTGAGCTGCCATTTTACAGACTTTGGACAGCTCTCATTTTACAGACTTTGGGCTCAGGTAATACAACAGATGGATGTTACTAAGGAATATATTTGGGCTCAGAGGGTGTGTGTGTGAAATGCCCCAATTGCTATATAGTGGTGGGTAGAAAACAGGCTTGAACCCTGTACCTTGGGGCCCTGGTGGCAAGAGCCTGAATTCCCTTCCTACCACCATGTGTAAAAAAAATTCAGACTTTTGCCTCATATTTGTTCTGCTGTGTTCCTCATAAAATCTGTGGTTTCTGTATTTGTGTGTCTCTATACAGTAAGTAGTACAGTGGTTCAGTTGTAGCACTATTGCCTGATAGTTGCAAGTTATCTGGTTTTATTCTTGGCTGGGATGCCTTCTGTGTGGAGTCTGCATGTCCTCCCTGTGTGTGGGTGTTCTCCCATCTTACAAAGGCAAGTGTCTGGAGTGTTTCTCCCAGGGCATCTGCTGAAAATTGGCTTTTGTTCCAAGTTAGACTTTCCTAGTTAACACATGTTTCAGACTTCATATTCTTCAGAGAGTACATTGTAACACAAAACCTTTTATTCTAGCAATTTTCTAAGTGTATAAGATGGATATTTGAAATGTGTCCCTATTTTTGGGACTGTGTTCCCCCATTATTGGCTTTGTCCAAGTTTTTTTTGTGCTAAGATTGAGAGCTATGGTAAGAACTGAATTCACTGAATATGTTGGGGGCTGTATTCCCATGTCACTGGCTTTGTCCATGTGTTTTTTGCTAAGAGGTTGAGAGCTATAGTGAGAACTGGATTCACTGAATATGTTTTGGGGCTGTATTCCCCCATTATTGTCTTTGTTCAGGTGTTTTATGCTAAGAGGTCGAGAGCTATAGTGAGAACTGAATTCACTAAATGGTAGCCATTTAAGTTTCAGTCTTCCTCTCTTTCACAAGACAGCTGATTTGGCATAGTGGTATGTTTGCTCTGACTGTTTTACATAGGGTCCTGGGTTCAAGACTTGGCAGTGAAATGTATGGTGGTAACACAGCATTTTATTCCTAGCAACTTTCCAACGTTATACAATCAATGTTTAAAATGTGTCCATGGTTTTTGGGCTTTTGCCCCCCCCCCCAATAAATGTTGGCTTTTTCCAGATTTCTTGTGCTGCAAAGTTCAGAGATACAGCTGAGTGTTAAGTAGATTTTACAAGGAGCTGAGAGCTGCAGGGGAGCAAAAGTTTAGTGCTGCTTATGCTGAGTCTGCTTGCATTGTTAATAGCACAACAGGTAGTGTACTTGCTTTTGATGCAGAAGGCTGTGGATTCTGCTCCCACAGTAAGTAAATGCATTGCTGATAATGTACTGTGTTGCAAAGGGGGTGGATGCTGCAGTCATTTTTGGCAAAGATACCTAGTAACTATGAACCTGTTATCAGTTTGCCATCAATTCCCTATTACAATATTACTAGATTATCATTTGTAGTGTAACATAGGCAATTTATTCCTCAAGGGCAACAAGCACTTTATTTGTAGATGAAACAATGAAATATAAAGTTGTTTGCTAACAGCAACCTCTTCATTAGTTACAGATCTCTTTAATGTAGAATTATTTAGATGATTTTTACTTCTTCAGAGATTGTGCATATTTACTGATACTGGTGGACTGTAGATGTTTGAGTAGACTTTTATGATAGAAATGTTTTGAATTGGGCAGTTTTGTCATTCTTGGTGCATACATTTTGTTTAATTGTTTACTGGAAAAATGTTCAAAACAATAAATTTGGAACACCCTCTAAAACTGTACTGTATTGTACAAGGAATACAATTTAATACAATTAGGAAGGTGTATCAAAGAGCATGTGTATGTTTCGTGTGCAAGGGGCCTGTAATTTGAAAACAGCCTGAAGTTAATCTGTATCTGCCACTGGCAAAATGTATTTTCTTTGAATGTGGGTTTCAATGCTGTTTCAATAAATGTGAGTTTCAAGGGCAGAGAAGTTTTAATGCTAAGTCTGTTTTCATTGTCAGACTGTATTGCTTTGTTTAGCAGATATCTGTTAGTGTTTGTGCTGTAAAATGCAAAATAAAACTTTCAAATGAAGTCCAAATCATCGCAGAAGTAAAGCAGTATGCACATTAGCGTTTATGGTAAATGGGATGTAATAGCCAAGTAATGGCTCACTGGAATGGCTGCAGGGGGGAGGCTCCATTCGACCATGATTTTGTGAGGGGGAAGGGCAGCAAACTAAAAGACAGCCCCAGCTGAACTATACCTCTCAACTGTCCAGATTTTTGCCAAATGAATAGATTTTTGCTTCTTATTTTTGGTTTGTTCTTCATAAAATTTGTGGTTTTCTGGCAAATCATTTAGGAATTAAGTCACTAAATAATGACAGACATTGAGTTTCAGACTTCATAACCTTCAGAAAAATGCATGCCAAAACAATACCTGCTATTCTGTCAACTGTCTGAGTTTATACAAGAACAATTTTAGTACTGTTTATATGTTCCCCTAATATATTTGGCCTTGTCCAGATTTCCTGCATTAACAGGTTTTGAGGTGTGTGCAAATAAATTGCTTTATAGAATTAGGCATATCCAAACCTTTCAACTGTCCCCAATTTTGGCTCAAAATGTTGCTCTTCCCCTAAAAATCCATCCACAAAATGGCAATTTTGGAAGAAAACATGGAGGGTCTACAATTAATAAATAACTGTAATAATCAGAGTTATAGATTACTTTTATTTCAGAAATGCATGTAGAGTCTTTTATTTTGTCAGCTGCTCAAGTTAGCATTACTAATATTAAAAAGGTGTCCCTTCTTTGACAGGTTCCCAGCTGTATTGTGTGGCTATTTTATATTTCTGCATCACATTTTTGGTCTCTTTTTCATAAAATTGTGTGTTTTTTTTGGCAAATTAGTGGCAAATCATTAAAGACTGGAGTTAGAAAATAATGACAGACATTTGAGTTTCAGATTTCATACCCTTCAGAAAATTCATACTAATACAAGACCTACTATTCTATTATCTTTCTAAGTTTATAAGAGCAATATTTAAAATTTTTTTGACCTTTGTCCCACTTCTACGTATGGCTTTGTCCAGATTTCTTGCTCTGAGGTTGAGATATATGACAAATGTGCCAGGGTCATCACAGTCAGCCAGAGACATTTCAAATTGTGACATACTTGTTGAACCCCACTCCCCCCATGTAGTGACTTTGGATGTATCCAAGCAAGGCAAAGAGCAGTTATGCAGTGTAAATGTGCAGAGTATCCCCCCATCCAAGGTAGACACAAGTACTACAGTGGTTTTCATCTGTTCTTGATTTTGCAGAATGTTCTGGTTTCTGTCATATTTTCATACTGTTGATTTATGCTTATTATTATTCTGAAAGTGCCTGTTGCTCTTTGTTTAAGTAGTAATGCTTTAATGACCATCAGGTAAGCTTGTCTGAGATTGTAAGATGCAAGTCAGCTTTAATAAGCATACTGTTAAAGAATTGCCAACATTGAAAGCCTTTCTGTTGTTGCCATGCACAGAATACTTGCATAACTAGATAACATATAAGCCTTGGGTATTGAAATGCATATGAGAGTATTTGTAATAAAGGACATGATTACATTATTTTAAGAAGCTCATTACATTTGTTAGAGACTTGCAGTCATCTTTGCAGACTTTACCTGTAAACTAAACAGAATTCAAATCTATCGTGTGTGGTCCATAACCTGTGCAGTAATTCTTTAAGCAATGTATCTTGAGCTTATTTCTTGTTTGCTTTTCGTTTTTTACTTTGATCATGTTTTCCTCATGAAACAAGTAGATAGTTGTCAGGCAGCAGGTCTTTTCTAGATAAGAAACATTTTTACAAGTGGGGGTATCACAGAGATTGCTACTTTCAGCATGTTACTTGGTACTTTAATAAAGCTGAATATAAATTATAATTAGAACTGCAGTGCAAGGAGAAGTGGTTGAGTTGAGTGCTGCTTGTTTTTCTTATACTTGATTTTGACTGGCATTCCAGTAATGTATTTAAAAAGTAATTTATTTTTTCATGCCTCACAACCTTTTTGTTTCCATTTAGATATTAAGTAAGCTGACATGTAGCCAATGCATTGAAATATTGTTTTCTTCTACACTTCATTTTGTCGTGATTGGACTCTCATAATGATGGTTTGGCACCCAGGGCAGCGTATTTAATTAAAGTTACAGTTTTTGTGGTTTTGAGCATAGCTCCTCCACTTTCTAGTTGGCTGCACCCCTTCCCATTGACCCCACCCATTCAGCTGTCTCCTACAGCATCCCCTTTAATTTGAGGTCACCAGCCACCACTGCCCACAGGGCATCTTCCACTCTTCTGAAACCTCTCCAGAATACGCCTCTGAAGAGGTTCCTCAGAAGAGATTATGCAGAGGAGTCCATCACTTCTGATATGGACCTCAATGAAGCTGAAGGGTCTCCACAGTCACCTCCTGATGATGTCTCCTTTGGAGATATTTTAGAAATGCTGAAACAGATAGGTGGCTAGAAGTCCACCAACCCTTTGACAGAGGAGCCCGTATACCTGAAGGCCTTCGGATCTCACTCTTCCTCCACTTGGGTGTCTCCACCTTTTGATGAATTTATGGACCTAGTTTCTTGGAAGGTGTGGGAGTCTCCAGATTCAGTAGAACCTGTTCCTAGGAGGCCAAATACATTTATCACATCCCCATCAAACAAAACCTTTCTAACTAAGGGAGTCCTAGCAGATGCTATGGTGGTGGCAGCAGCCACCAAGAAGGAGCTCTCAGAGACATCTTTTTCTGTTTATCCATTGAACAAGGAGTCTCAAACAATGGACAGATATAGAAAGTGCATTTTTTGTTCAGTGACTTTTGCCCTCAGATTGCTGAATTACCTTACTTATTTTACTAGATTGCAGAGAGACCCCCTGAAAGATCTAGGAGATACTGTCCATGGTTTAATGGATGAAGGAGTTTCATATAGAGTTTCTTGTCAGCTCTCTACCTTAAACTCAGTTGTCAATGCCTCCATTAGACTGATTTCTTATGCAGCAGATGGAGCAAGTAGAGCAGCAGGTTCAGGAATTTCCCCAAGAAGACATTCTTGGATGCACTTGTGTGACTTTGGGAGCCCTTTAAATCTTCCTTTGTGAATGCCCCTTTTGATGGCTAGTCCCTGTTCGAGCCTAAAGTCAAGGACACACTAACCAGGTGTGAGCAAGAAGGAAAGACTCTGTCTGCCGTAGGAGTCCATTTTCCATGCCTACCAGACCTTATCCCAAAGGTTAGAAAGGAAGTGGCAGAATGTGATTCTGAAAATCACTGAGAGCTTTCCAGGACACACATGGTGAATCTTCCCCCAGGTACAGAGGGCAAAGTAGTAATGGAAGATGCCGATCACATGGCAGAGGGGATCTGCAGAATAAGGGTGACAGAGAAGCTTTCCTGAAGTAGGCCCATCTGTCCAGTTCTGGAGGCAGTCAGGGCCATTTATCTTTGCACCCAGAAGCCTATCAACAAATAACAAAAGACAATTGGGTACAAAGCATCATATCAAGAGGTTACTCCATACCCTTTTCCTTCCCTGTTACAAACATAAAAAAGGTCCCAGATGTTCCATCTGGTCAAATGGAACAGGCAACTTTAGAAATTCAAAAATTGCTAGACAAAAGAGTCATAAAAACAGTCTCCACAGACCAAATAGGATACAGAACTTACTCAAGATTCCTTTTAATTCCAAAGAAAACAGAGGACTGGAGACCAATTTTGGATCTCAGCAATTTAAACAAATCAGCAATAAAGTCCAAGTTCTGGATGGTGACACTGCAGTCACTACTCCCTTTTCTGGGACAAGATGATTGGATGTGCTCAGTAGATCTCCAGAATGTGTACTACCACATAAAAATGGACAAGTGATCCAGGAGACATTGCACTTTTGTCTGGGAGCCAGTCACTACCAGTTTTGAGCTCTGCCCTTTGACCTCACTACAGCCCCCAGAGTGTTCACCAAATGTATGGCAGTAGTCACAGCTCACTTGAGATGCCTAGGATTCTGGGTGTTTCCATACTTAGACAATTGGCTTCTAACCGCCACCACCAAGCATCTTCTAATAAAAGCAAGAGACACCACCTTGCAGCTCTGCTCTCACCTAGTAATTGCAATAAACTATGAGAAATCTGCCTTGCTGTGTTCTCAGCATGTCGTATTTATAGGAGCAGAATTGGATTCAACAAACATGATGGCCAGACTTCCTCCAGAAAGAGGTCAAGTTCTAAGGTGTCAGATTGTAAATCTTCTAACAAAGAACAGGGCTCAAGCAAGGATAGTCCTACATGTCTTGGGGATCATGGCAGCAGCAATAATTATGATCCCCCTAGCACATCTACAGATGAGAATTCTCCAGTGGCTGCTGTCCACTCAGTGGTCCATGCAGGAACTGTTGATGTCCCACAAGATAATAATAACAGAAACTTGAAAGAAGGACCTATGTTGGAGGCTTTACTCCACTCGAGTGACTCTAGGGTGACTATTTTTACTCCCCCAACCACTGTCCACAGTGACCATGGATGCCTCTCAAATAGGGTGGGGGGGGCATTATCTGGGAAAGACAGTCCAAGGCACCTGGGAGGATTATGAGGCCAACAGTGCTTCTAGTGTTGCAAGCATTCCAGGACTCTCTTTCACTGGGAACTATCGCAATACAGACAGACAATACGTCAGTTTTATGGTACATAAGCAAACAGGGAGGAACCAGATCTTACCCCCTTTGTTGAGAGGCCCTGAGAGTATGGCAGTGGGTGACCTCCTCCCAATGCTTTTTGATAGCAATGCACATCTTAGGGAAATCCACTGTGATAGCAGATCAGGACAACAGATGCATCCTGATGCCTCAAAAGTGGTTCCTGAAACAGGAAGTAGCGGAAAAGATTTTCCGCAAATGGGGTCAGTCTTACTGTGACTTTTTTGCAACATACATGAATGCCAAATGCAGCAGCTAAGGGATGCACTTGTTCACGATTGGCCCTCAAGTCTCCTCTATGCCTTCCCACTAATAACCAAAGTACTTCAGAAAGCCATATTCTTGGGAAGGGACTTGATACTCATTGCCCCATACTGGCCTCATTATATTTGGTTCTCCTTTCTATGGCCTCATCTTTGGGAGGAGCCTTGGTTGCTGGACCCAGTTCCAGACCTTTTGACTCGTGCATCAGGAATGCTCCACCCTTTTCCTCAGACCTCAGATTGACAGCTTGGTTGCTCCGATTCCAACAATAGCTAGGTTTCCTAACCTCTCTTCATCAGTTTTTTTCTATAAGGCTTCAACAAGAAAGATATATAGAAGCAAATGGAAAACATTCTCCTTATGGGCTTCTCATAATCACATTGACCCTTTTTCTCCCCCAGTCAGTTCCATTCTAGAATTCCTAGAAAAGCTATTCAATGAAGGCACAGCCGCAGCAACCATTAGATTTCAACTAGCAGCGATATCCATTTTCCATTTAGGTGAATCTGGCCTCAATATTATGTCTTACAGGCTGTGCAAAGCCTTTCTTAAAGGTACTTTATTATTAAGACCACATATCAGACACCCTCCAGCACCATGGGATGTAAATTTTGTCCTATCCCATTTAATTTTTCCCCTGTTTGAGCCAGCATCTTCTTGCGAACTCAAGTTTTTGACATGGAAAACTATTGTCTTGATAACAATTACCTCTGTTAAAAGAGTGTCAGATCTACAAGCCTTGTCTATAAAGCCCCCATACTTGCTTTTCCACAGGGACAGGGTGTCCTTATGAACAAACCCTTCTTTCTTATCCAAAGTATGTTCAGACTCAAATTTGAACAAAGCTATAGAGCTGCCAGTCTTCTACCCAAATTACGAAAATAAGGCAGAATACATGTTACATCAGCTGGATGTGCATAGACAGTTACGTTTTTACTTTCACAAAAGTAAGGAATTCAGAAAATCTGACCAGCTCTTTATCTCCTTTTCTGACTCAAAGAAAGGTACCCGGGATACTAAGGTAACACTTTCAAAATGGCTTTCAGATTGCATAACCTTTATCTATAAGTCTCAAAATAAAGATTTCCCCAAAAGGGTTAAAGTCCACTCTGCAAGAGCCATTGCAACCTCTTCCACCTTTCTGGCGAAAGTACCAATTGATACCATTTGTGCTGCAGTAACATGGACAAGACCACATACCTTTATCACTCATTACAAAGTCGATTTGGCCTCCAGGAACACGACCTCCTTTGGTTCCATGATTCTGAAGAATATTCTCCCTTGAGCCACCCAAGAAAGATGATGCTAGCGACACTGTCCCAACCTAGCAAGAATGAAGGCGAGATAGGACAACAACACATAAAGAAGTTATGTACTCACCATAACATTCCATGTGTGTTGCCCATCTTTGCTTTCATTCTTACATCCCACCCTCCATTCCCCCGACCATTTTTACTCCTGGAAGACCGAGTCTGTACAATTGGATTACAATATTCTCTGACTTTCTTCATCAGACTCTGAGTTGTTTTTTGCTGTGATACTTTAATACTACTATCATAAGTGCAAACAAGATCTGGGGAGGTTTTCTGATGCATGCTGGTATAGGGTATAGCCACGAGCTGTCAGAAGACCTCAAGCTTGAATATAAAGGCCGAGTCAAATCCGAGGATAGGATCCAAACCCATCCTAGTAAGAATGAAAGCAAAGATGGACAGCACACATAGAATGTTATAGTGAGTACATAACTTATTTTTTCTGTCATAGGAACCATGTCACACATGCACATCATCCATGGGGGGGGGGGGGGGGATTGTCTCTTATAACACCTTTCTTAATATTGCTTATTGTAACTTTGCTGTGCCTATGGAAAAGGAGTATTTGCTTGCTATGTCTTCAAAATGATCAAAGTACATAACAGTAAAATGTACATCATCAGCTGAAGAGTCATTAAGTACACTTCCCTTCTAGATGTAGTATCCGTTTGGGCTATTTGTTGGAAAGCAACTAATTAAATAACTGTTAGTTAGGTTTTACATTATCATGAAGGCCACATTTGATAAAGTTGTATTTGGATCTGCATTTATTTTGCCTAGGTAAGGAGTACTCATGTGATTTCAATACATGTATACATAAATCCTTATATTATCTCAGATCAAAATTGTGTTAACAACTGAGGCAGTCTGAAAAATAGGTCTAATTACTCCTAAATAAAGGGTTGACAGTTAGTTATAAAACTTTATTGGTTTATTCAGTGACTGAACCTTGATTCTATCATAACAGAAAAAGAAGACAGGTCTATTTTACTTGAAGCTCCCTTTTATAACAACTGACTTTGTCAGATTATAAGTAGTAAATATTATTTTATAGTTCATTGTAATAATTTCTGACTAAATAGAGACATATGACTCAAGGAAAATTCATGTATAAATGACAAAGCTAGTCATCAGAGCAATATATTTATTCAACAAACATTCTCTTAGAGTTGTAGCTAAACATAGAAATTCCTCTCAGTAATACTGAATTGTCTTTCTTTAATGTGTGTGTGTGTGTGCGTGTGTGTGTGTGTGTGTGTGCCTGTGTGCATGTGCACTTGTCCACACACTGGCTAAACAGAAAACAAAAGCAATGGGAATGCACATGGATGTTTGTGGCTCATAAACTAGAGAAATAGAGGTCAAGCTGTTGATAATCAAATAAGCATTGGTCCTGATGCTAAGCGGTACATTTTGACACATAGTTAAAAGAGATTGCTGTGTACTCATTTAGTCTGTTTATGATCCCACAAGGTTCTGAAAGCAGGTAACAACATGATTTAAATGATCTCAGCAACATTTAATAAATACACAAATGCACAAATTAATAAATAGCAAGTCAGAAATACTAAGTACCTTTTCATTAATTAGCAATGGTATTATATTCTCACAGACCCACTGATTCTCAATGAATCAGACATAAATAGATCAGTGATTATGCCTCAGAGAAGAAACAGTGTTTACCATTATCAAAGCATTGTTTTTTTTCTCCATCTTATTTGAGTTTGTATTTGAAAAAAAGAGTAGATGGTTCTAAACCACGTAAAATCCTGCAGAAAAAAGTACTGTTCTGATAAATAGTCCTATTTGGTCAAAAATGGGAGCTATTAAAGGGGTAGTGACTTAAATGGAACTTCAGGCACATATTCTTTTCTTAGTATAGATGCATGGCAAGCTAGTATAAGGTGATAACAAGTACATAAAATGATATTAACATCACAGCATAAGAACAACTCAGATATGTCTTTATACAAAAACAAAAGTATTACCTAATTTTTTAGAGCAACAAATAGTTGGAAATCTGAACGTACTTCTGTGAGAAGACTCTGTAGACGAAAAAAAATATCTCCAAATAAAATGCATCATTTGGTATAAACATTTAGTCATTTTTTGTTCTACTAAAGTGAAACATAATCATTACCTTTTCCAAACCATTGTATTTTAATACCATTACTGTAATTGGATATGATTAAAAAAAAAACAGTACAATGCCAGAGAACATCTTATATCTGTTATATCTTATGATTACAGGAAATTATTGATAATAGACAACTTTAACATAATCAGAGCTAGAACTCTGATTTTATATTATAGAGCTTAATAGATTTCACATTTCTAAACCCTTATTAGAGGTGACTAACACTTGTAGAGATCATGTAGCAAGTAATTAGCATAAACATGCCCTGGGATTCATGAAGCTTGGTGCAAGGCCGGCAGTAGGCCTGTGCTGACAGTGCGGTGTGAAGATGGCATAGTAGCACCAAATGCATATTAATGAAAGCACGCCACCGCCACAGCCACATGCACAGGAAAGGAGCGCGAGTGCATAGGGTGCATTGAAGTGCTGCACGGAGGTGTGGAAATGCCAGCTGTCGACGTGCAACCTAAAATGCTTGCATATAACAAGTTGCAAGATAGTAATCACATCTGTCAGTGTCCGTGGATACTGAAACGTATGCAAAGCATGCAAGGAAGTTCCTGCAAACACAAAATGAAGAAGCAAACACAAATGCACAGTAGGGAATAACGGGTCCGTATCCTGCGAACAAATGACATGGAAAAGCATGTGCCCATAGTCCAACGCAGTGTAGATAATTATACCAAGTGGAAGTGAAATGCATCATATATTAGCGAGCCACCAGTAGGTACTTCCAGCCCAATGGTTAGGGTCACCAGCTGACCCGTAATGTGAGGGAGGGTACACAGCTGGGCAGATGCGTCCATAACAAAATACACAATAAATGTACATATCTAGCGACCGTATGTCCGAATCATATCCCAAAAGACATGTAATAGTCACAGACAAAAGGTATGTCCGTATTTCACATACCAAATGTGACAGGAAATAGAATAAGCATGTAAACGAAACAGAAGGAGCATATAAACAGCTACAACAATAAGGAAACATGTAGGCTGAAAGAAACAGTATTATCCGTACTGTCAACTATGGGTATGTGCTGTCCAGTACAGTTGGATATGTGTATGGAATATATCCCATCCTGGACATAGGAAAAGGTGGCATCCTACCAGTGATTAGAACAGTCTGTCAAAATCTGCAAATCAGCGGTACAAGCCAAAACTGTCAGGATGTGTCACAGTTGAATGGGTAGTACCCGGGTATACCAACCATGTAATGAAAGTTATGCATGGGCGTGTACCTATGTGTGTGAGGTATAGCATGTGGAAAGCAAACATGGCAGGGTAGTCCACACAACCATACAGGTACCTGACATATGTAGGGTATTTAATGTGATACTCTGGCTGTGTCATGGGCCAACAACCAAAGCAGTGATGTATGGGGTGTGAGGAATATGTGTGTGTGTGTGGGGGGATGGGTAATGGTACAATCCTCCAAGGCGATACTGTGTCATATGCAGAATAGGTTAACCGGAGGTGTATGAGGGAGCAGCAGGTGAAGCTGAAAGAAACACAAAAACATGTATAAACAGCTGCAATAAAACCAGACGGGCCATACTGTAGAACACAATCCCACAAAAATATGAATACTGAAATGTGCGATACAAATGTATAGACATGTCACCGGGCACATACCCACAGATTGGTCCTGATGGAACTGGCCATAACAAATGCAACACACCTGGATGCATAATGGACTACCCAGCATCCCCTCCACATCACACAACCTGCTCCCTTACCTGAACGTCCACCAAATCCAGCCATACTTGGCCTACTGGTTTGGTGCAGCCACATCTACACATAGTGACCACTACGCATATGTAGTAGGTAGTGTCACCCTAGGCAGTTGCAGGATTGCACACAATGTATCCCTTGCATGAAAACCCCCCAGCACATTTTCATAACGCCAGAAGAATGGTTGGTATTTGTCTTGTTTTGGTCTTGTTCAAATTTTGGGATATCCCTGATGGGATAAGTAACCTGTGTAAACATTAGAATGGAAGACACGAAGTCCAGTCCTGTAGATATCTGGACACAAGTTGGGA
>NC_056746.1:465700715-465767241 GCF_019279795.1 Protopterus annectens
GACTGTGAATGTGTCTGGTTAATAGAACCAATCGTCTAAATGTGTCCCGCATGGTGTTATGCATTGTTCCTGATACAGTGTTCATTCACACCAATTGGTATGTGAGTTCTGCTACTGATGGAAAGTGCATAAGTTGCTGACCACCTCAGGTAGATGATAGCATAATAGAAGAGGTTAAACACCCGTACAACTGCGAGGGACACACCCGTCTGGGCAGTTGTGTCTTGCAAAATGACAGTTATGGCACATGGCCTGTAAGTTCGGGAATGGAGGCTATATAGTGTGTGTAGTGGTGTCAGACATCAATTTGTTGTATCAGTAACAGCTACATGTAATAGGAAACAGTATTATCAATTATAATGCTACATGAATAACATTAACGTATGCAAACCGTGGAGGTCGTCCGTGTACTATTGGCTGTGGGTCAGGCCTCTCAACCAATTGGGGACAAATTTCAACAGAATCATGAACAAGTCAAGAAAACACAAGGACAATCAGGGATACATTTAAAATATTAGAGCTATTAACTGGAAACATTGACAGAATCAGAGCATATGAATTAATACACATTTTCTGAAGTAAAAGAAGTTTGTAACTCTTAATTATTGTCATTATTCATGAAGTGTAATTCACCACCTTTCCTCCAAATGTCACTAGTTTTAGGAGGGATTAAGAGGGACAGAGTTAAAATTTGAGTCAAAATCAGGGACGGCCCTGAAAATCAGGGACAGTTGAGAGGTACGCTGTGGGTATGTGTTGCCCTTGACACATGTGATAGCTCTACATATAGGGTCTATAGGGCCGCCACTAGTCTGAACGGTCAAAGTGGAACCTGCTCTGTAGAACTGTCAGATGTACCAGGGCAGAACATACAGCCATGCATAGTACAGAAATATACATATCAGAACAAATCAAAGCGTAGTCTAGCAGCAGTATAGTTGCTTATGCTACTACATATGACATATCGACGTGTCAGGTACACAAGACCTGTAACAAGCAACCAGTACAGACACCTACAACATGAGAAGGTCCCCTAATCAGGACAGTTGCAATGGCTAGAGTATTGTCCATACTACTCAACTGTCCCTGAATGTCCGTTATGTCCCTGGGTTTGACTGAAAGTCTGACTGTGTCCTTCTTAATCCCTCCTAAAAGTAGTGGCTGTTGAAGGAAAGGTGGTGAATTACACTTACTGACTAATGACAATAAGTTAGAGTTATAAACAACTGTTACTTCAGAATATGTGTATTAAGTCATATGCTCTGATTCTGTCAATGTGTCAATTTAATAGCACTACTTTTGTAAAAGTGTCCCTGTTTTTCATGACCTGTCCCTGATTTTGCAGAAATGTGTCCCCGATTGGTGGAGAGTTCTGGTATTGTCACATGTGATGTGTGATGAGGGACTGTCCCATGCAAAGTGGGAAAGGTGTCACTCCTACAGACTCCCGTCGTGCAATCTGAAAGGTGGTCAACGTGCAGTAGATATGTGGTAGCATGACTCGGCAGACAGCTGCGTTAACAAACTCAAGTCACATGTCAGCATTGCAGAGTATCGTTCCGACGTATCAGGCAGATGGGAACAGATCGCATGAGGAACACGCATATAATATGATTATGTCACTGGACAGGCCGCCGAGTCCGTACAGTCGAATGGCTGCCGTCGCAAAATGGTTAAACATACCCGATACTGTAGTCATGTAGTCCGATGAAATACGCATCACAAGGGATCGCACATGAGTGAGTGCATGAGTGACAAATGTAAGCGGAAATGTCGGAGAGTGAGTGGCCGTAAGCGTGTTTGTCTACCAGTATGCCAGTAGTGCCCTGTCAAAGAAATGTGGAGTCTAAACGTGTATAAGGTGCTGTGACCAGAGGTCAGCAGTGCTTAACACTGTGCAAACCCACGCACAACAGCTTCCACCTCCTGGACTGTGCCTTACCTGGTTTGTATCCAAAGGCGTCGGCCTGTCGGCAAACAAAGAACCACCCTATACATGTGATGGTAGAAGTACCCTGCACACATAGCTCATGTGAATTAACAATAGACCATGGCATATGTACAGACAATAGACCGCAAACACCATACAGCGCAGACATCCAACAGTATAGCAATGTACTGGCAGATATGTCCGGACCACTGGTGTGTGCATGCCTGGCCATCCTGTGTTTCAGTGTGTGAGCATGCCCAGTATGACTGTTATGCATGTTGTAGACTGACAATACCATCATGTGTGTGAGCATGCAAAGTATGGTCAACTGTATTGCATGTGTCACATGTCCAGATAGTTAGTACTGTGTTGCTGACCCCTCCGTTCTACACAGACAGGTGACATGCTGTGTCTGTGGGGTAGCTAATGGTCATGTGGCATTGACAGTTGCTACATGTCTGTATAGCGTGGGGGGACATGCAACCACAACCACAGTCCTACACAGCACCGTGGGTGGTGCACATGACTCTCACATGTGTAGGTGTGATGGGGGGCACAGCCAACAGTTGTACACATCTGCCACTACTGTACTGGTCTGCTGGGTACTCCATGTCAGTGTGTGGACCTACCTAAATTGCTGGTTGGAGGGATACCAGGGTACGTCAGTTCCCAGCATTAATTACCAGCACAGTGGTGTTGGACGTCCTATTACACAACCTACATCAAACAGCCTGGCCTGCTGTCATCTGTGTGTGTCATAGGGGGTTGGGGTCAGTCATTGGGCATATCCACAGGCCATCGTATATCATTTGTCTGTATTGGTCCACATCTGTCCAGCTGCATGGAACGTGTGTGGGCTGTATGGACACACATGATGGTCAGCCCATAATCTGCAGTGGGTTAGGACACCCTGTGTACTACAGGTTACCATTGTGACCCCTGTATGTGCTACAGAGGTCATGGTGCCACTATGGATGTGTACTGTCTGCTGCCCTAGCAATGAGTAAGTACACATTCTAATACAACTGCTACTTGTTAGGTCAAAAGGCATACCTTGGTTGTGTTATGGACTTGAGGACAGTGCTGGAGTGCTGCCTATGTCAGATGCACACAGTGCACCTCCCATACATGGCCGAGCACAGGTACTGTCATGTTTGGCATCCATTGTACTGTGTGCGGGTCAGAGACGGGAAATCCGTGGGTACCTACTGTGTCAGTGCATATGCCTTGTGTTGCCTCTTTGCCAAGGGCAGGTCATACTGTGCACGGGCTTTCGCTGACTGTGCCCTACTCAGGTAGTTCCTTCACCAAGTCACACTGTGCCTGTACAGGCCTTGGCAGTGGTGTTGGTCTGTGTGGCCCTGCCCCATGCTGTTCCTGCTGCAACTGTTACTGCAGGATAACATTGTGTAGCATAGCAAATGCCATAACAATGTGTATGCATGTAGCTTGTGAATACTGCAGAGCCCCAACAGATGTGTCCGGATACCAGAACTGTGAACCTAGCATCCCAAACACATGCACATGTATATGTCTTGCCTGTGCATCCGCCTCAGTATGGTGTGAGTGTTCAGGTGTGTGTGCATTGCTGATGGGTGTTATAAGCCACTACACCAGTGTTTACCTAGCATTCCCAACTAGAAGACTGTAGGGGATGTCCATATAGGCATTGGTGTGCTACAGCTGTGTCAGACACCATATATCGGACACATCATAGCTGCCAGGGCAGACAGCACACACATTCAATCTCATGCCCTGGCCATCGCATATGGCCCAGCTGTTGGAGGATATGCCCCTGCACTGACTGTAGGGCCTACCCTGCTCCCCAGGTGGTGCTACGTGTGCAGGCTATAGCACCCAGTACCCCAGGGTACTTATCCATGTGGTTGAACAGATGCATATTGCTGGTCCACTAATCACATGTGTGGAGGATCTGTACGTGCTCACTAGCATGTGTTGACATGGCATCTGTGAACTGGTGCAATACTCTGGATGCAGATGCCTGTGAGATACCCGTGATATCCCCAGTTGTGCTTTGTGAGGTACCTGTGGCTAGTACACCTAGGCCAACACATCCCATGGTATCCACTGTGATGCGTTTCCCTCTGCCTGTTTGATGTGTTAGGCACAGGTCAACAAGCTGCTGTAGGAGGTCTCTGTCCACCCCATAGTGCTCCAACATTCCCAGCCCATGTAGACCCTGGTAAGTCACCCTCGGTCTATAAAGTCTTATGTCACCCCAGTAAGGGTTGTTCGGCAGCATACACATCCTCACTGCCCCAGCCTCCTGCACATGTTGATATATGTTGCCTGCTGCAGCCCGTGTCATTTGGTTTGACTGTGTCATGAAATGTCCCTGCAGGTATACACCAGTGTTGTAGAGTGTGGACGAAACCTGTGTGTATGCTGCTTACTCACATTAATGTACTGTTCATGTGCGGGCTGACCATGTCATCAGCTGATTGTGCTGATCAACACCTGTTTGTGCAGCCTGTACACCATGACTACCCCACCACTGCTATCATCCCTCCCAACATCACCAGGCAGGTTTAGACACACCCCTAGCTTAGGCGTGCTAAGGCAGGAGCACTCCCGAGGCACAGTTCTGCAATGTACGTATAGTATGTCTGACCCCCCCTCCCATGCTGTCAACTATATTCGAGACCTGCACCTGGCTGACTACACACATACACTCCAGGGACCAGCAGCACACCCTGGTGATAAATGTGATACACCATAGTCAACCTCATCTGCATAGTATAGTCTTCTAATGAATAGTTATATGACCCATACCGAACCTCCAACATTTTAACCACTGCTCAGTGTCACTCAGATCCACACACAACTGTCAACAGGTGCCTTACCATCACCATATTCAATGTCCCATGGTCTTCCCAGCAACAAAATAACCGGTGTCTACACGACTACAACTCGTGGCCCTGCACACCACAGACGATGTGCATTAACACCACGCCATGGCAGATATACATAGATCCCAGGTTATCACGTACAGATCATCTGGCACAAATAGCCAATAGGTGCTGATGTCCCCAGACATATGTTCACATCTATGTCCACCTCTACATCTACATATATCACATATATTATTTGTATACATATATACATGGATATATATATATATATATATATATATATATATATATATATATATATATATATGTATATATATATATATATATATATATATATATATATATATATATATATATATATACATACACACATATACATGTACACACATATGTAGATATGGCATTTATATCACAACAGCGAAACACATGACAGCAATGCATTAGACAGGAATGGAAAGGAAACTACATGTGCCACCTGCATCATGTAGTGTTGTTAATATCAAGGCACGTGTATTATGTTGTGTCACACGTGTCAGACCGTAGCAAGGGTAAGAGTATGGCTGCTGACAGTTACTCACCAGACCTATTGGTGAATGTATGTATTGTCAACCCAGTGTCTTGGCAGAATATGCGGGCTGTGGACACTATATAGGTCAGCAACAAAACAAACTGAACACATCCTGCAGCTAGCCACCCACAGATACCAACACATATGGTATAACTGCCAAACACACACCTGCCATGCCCTGGAATCGAGCATCTACCTGTCTAGTCTACCACACTACAGCATTATGCAGTAACAGAACATGCTACCGAGTTCCAGCATCACCACACTCCCACAGGCATACTTCTAGGCAGATGACATCATCTGCAAAGGCAAAGACGCTGATAGGGAATGTATGTGGTGTGAGCCATCTAAAAGCATTACTCTGTCCCCAGGCAGCTGGAAACACACACACACACACACACACACACACACACACTTGGCAAGGCTGGGAGTCGAACATATACCTAAGTACCTTATCACACTACAGCATTACGCAGTTACAGAATGTTCTACCGAGATTACTGAACACAGCACTCCCAGAGGCATACTTCTAGGTGGATGACATCATCCGCAAAGGCAAAAGTGCCGATAGGGAATGTATGTGGTGCGAGCCATCTAAAAGCATTACTCTGTCCCCAGGCAGCTGGAAATGCACACACTTGGCAGGGCTGGGAGTCAAACATACACCTAACGACCTTATCACACTACAGTATTACGCAGTTACAGAATGTGCTACCGAGATTACTGAACACAGCACTTCCAGAGGCATACTTCTAAGTGGATGACATCATCCACAAAGGCAAAGACGCCAATAGGGAATGTATGTGGTGTGAGCAATCTAAAAGCATTACTCTGACCCCAGGGAGCTGGAAACACACACACACACAGGCAGACATTTGGCAGGGCTGGGAGTCGAACATACACCTTACTACCTTATCATACTACAGCATTACGCAGTTATAGAACGCGCTACTGAGATTACTGAACACAGCACTCCCAGAGGCATACTTCTAGGTGGATGACAGCATCCGCAAAGGCAAAGACGCCGATAGGGAATGTATGTGGTGTGAGCCGTCTAAAAGCATTACTCTGCCCCCAAGGCAGCTGGAAACACACACACACACAGAGGCACACACTTGGCAGGGCTGGGAGTTGAACATCCACCTAACTACCTTATCACACTATAGCATTATGCAGTTACAGAACACACTACCGAGATTACTGAACACAGCACTCCCAGAGGCATACTTCAAGGTGGATGACATCATCCGCAAAGGCAAAGACGCCGATAGGGAATGTATGTGGTGTGAGCCATCTAAAAGCATTACTCTGTCCCCAGGCAGCTCAAAACTCACACACACACACACACACACACACACACACACACACACACAAAAAATTGTAAGGGCTGGAAGTCGAACATACACCTAACTACCTTATCGCACTACAGCATTACGCAGTTACAGAATGCACTACCGAGATTACTGAACACAGCATTCCCAGAGGCATACTTCTAGGTGGATGACATCATCCACAAAGGCAAGGACGCCAATAGGGAATGTATAGAGAGTGAGCAGTCTAAAAGCATATTACTGTCTCAAGGTAGACGTAGACAAACACACGGCAGTGGTGTGATCGGGGCAACTGCCTATCTACTGAGCACTACAACAACACTACATAGATATGGGACGCGCCACAGACAGTACACCCTTCAAGACAGTCTGTCAGTGTGTTCAATGTAGGCATCCAGCATGACGTGGAAAATGGACATCTGTTGCCTGGATGACCACCATCGCTATACAGGATGTCAATGGCCATGCCCATACACAGAGGCACATCACTGACACAAGGTCTCACTGGGCATGCCCACACACTTAGTATCACACGTCCGTTTGGAATGTACTGTGTGTCCGTCTACACAATGGTGTACTGGGCATGCTCACACACTTAGCAGTTGCAAAGGGCCATCTTGC
The DNA here is from genome assembly GCF_019279795.1 of Protopterus annectens. Lineage (NCBI taxonomy): Eukaryota > Metazoa > Chordata > Ceratodontiformes > Protopteridae > Protopterus > Protopterus annectens. Next base: position 465,708,039 of record NC_056746.1, read on the forward strand.
ATGCACATGGATTCTAAACACGGAAGGGCGCAGTGTGGAATGACCTGTGTTTCCATCTACACAATGGCGTACTGGGCATGCTCACACATGTAGCAGTTGCAAAGGGTCATCATGCATGCACACGGATTCTAAACACGGAAGGGCGCAGTGTGGAATGTACTGTGTGTCCATGTACACAACAGCATACTGGGCATGCTCACACACTTAGTTGCAAAGGGTCATCTTACATGCACATGGATTCTAAACATGGAAGGGCATAGTATGGTGTTACTGTCCCCACGTACATGAAGGCCACTCACATGTACTGACCAGTACACACTCAGGAGCCTTCACGGATGTCTCAGGTGCAGATCACAGAGGTACACACCGCAGTCTACTATGTAGCCCTCAGACATCACCATGTCATTGGACCAGCAATACACAGCCATACATTACCACAACACCATGTGACTCATGACCAGTGGACTGTACATAGGTCTACAGCAACTGTGCAGACTACACATGTACCGACAGGGTCCATCATGTGATATGCATTGCAATGATACCACTGTACATAACCAGGTCAGCTCTACACATAACAGGGGCCCTGGGTCTTACACAGCTGTGACAGATGACTGTCGCTGTACACCAAAGAACACACATGTTTGGATATGACATACATGTAATCGCAGCGGATATGTGCATGGACCACACACACAACACATATGCACATAGCATAGCATTTGCTGTCCTCCATGCAGACAAGTGGCTACAGCAATCACACGAACGCAAATGGAAGGTGGGTCCATGGCTGTTGAATGCTAACAGTACATGAGGTAGCAATGTTGACCAAGGACACATTCTCTCTGTACTAGTTACCCATGACACCCATCATATCATACAACAGTCCATGTGTTATGTATGTCATCACACATGTCCACCAATTGCAATGCATACAAACATGGCTACATGACAGGCATGTAGGACCAACACACATGTACAATTTGTAGTGTGCATGCAGCTACCATGCATGTGCAGTAGCTGATGTATGTAACTCATCTGTGCCTAACTACAACATGCAGTTGCAATGCAGCCTCGTCATTGACACCTGTATATGGTGAAATACTGACAGTACGGTAGGATGTACATCAGGTATGGCTGGATGTGTGTACATAAAGTGGTGATCCACCTGTGCAGATAGATGTTTGCCGGGGATGGCTCACAGGTGTGTTGCACACCATCCTACCATTACATGTGCAAACAGTACGCTATGCTACTGTTACTTGACGGTGAAGACATAAAACCTACACAGCGGTCAGGTGTTAATGACTGTAAGTCATTTGACACCTGTAACACTTACATCCTCCCATGTGCATATAGCAGCACAATTGCCGGAGGTAGTGCTGGTACACATAATGTGGCCAATACTGCTGCATGTCTGTCAGACGTATCATCATATAGCAGGTGTATCATTCACAGTACTGCCATGTGTGTTTGTGACCATATATGCCACATATGGTGGGGAATGCATCCCAATTGTTACACACCCCTGTACACTGTTGCAGAGATCTGTACATACTGCAGTGTGGAAAGCATGACGCAGGCAGGGGTGGTGTGTGTATCACACACATATCAGCTATCCATATGTGAGTGACATTTGTGGTCTCCACAGTGTGTGTGTGTGTGTGTGTATGTATGTATGTCTGTCTGGTGCATGGAGTGAGGGTGTATGTTACCATACAGAACACACAGGATTCCTAACACCTCATGGTGATGCAGTCTACTACCCTGTTGATGCCGTTGGTCTCAGCCGTACTGGCTACCTGTACATGTTCTTCCTCTGTGTCACGTCATGTGGGTGCACAGTACTGTGAGGGTGATTACCACATAGGCAGGGGTCCTCACCTCAACACTATGGAGTGTGCATTATAGTGTTGTTGACCCCGTGAGTGTGGGCATGTTCCTGTAATGTGACAGGGTATTACTGTTACACAGTGAGGCCTCATGCTATCAAGTAGCCTCTAACGTTGTCATCGGCCGGACCGCTCTGTACAACCCCTGCACCATGTCAACATACCTGTGATGTGACCTGGTATGGATGTCACGTCTCTAGCCACTGTAGCCTATTAAACAGCCCACATGCTTCTGGATCAGTATATGTGTGGACATCTGTGGTATGTTAGCCTTTCCAACAGTCAGGTTGAGGTATAGTATAACATGCTGATATTGCCATACATGCCTGTGAGTACTCCACAGTTACACATTGGAGATGGGAGACTGCAGACACTGCTACCTGTAGGCACATGCAAGTAGACCATAAGGAGGGAACCAGGGCATCATTACCAACATGCTGTTACTGTTGTTACCGAGACACATACTGTGAACATATAACAATGCATGCTAAACCTGTACTACATGGTATGTCTGATGTGTGTCAACAGTACACCACTAATGTAATATACACTTCTCTCACCATTCTTACACAACTAATGTAATATATACTTATCTCACTATTCTGTTCACCCTGTGCATCAGACCATTTGAGCATGACCCTGCACCGATGGTGTGGATGACAGGGATGTGGCACAGGCTTCATCATATGCACAGCATGATAATGTTTGCCAGGGGCATAGCCTGCACCAATAGATGACAGTGTGGGTAAGGGCCGGTGATCTGATTGGACATGTCTGTTCAGTATGCATGTGGGTATTGTGGTGCCCTACAGATGTGTTTGCTGTGTGTGTGTATGTGTGCATACAGTTCTGCCTTTTGTGAGGCCTACACAGGGGTATTATTGACAGCTCCAGATTGTACAGACCAGGATGTACAGCTCACTGTGTCCGGCCATGGCCACGTGACCTGTGCCTGCCACGGGTTGCACGGGCACTAACAGGCAGAGGTACAGATTGGCTACTGTCCGATGACACATGTCCGCTGGAACCATGTCCCCACTGGGAATTCCAGGGCCATGTCCACGTGGCCTGCTGTATCCTGGTGTGGACAGCGCAGCACCAGCTGCACTGCTACTGCTACTGCTACCGGCACTATGGGAGCGGCCATGTGAGGTGGCATGCTCACGTTGACCTGCACTAGGTGGTGTAGCTGGCCTATGTCTATGTGGCCTACGCCTCACTCCTACCAGATGTTCCAGCACAGACAGCTCACGCTCACGGATTGCCATGCCATGGTCAAGGATTCCGACCATGTCACCCAATCGCCTGTCCAGAACATCAGCAATCTGCTGTTGAGCATTTGCCAATGCCTGGATGTTGTTGTTTAGAGTACGGATAGCAGCCCTCTGCAGCCTCTGCCCTTCTCTGTTCTGCCATTCAGCACATGCCTGTGCCACCATTACTGTCTGGAATATGCATCTGGTGATACCAGCTGCTGCGCTCTGCCCTGCAGATGCATGTCTGTGAGAGGTCCTCCTTCGAGCAGCACCGGCCACATGCCTGTGTGGCACATTTGCAGTCATTACACTGACACCATGGTGTGGAGACACACTGTCTGTAGCCACCACACGTTCCTGTTCCACGCTAACAAACGCTGACTGTCCTTCCTCTATGGCCACTGGTGATGCGGTATGTGTTGGCAGCAGAACTGTGTGCGGGGAAGAGGGGGACATAGCTGGGATGGCAACCATTGGCACAGATTCAGCCCCTGACAACCCTGCCTGTACCTCATGCATATGTTCATCACTGCTAGCATCTGTGGGGACACTAACATCAGATGGACCGCAGGAGGGTAACGCACCTACATCACCTGTGAATGCAAAGAAAGACTCTAAATTATAATAGACACACGCACAGACACACACAGACACACCATGCACGTGATTTGATAGACGACATGCAGCATGCATGTGATACAGCAGACAGCATGCAGCTCAGACATTAATAGTGTTAGATAGCATACCTCCCTGGGGTGCACACTACAGCAAGCAGGTATTATATCAGTAGCCATGCAGTTCACACAATCATCGTAGTTAGTATGCATCCCCGTGATACACCATGTGGACCAGAACAGGTTAACAGTACACGTGGCTGACGTGACCTTGACACGTAATCTGCTGACGTGTGCATTAACATGCATACATGTCTGACACAATGGTGTCCTGACACATGTACAGCATCATAATGGGCATCACATTGCAGTGTTGTCTGTACGCCCTACAGATAGAATGCATGTTCAGCAAATGCACATGAGCATGGAAGGGTAGTGTGAGCCATCTACATTGCTATTCAGTGTGAAGTACAGACACTGTGCCATTACATGGCATCATGAGGCGTCTATATTGCTATACAGTGCATAATATGCACACATTGCATAGCCATAACTGCATTCATACCCATGACATAACTGTGGATTGTGACCCACGATGCTGAGGTGTATACACACCAAACCATGCTGTGTCATGTGACAGGTCACTGGAAGACCTACAGATGACACCCCTGCACAACTACTACAGAGTCTTAGCTGCCTGGCAACCATGTCCACACATGGCAGACTTGTCAATTCACCATGTCCCACATGACATTGATGTACCAAACACACGAGGTGCACAGCTAACGGTGATGTCTTACAGCAGCAAGGGAAATGTACAGTATCTGTGGCCTGATGTGTTGTCATTGTCTGTGGAAGCTGTACAGGTGACTACTGTCATGCTATGACACATTTGTGATGTTCAACACATCTTATATGGTAGACTTAAGTGACACCTCCACTAGCTGTGCACAGGCTTTTAGGATGTCCAGTGTACCACATCAACTGTATAATCAGTCAACTAAGGCTATAATTGGACCATGTGTGGACAATGTGCAACAGGATGTATACACATCACAGTGAACGTGTGTTGGCCAAATGTTTGTGATGGCCGTCTATCTCACATGTCTGTGTTGTCCCATGTGACATACACCCATAGATGTCAGATATGTCACCATCCACAGGGCTATGCAGACAACGGGTTGTACGTTTGGTATGTGGGGTATGTGTTATGGGATAGTGTGACAATATTGCAGCCAGAACACTACATGTCTGGGACATGTCAGATGGCACATCACAATGTGTGCACCCATTGCAGGGGCATATAACACAATGGTGACTCCTGTGGGCTGCCCATATCCCAACTCACTGTGTGGTACTGTTTGCGTACCCCATGTGTTGTTCCAATGTATAGTACATATGCCTACATTGTACAACACCTCCACCATTGTATGCACAGCTGTCCACACATGTAGCAATGACAGATACTGTGGTTTCATGTCAGTGTATCATTTCGTTTGTAAATATTGCACATGGGTAGCCAGTGTGAATGATGGGTGATGCTACCTGTATATCGTGACTGGACCGAACATTAAGTGTACAAGTGTTAGCTGGCCACATGGCGAATATATCTATGCTTTAACATGCCAGATACTAATGACAGTTTCACCTGCAATGGACTGATGTCTGTGCGGCACACCAGAGGTACCTGTATAGGGGTGACACAGCAGTTTGAACATTATCCATGACTGTATGACAGCCACAGGGTGCACTGTGCATGTTAACACATTCACCTGTACAATGGCATATAGTATGCACATGTGTGCATACACAGGGTAGCATACTGTAGTATGCAGCATGTGTGTCAACATACCTTGCATATGATGTTACATTACATAATGTACAGTGACACATGCAACTAAATGGGATATAATAGTTATATGTGCAGTACTGACTTACCAGGCAACTCCAAGCTCATTGGTTGAGAGACACCCACCTCCACGATGGCAGCTAGTGTTTGTGGATGCTGTTCTGAGGGTGTCCCCAGACTGGCCAGTAGCTCCTCGGTGTGTGGGAGTGGGGGCTGGGTTGGTGGCCCACAACCTGTTCCACCTTGTTCCCTGGTGATTGCAGTGGCACGCTGTTTTGCATGTCGTATCAAGTCCATGCAGTGTCTGCGCACCTGCTGGTAGGTGCGGTTATGGCCACCCACATCATTCACCCTCCTGCGAAGATCTTGCCACAGGTCATCACGCAGCTGGGCATGCTGTGGCACATAGCTGAACAACACCTCGTAGTTCTCATGGAGGTACAGGATGAGGACATCATCCTCCTGGCAGCTGTACGCTGGCAGGCGTGAATGAGGCATTATCTGTAAGACATAATGATTCTACCACTAAAACAAGCGTTTGGAATATAAAATAAAAAAAAATTGTCAGCGAGACCTGAACGCAAACTCGCTACCACTTACAACGATGTTGCCAACAGCAAATATACACAGTTCCAACACCACGGAAAGTATAAAACCAGGTTTAATATTAAAAAGTTAAGTGCTTTCACCCGCACATAGCGAGCTTCATCAGAACAGTTGATGCAACAAATAGACGACATTTAAATACCAGTTCTTGGCACCAAAATGTCTTAAAGCTATAGGCAATGAATAATATAAAATCAACATTTTCATTTTCTATTATAAAATACTAACCATGATATATATATATATATATATATATATATATATATATATATATATATATATATATATACATATGTAAGTAAAGTATCTATAAAATACAAATGTAAACCAACCAACTATTATTGTGCTTACCAAAACAGTTCATATAAATTGTTTCATAAATATTGTTTGTATGAAAAAATTATTGTAATAAAAAATGTATAAACCTTCATATTGAATACATTACCTATCTAACTTCAAAATGGGTTTAACAGTTATAAATTCATTTAGTCCGGGTGGTGTCATGGCATCAGTTAACAATTGCCACCAAAACTCTCTATATGCTAGAAAATTCTTAATATTACCATCTCTGGGATTTATAGTTACATTTTCTAATATGGCAAATTTAAAATAATGATCCTCACTCCGGCTCTTTATATGTTTATAAAGTGCATTTTTAGTGTCATTGGTTCTAATACTGTACAAATGTGAATAAATTATTTTTTTAAATTTTCTCTCAGTCTTTCCTATATAATAGGATGGGCATGTCATACATTTTGCAAGATAAACAAGCATGTTAGTATTGCAATTGCCATATTTAAAAGTAATTTTAGTTTTGTTAATATTATTCAAAATTAAATATTTCTGTACATTTATGGCATAACATTGATGGCATGCCCCACATTTAACAGTATGTCCAATTTCCTTCTTCAAACCTTTATTGCCATGTTCAAGTAATTCTTTTAAATTACTGCCCATTTTGTATTCAAAAGAAGGCTTAGATCCTAGGATGTCAATTATTTCTTGATCCGTTAAGAATATATGCCAGTTCCGATTCATAATAGCTTTAATATAGTTACTGTGGGGACCAAATTCAATAATACAAGCTCTATTATATGTATTATTGTCACTCTTAGTTGTAGTGACAATTTTATTTTCCATTTCTGAATTCTGTTTCATATTCAAACCCAAAAGAGGTACAAACTTCTTCCCCCATTCACTTGTAACATATGCGTTAACATCCAACATCATATCATGATCATAACCCCATTTTTTAGATAAGTTGTTAATATATTTTACCTCATCTAACATATCAGTATATTTTAATGTCATTCTGATAGCTCTAATACACTGTCCTTTATAAATATTATATTTAAGTTTTCTTGGATGGTTACTATGAAAATCTAAATATGAGTTAGTGAACGTAACTTTTCTATGAATGTTGGACTTAAAACTGTTACCTTCACTGGTAATGAGAGTGTCTAGATAAGCTACTCCTATATTGTTATATTCAATAGTAAATTTCAAATAGTCACTACTGCTGTTAAGATATTCTACAAAATTTATAAAAGAATTTTGGTCCCCATTCCATAAGATGTAAATATCATCCAAAAATCGTGAATAATATTTTATGTTGACTATATGTTCACTTTTGAAGATTTTTTCCTCCTCCCAATCTAGCATAACCAAATTGGCGTAGATGGGGGCACAAGCTGCCCCCATAGCTACACCTTTGGTTTGCCTAAATGTCTCTCCTTCATAGTGAATGAAATTGTTTTCAAGTACTAAAGTCATTAATTCGGTGATGAGGCTAATCCTATCCCAACTGTATTTTCTAATACTGTTAGTGAAAGCCTCAATTCCTTGAATTGGGGGTATACATGTGAACAAATCAACAACATCTATGGAAGTAAATAATAAACCATTGCTGTCTAAATTTAACGGAAAGTTCTTTAAAAACTCCCATGAGTCTTTTACTAAATGTTTGATCTCAGCATAAATTGGTTTGAGTATGGTATCTATAACAACTCCTATTGGAAATGTCTTAGATTTACTTCCCAATATTATTGGCCTGAATGGGGGATCTAATATATTCTTATGAACTTTGGGTATACCCACAATAGTTGCCATAAGTGGAAATTCAACTACCATAAACTTGTACAATTCCTCCGTTATCCTCTGTTCTAATAAATATTCTTCTAAGTACATATCAATTCTTCTGTATGCAATTTGAGCCTCATTCATAGAGGCCACTATATAATTTCCTGAACTGTGCAATATTTAATGTATTATGGAACTTTAAGCTAAAGAGTCATATATCACAATCCCTCCACCCTTATCGGGTTTCATGACTCATATTGTTGTTGGATCTTAATTCTTCCAAAGTTCTAATTTCATCATTTGTTAAGTTGTTCTTAAACTTTTTCTTTTCAATTTTATTATTAAACTGATAAATTTCCCTAGTGACCATTTTGTCATACATTTGAACATTGACATTGTTTGCAGGTATAAAACTGCTTTTCTTTTTCAATGTATCTTGTTTAACAGTAATAAGGTTCTTATCTTTAAACATAAGTGCTAAATTTAACTTCCTGATGTATTGCTTAAACTCACTTAAGCAATCAACAACATGAAAGTGGGAACATCAGGAAGTTAAATTTAGCACTTATGTTCTACATACCTTGTTATCATTCCAGACTTTCGTAACTATCTCTCTTACACTGTTTAAACAGTTCTATTGTATGAGCATACGGTTTGAATGTCTGGCAAGTCATCCTTATATACGTTGATACCTGTAACGTGGTTTCCTTCCGCCAATTGGTGTTCCTGAGTGAATTATTACTTGCACATCAGCTGTGCAGCTACTCCATTCACCAATTACGTGGCAACAGTGGGGTATAATTGAATTCTCCACTTGGGCGTTGCCCATTTGCCCTAACTTCGGGGAGATGGCCTGTATTGTGTTTTGTTGTGTATAATTGCAACTGCTATGTGTAAAGACACGGATAGTTTGGATTCATGTCCCCCGTGGATTGTGTGTGATGGCTAGAGTATGTGGTTCTACATGTGAGTGTACCTGTCATCCCAACCGTCTGATAAGGGACTATTGCAAACAAAACCTGTAACATTGCCGTTTGTTCCATTATACAACGGCTACAATTTCACATGGCACCTTTAAAATGTGTCTCTCACAAGGTATGTAAACGCTTCTGCAGATGAAATTGATTGACTGGATGTTTGTGCTGTAATTACTGTCTGTATTGCTATAGTTTCATGTGTGGGGGATGTAGGTGGGTGTACGTAGCATATACAGGTATGTGGGGCTTGCATTTCTACATATTCCATATATGTGTGTGGGCTCCTTCCCTAATTAAAGACCTATCAGTTAGTAGACTTTTTTTACGGGCATATAAATTGGGCCATTGTTAATTGGTTTCTATATAGTATGCAGGTGAGGTTGATAATTCCATACCTCCGGAATTACAGCGATATATAAAGGGATGTTACTAAATGACAGCTGTCCCGTGTATTTCTGTCCCAGATATTTGCACTCATTGCAGTTGTGTTGGTAACTGAACCTCTTTGGGATGGGTTGCCACCTTTTCAAATGGCCATTGTGGGACACTTGCGGGACACACATCCGTGCTTACAGGCCAACACATACCCACGGTCAGTACACAGGATAGCACATACTTTTATCCTCAATACATACTTATTGTTGTAGGACTTTGGCTACTTATCATATTGCATGTAACTCAGTTAGTTTACATATGGATGAGTTTCTTACATACAGGCATAACTATTTAATGCAACTATTACATAATATATGGGACATAATAATGTCCTACAATCTCGGACATTTGCCCTTTTTAATGTTTTATGTCAGGACACAACTGCCCAGGGAGGGGCTGTCCCTCCTAATGTGCGACAGGTGGTAATCGTATGCCTACGGCTAGCTATAACCACACCTACCATAATGATCTACCTCCGAGTTGGCACTAACAGACACGCGATGCAGACACACACACACACATTACAGTCACACGGACACACACATGGCACCCTCAACACACAGCACCCTCAACACACTACACATACACAGACTATGGCAATCACAAGCACAGTTGAACACAGTACCTAAGTGGACCGCAACACCAGCAGCGGTATCTAAATGTCCCTTCATATCGTGATAATATTACTCGCGGTTCTAGTGTTCCGGTACTGTGTTCTTTCAGTCTTTCAGCCTTGTGGTTATGCGTGTCAGTATGTGACACGTTCCATAGTTGGCGGTATCCTATTTATTTGTACCTCCATGGTTGTGTACATGTCGTTGACCTATCTATATATTTGCAGATATCGGTGAATCTGTATATATCAACATATATCTCTCTATCACCCTTTCTATCTGTATTATATATATTTGTATATATATATATATATCTGACAGAGAGAGTGACAGGCAGAATACACCTTTCATTGTGTACTTGTCGGTGTATACTGTTTACTGGACTCCGCACGTTTGTGTTTGAACTTGTCACAATACACACCTGCCGTAGGTACATCTTGGCTACCATAGTGTTAGGTGATTGTATACATAATTGCGTGTTCTACTCCTGGCAGTGGTCGTTTTACCCTTCAGAGCAGGCACTATTAGTACAGGGGTGAATAATGCTGGTTTCACCTGTTCTGGACATCATTGACCATGATCTGCGTGATATTCAGAGAAGCTTAGCCCTGTTTCGCGCATATTGGTATAGTCATATTTAAATGACGCTTACCAGCACTGGGCAACACATATTCCCACTAACGTGTGCTAAACATGATCTGATGACCTGCATCAGACATGCATTATTCGTGCCTTCGGGATTACGTTACATCCCTTGCAGGATGTGGGACTGGGAACATGCACGACGTTCACTACATTTACCACTTGGGCATCTGGGATTTGTACACGTGTTATGGCATTTTGCATGTCGTGTATACTACGGCTGTTACTCCATACTGCAATCACATGGGTAAAACAGTTAGTTTACATATGGATGAGTCCAATTAATGGTATGTCCATGTGATGTTTACTGGATGTGCTCCAGCATTGGGTATGTATATCACAGTGAGCCACACACGATAATGTGCTACACCTTCAAACGACCGTAGGTGGAGCATGCTGGGGTGATGGATATCTGTCATGGGTACACCCCATGCCTTGACACGACATCCATGATTACATTATGTGGAACCTCTCATTAACGCAGCAAGGAATTCGTGCAGAGTGTGTGGAGAACAGTGCTTACACACATGTGATCCCGCGATTGCCTCTGCTCTACTGAGCGACAGTTGGTTACTCGATGTTGTGGTGACAGCAGACACTGTTTGCCTCGTTTGGTGTATGGCCTCTGACAATCGGGCGTGTACCTACCGATGTACCTAGGAACCTATAAACACAACACCAACATATGCTGATAGGTGCATGTACTGTTCAGGTGTTGACATTTCTTGTTCCAATAGCTGTTGTGTGTACAATGTTTGAGGGCTGTCTATGTAGGATTCACACAGTAGGCTACCTATACATTACAATTTACAGGTGGTCGTGTGTGTGTGCCATCCATTTTACTGTGTGTGCAGGTGGAGAGGTGTGTGAGTCCATAGGGGCCGACACTGTCAGAGTATGTGCTATACGTTCCCTCTTTGTCAAGCCATAGGCATATTGGGCATGCCTCTGTCTGCCTACTGGGGCTGGCACAGGGTATTTATGGTCTGAATCCCTCTGTGCCTGTGATGGCCTTGGCAATTGTGGCGGGCTATGAGGGCCTTCACCATTTTGTCCCTGCTGCAGCTGTTTCCGCAGGATCATATTATGTAGCATGGCACATACTATGAAGATGTGGGCACACGTGCCTGGAGAGTACTGCAAGGCTCCACCAGATGTGTCCAAGCAACGGAACTGTGATTTCAGCATCCCAAACACACGCTCTATGATGATTCTGGTCTGTGCATGTGCCTCATTATGGCATTCTCGCATGGGTGTGTGTGCATTTCTGATGGGAGTCATCATCCACGGCTCCAGTGCATAGCCAGCATCCCCCACAAGGTGGCCATGTGGGATGTCCCCCCTGACAAATACCTGATACAGCTGTGAGGCATGCCAGATATGGGATTCATGGTAGCTTCCAGGGCTGCCAGCACACACATCCATGATAATGCCCTGGGCATTGCACAAGACCTGGCAGTTGATGGAGTGGAATCCCTTGCGGTTTATGTAGCGCCTGCCATGCTCACCAGGTGGTGAATTTATATGTATGTGCGTGCAGTCTATTGCACCCAGTATCTCTGGGTAGTGTGCCACATGGTGTAAGTGACACATATTGCTGGCCAACTCCTCTTGAGTTCGGGGGAAGTATATATGCTCATTGGCATGTGGTAACATGGCATCCAGGAACTGGTGTAGTACCCTGGATGCTGATGCCTGTGAGATCCACATTATATCTCCAGTTGGCCTTTGAAAGGTACCTGTGGCTAGTATTCACAAGCTTACACATACCTTCGTGTCCACTGGGATGGGTTCCCCTCTGTTGTTTCTGATTCTCAGGCGTGGCCAGCACAGCTCAACTATTTGCTGAAAGATGTCCCTGTCCATACTATCTCCAGATCATGTAGCCCCTGGTAGGTTACCCTTGGTCTGAACACTCTTCTCCTCCTCCTGGGCCTGTGGTGGTTGTCAGCATCATCCTCCACAACACCGTCTGTCTCTAACACATGGTGATGAATCACAGCTATGGCAGCTCCCAGCATGTACATTTTAAAAGTTTCCCATGTGTTTACACCTATGGTGCAGTGTTTGGGAATACACAGGTGTGTGTAGGGTGCTTTCACACTTTATACTATTGTGCTGTGAACACCGATGATGTCATAGGGTGTGTATGTATGATCGTAGCTATAGGGTATCTTATGTGTTTTACTACAGGAACTACTATTGTGGTGCCTTTGGTGTTGAATTCCATTTGGCTGCCGTGGATTACCTTTTGCCCCTCCCTTTACATTTCTTCAAGTTTCACCTACCATTTTCTGGCATGCATCCTGCAGCCTGCTTTCATTTGTACTTTCCTAGACCTGGCTTATCTTGCGTAATGTGTTCTATTGCCGGTCCACTGTAGGTTTGCTTTGCTCTGCTATGACAGTTCTCCTTTCTTTACAATCCGACACCTCCCATATCCTGTTTTGCAGGTTTCTGTGAGCAGACTTGTCAGCTGCCATCGATTGCCCGCTGTGAGTTAATAGGTGTTAATTGCTCAGTTGTACTCCAATTACCCTACTGCGGCACTTCCTTCTTTTCTTCCCCTGACCTTCCTGTTTGTGCTATGGTTCATGGCGCGTGCATCCGCTTACTAGGTTTTGGGCATGTTTTCATCCCCGTACACATGTGCTTTTGTGCACCATATGTGCTCTCAGCTAAACAATGCTATACCTACCTCCCCACCCCTGTCCTGTGGCTTTGCTTAGCAACGGCCAGTTCAGATTTGCATTGCTCCAATGTGCTTACAGCTACAGTGGCACACTCCACTGCTAATGTCATGTATACCTCTGAGACACTCCTCGGTGTTATAGCGCTGCGCCGTATGGTACCTCCTTAATCCGGCGGGACGTTTGCGATTCAGTATTACCTGCCTCATTTGCATGGCATTGACTACTAATTCATAGTTACCACGCTGAACACTGTCACAGACCCTTAACAACCCTTGCAGCTTGGTTGTGGTGTACCATGCATACCATTGAGTATTATGGTGAAATCCTGATTTGTATTACATTGCGATTTTATGACATTTGTATATATTTTCTTTGTGTTCTAGTTTGCGCACACATGCCCTGTGGTTGTACTTTGCATTACTGTGGACATGACATTAAATGTTATTTTTTAGGTGTTGTGCATCTTTACTTATGCCTTTGGCTGTGTATTTAGCCATTGGCATATGTTAACTTTGTAATACATGAGTCTGGTCCACTTCCATAGCTCCGATGTCCTGTTTGGGAAAATGTAAACCATGTTTTTTGGTTTACATTTCCGTGGGCTTACACTATGCCTGCGCCACTTCATGAATCGCTATGTACCTTCATTTGCATGTTGTGGCACTGCGCATGGGATGATTAGCATACCTAAGCCGAGGGCTGCGCATTTCTGGCATACGCCGGTAGTGCACGTGGAATTGGATCGTACCTGAATCGCTCGACGGCCATATTTGGTGTTATACCGCCTACGCTACACCTGCGCCTTGCGCAAGCTTCATGAATCCCAGGGATGTTCTTTATGTTAATGTAGTAAATGTGGAATTGAGATTAATCTCCAAAAATGGAAAAAGACAGGCTTGCTAAGCACGTTTCTGATATCAAGGTAAATTCTTTGATAGCAATGCCTCAAGTGCATAATAATTTAGTTATGACTAAAGACCTGATCATAATCCATTATATTATGCACACATATGATATGTATATCACAACTGACACATTTAATCAGAAGAGCCATGAGTTCTATAGCAAGTTACATTTTCTAAGCACATAGCACTTAAAGTCTGAAGATGGAAGCAGAAAGCCTGGCTCACATAATGATCTAGAATATGGACTCTCAGTGGTCCCTGTCATGAGATAACCCCTGGGGCATACACAAAAGGCTTTCATTAATGCACATAAAGTAGTAAAAAATATGGTCCTGGTTCTAGCTATTTGATATGACTGCATATATCTATATCTATATCTATATCTATATCTATATCTATATCTATATCTATATTCAGCCATTTGACTTTTAAGTGCAGTATGTTTGGAAGTGGACTTTGAAGCATAGGCATCTAAAGTAAGATTAACTTGCCAAACACTTTCTGTAAGATTCATTCCCATTTCCACATTGGTGTAACATGTTAATTTAGGCGAAAAAATTAACTGCAGACCTGCTGGCAAAAAAAACAAGTAAACCAGAAGCCAAAAATTTAGCGCTTTCATCCACTGTTTAATACGTGAACTTCCTCAGAAACATTTTCAAATGATTTCCAGTTCTTTAAATAACTTACTAAACAGGAAATTGTGTTTATGTGTGCATCAGTGAAAACTTGTTGTTCTGTGTATACAATGTGCAGGGTAATAACAAGGCATGCATACAAATGATGTTACTGTTGCACTCTTTAATACAAGCCTGAAAACATGTTTGAAATTATACCAGTTTGATGGAACACACTGTGACACTAGGAAGAAGAAAGTGAAAAAATACCATCCTCAGTTACATACAGCAGTGTGCTAACTGCTTTGACATGGACTCTTCATATCAAGCATAACATCAGCTAATAAAGCATATACAACTAAAAGAGGCCACTGGCATTGCCTTCAGTCTGAAGGAATCACTTACTGAGGCACACTGCTGCCAAGCTCATTTGCACGACAGATGGCAAAATATTAGCACATGTAATTAGCTTTTGAATTTTTGCATTTGGATGAGAACTGGCAGTAGGCTTTACTAATTTATGCCAACTGTCAAGGAAATGCTGAGGACTGAAATACAGATTTCTGTTTATAAGTCATTTCTGGCCCCATGTATTGTGTATGAGTTTTTTTTAACCAAATTAAAGGTGTAAAATTGGGTTGATAGGGCAATGGTGAAAAAGGGGAGGGCAAGCAGAAGGTAAGACACTGGGGGAGTAATTAAGGAATGAGCAAGATAGTGGTGAGAGAGAACAGTGTGTACTTCTGCACTTCTCAGGTTTTGCCCATTAACACTTTGTGTCCATTTGTCCACAAGCTAAGCATGTATACGTACAAAGATTCTGGGACATCTGCATACTTATATCACAAATGATGTGTGACAACAACTTAATAATGTTATCTGACCAATTTGATTAAAACAGGTCTGTAATATAAACACACAGGTAGAATGCAGAGATTTTTATGGAGCATTTTTCTTTTTGTGGGACAGGCACCCTTTTTATTTTTTAAAGAGACAGCGAAACATTGGGGGAAAGTATTTAGGAATAACAGGGGTAGGTGGATAGGTAGGTTGGGTAGGTTAGGTAGCAGACAAACACATACAGAACATAAACATCAGAAAGGGACAGTAATGGGCAAAAATGGGAAAAGGAAAGAAATGTGATTATGGAGGTGTATCCTTGTCCATCATGAACACAGTGGGAATCTAATCCTCACCCTCAGATTTTGTCACCATTATCTCCTGTTGTAGACAACTGGGGCAGTGCTCGATGGGGCATCTACTGCAGAATTCTTTCTCCATGACTGAGGTGGGCACTAATGCCCCTCTCCATAATCTCTGACACCTGACCTGAGTGACACAATCATCAACTCCACTGCCATTACTCATGGTGAATACCACCACATCAGCCTCTGGGGAAAAGATACCTGATACAGGTGGTGTAGGTAATACAGATGTGGAAGCAACCCTGCCAGGTTGTGACCAAGAAGTGTTGAGAGCCTCTGTTGCCAGTGGTGGTACTGCTGCAGTCACCTGTGGAAGGATGTTAGTCTGGGCAGTTGTGAATGGCCTGACTGGCCTAGCACCTTGTGCTGTTGGCCATCATGAAGCAGGAATAAATGTTGAAATGTGATATAAGACTAAAAACATATACATAAATAATAGCAAGATATACGCTAGGGTAAGAGACAAAAAAAGAAAAAGATATCATTAATATTCTAAAATGTGAATGTCACAGACTTTACACACTTCCCATACATTTTTCAGATTACTTACTACAGCTTTGAAAGTGTGAGGCCATACATTACTGGTACAGCAATGTTATCATATTGCAAGCTCTCATAATTGTAAACATTCTACAAAGAATTAATTACTTTACAACCAGCTTAAGGAGAACAGTTAAGCAGATGTATATTCAAAAGTATGATTATAGCCAGTAAGTACTGGATTGTAAAATGCATATCAAGCATAAAGTTTCTGTTGTCTGGAACTGAGCTCATATCTCTCTGTCTTCACCTGAAAATTAACTATTTCAAAGCTACATGAGCTACTCATGCAAGTCTGTAGAATTTGCATATGTAGAATATGCATACTCATGTAATTGTCTTGCAAACACTTGTGGCCTATTATCCGTATACTTGATAAGCTATTATTAAAATCATTGTTATTATGAAATGACAATCAGTCATACCAAAGCCCATGCTTCTCCTGTGCTTTCCTGAGGTGTCACAGTCTATCTTGATGTGCCTCTTGGTTTCCTTCAATTTCTGCAGAGTCTGCAAATAAAAGAAAACCAATGACATTTGTGCGGCCATTTACTTACACAAATAAGTTACTGTATGGGACCTACAATGATCCTCCCATTAGCTAAGGAGGTCTGTTTTTACCTATTAAAGTCACTGTAATGGTGACGGCACTGTTTACCCATTCATGGGATGCCAGTAACATGGGTAACAGCCTTGCCTAAACTATTCAGATTTGCACTGAGACTCAATATTGCCACCCCACAGAAGCCTATAGCTGTAATTTTTAACAAGGAGTGCTACAAGAATATGAGACATTTTCTCACACCACTTCTGTGCTCTAAGGAGCACTACCCTCACCATCACCTGCCATGCCTTCCCTTCAAAGATCTCATGTAAAATAGCAGAGAGCTGGTATCAAAATCAGATCTCACATGCATCGGACTATGCACAATGACACAGACACTGTGGAGAACTGCATTTCCACAAGAGATGGCAGAGAAATGGCCTATGATTAATTGTATGTATTATTTCTACCCTTCAGGTAACAAGCATGGCAGTAACTCCTGGTCATGTGTTTTGATCAGTGTGTATTATATGCTGCTAGCATCTCTAACTCATACAGGTTACTGTAACTCAGTTAGATTTCAATTGACATTGTTCCACCCATGGGCGCAAGTTCATGGATGGTTTATAACCTTCATAAGCTTAACAGTGTTACAGAGAAATATAATCACCTGCATGATACTGTTGCTCCTCTGTCTTATTTTATGTACAGTTTGTGTCAGTATTTCTGGATGCATTAATGTGACATGAAAATAATCTGTGATTGGTTATATATAGCAACTTGGAATCAAACCCATAACAAAAATGACTCATGAACTTCTGATCTCTATGTGTTAATTAGCAACATCATGGGGGAACTGACATTACAAGCATGTAAGCTGAGGACTACAAATGTGTACAATGAGGACTACAAATGTGCACATGATGGGGGATATACCTACATAACACAGTGTACAAGGCTGGGAATACACCTACATAACAATGTATACATGACTGTGAATACACCTACATAACATAGTGTACATGACTGAGAATACATCTCCATAACAATGTGTACATGATTGGGAATATACCTAAATGACATAGTGTACATAACTGGGAATATACCTACATAACAATGTGTACATGAATGGGAATATACCTACATAACCTAGTGTACATGACTGGGAATATACCTACAAAACAATGTGCACATAACTGGGAATATACCTACATAACACAGTGTACATGATTGAGAATATACTTACATAACAATGTGCACATTGTGGGAATATACCTGAATAACATAGTGCACATGACTGAGAATATAACTCCATAACAATGTGTACATGACTGGGAATATACCTAAATGACATAGTGTACATGACTGGGAATATACCTACATAGCAATGTGTACGTGAATGGGAATATACCAATATAACACAGTCTACATCTTTAGGAGTATCAGGATGTATATGGTAGATGTGTTAATGTGTCCTTGTCATCATGCCTATCAAACTCATATTTTTTCTTATCATGTCTGTGATCTGATTCTGTTTTACTGCAGTACATATGCAGACTGACATGTTAACACTCAAATGAAGATCTGTGCAAAGTATAATAACCCTATACTATCCTAGACCTAGTCATTACCAACATGAGTGACCAGTGTTCCACACCTGAACTCAACTCCTCTTTGGTCAGATCTGACCATAAGCTAATCACCCTAGATATCCACATCCTGCCCCCACCCCCATTAAGGAAACTATGGAAAAAAAAGTTCTCCAAAGCCAACTTCATGCTTCTTAAGACAGAAGTGGTGAACATCATGACACCCATGCAGATGGACAATACAGTTACGGCTGCTGAATCCTACACAAATGCACTCTATAAGCACTTACACGAGTGCATGGATCATGCTATCCCAAATAGAACCAAGACGCTATACTCCAAAAAAAGGAAGCAAGTCTGGTGGTCCTCTGCCATAACCAAGCTCTACAACAGAA
The DNA here is from genome assembly GCF_019279795.1 of Protopterus annectens. Lineage (NCBI taxonomy): Eukaryota > Metazoa > Chordata > Ceratodontiformes > Protopteridae > Protopterus > Protopterus annectens. Next base: position 465,727,491 of record NC_056746.1, read on the forward strand.
AGAAGAAACTGTTGCAAAAGAGAGTAAAATCCCATGAGTGGAGGAGCACCTGGTCAGCCTCAGTAAGAAGTTGAGATCACTTATAAGATCCTCCAAAGCTAGCTACAAAAACAAAATCGCCACTGATTCTAGGGACAACCATAAAGCCTTCTATAGCTATGTCAAGAATCTCAATGGCAACACCCAGATCTGCTCTGAGTTACAGCACAACGGCATGAAAATTACAGAACCAACTGATATTGCCAACATCCTGGCAGATAAGGTTAGTGCTAACTTTACCTCCCTCTCACCCCTAAAGGGCCCATATCTATACAGATATCACAACTATGCAGGTAAAAGATGCACTCTCTAAAGCCAAAAACACAGTATCCATGGGACTGGACAACATCCCAGGCTGCGTTTTATATGAACTTCAGAACAAACTGGCTCCCCACCTAAGCACTATGTTCAATCATAGCCTCACATCAGGCTTTGTGCCCACTGAATGGTGCAAAGCAACAGTTTTCCCACTCCATAAACGGGGAGCCACCACTAATCCTGGGAACTATCGCCCTATTAGCCTGATGAGCCTGGTCTGTTAGGCCATGGAGCGTATCATCATGGAACTCATAAACAAAGACATTGGTAACCTCCAAACTCTGGACACCACCCAGTTCAGGTTTGTGAAAGGCAGATCATGCCTCCTGAACCTGATCGACTTCTTTGAGGCAGTCACCAAAGCCATAGACAAAGGTAAGGTGGTTCACACAGCCTATCTTGACCTCGCTAAGTCTTTCGACACCATCCCTCATTCTGGAATTATAGCTAAACTCACTAAACTGGTTATAAATCCCTACATCACAAGATGGGTTGCCAACTGGCTCACTGACAGAACCCACACTGTAAAAGTTGCAGACTCCAAATCTGACTTCAAACCAGTGACAAGTGGAGTACCACAGGGTTCAGTCCTGGGACTTCTCCTGTTTGGTATCTACTTCTCTGAAGTACAGGCTAACACAGAAGGCCTTTGGCTAATGAAGTTCACAGATCACTGCAAACTAGCAGCCATAGTCGAGTCCCCAAATGATGTGGACATCCTACAGAAGGGCCTCACTGAGACAGATGCCTGGTGTCAGAGCTATGGCCTCAAGCTCAATGCCAAAAAGTGCATTGTCATCCCCGTTGGCAAAAACTCTGTACCCATGAACTACCACATAAGCAGCAGTCTACTTAATGCTGAATGTGTGATAAGAGACCTTGGGACCCAGGTAGACAGTAGTCTCTCTTTGATAATCACATCGCCACAGTAGTCAGGAAATACTTCTACATGGCACACCTCATCACAAAAGGTTCTCATCCAAGAAAAAAGAGATCATTGTTCCCCTCTTCTTGACACTCATTAGACCCATTATAGATTACAATGCCACTTTTAGAATGTACCTCACAAGACATCTGCAGTAGCTGGAAAGGCCACAGAAGTACCTCACAAAGAGGATTACTGGTCTCAGACAGATGCCCTACACTGACTGTCGCAAAAAACTCTAACTTTACTCCGTAGCATGTTGCCTACTCCGAGGTGATCTCTGCCTAACATATAAAGCTATGTCAAACCCAGAGCTTGTGGACATGCTACACCTAAAGAAATCCCAACTCCTTCGAGCTACACCCTCTAGGGACCTAAACCTTGTCACCACAATAAACAGGACATGCTGGAGGGATAGATTCCTGTCCCTGAGACTTCCCATACTCTGGAACAAGCTACCCATCTATGTCAAGCAAAGTTCCTCATTTGCACTCTTCAAGAAAAATCTTGATGAGTGGATGGGAAATAGGAAATACACCCCAGGGATCACTTCTGTGTCTCTGCTCAACAGGGGCACAGGAAAATAACTTTCTTGGGTGGCAAAAGCCAGGGAACCTTGTTGGCTAGGCTTATTTTAGCCCTTGGGCTGATAGCCTAGTACCTACTTATGAACCTGTGTAACTGCTGCACTATACATGGTCCATTCACTGGTGTAATTAATTTGAGGCAGAAATGCTTTTATGTGGAATACTTTCTCCTTGCATTAATTATGTTTATATCTTGAATGTTAACTTATGCATACTAATGCCAAGCTAAGGTACATGACCAATGGCAAAGTATTAGCATATGCATTATTAGTTTATGAGTTTTTACCATAATATGAGAAGTACGAATTCTCTAGAGTAATTGTTGACAACTGACAGTTCGCTGTGCCAAATGTCGCACAAAAAATTAACATAAAATAACATTTCTAATTAAGTAGATACTTGTTGTAGACACGTAATGTTCTTTTGTATTAGCTGATATTATTATACTTATGTTAGGGGAGGCCCAATATAAAGGACAGGGTCATACAGACTGTATATTAGAGAATGTGCACTCAAGCATATTCCAGAAAGTTTTACACGTCATTATACAGACATGCCATGGAAGCATTGTGGCTACATGTTTTCCCAGTTGTTTTGTTGTGATCTTCATTTTCAGCTAGTTATGTAACAGACAAATGTTTGATGTTAGAATCATGACCTAAAACTAAATGTGAAAAAATGCATTAACATTCCCTTTGGGAAGTCAAATACCCCTGCAAATTACAACATCAATAGCACAACCATTAGACTAGACTTAGAGGTGAGATATCTAGGTACACAGATAGATAGTAGCCTGAACTTCCACTGCCATGTGTTCAGTGGTGAGGAAGTCCTTCTATGTAGCATAACTTATAAGTAAAGGTATGGCATCCAGTTCCTAGGAAATTATAGTCCCACCGTACTCGGCCCTCATTAGACTAATAATTGAGTACAATGTGCCATCTGGCATGTACTTGACTAGGCATTTAAATCAGCTGGAGCAACCTCAGAGGTTCCTCACAAAGAAAAATACAAGGTGTAAACAACATATTCTTATGTGGCTAGACTAAAAGCCCTATCCCTCTCCTTTACTCAGTCTACTGATTATTAAGGGATGACCTATGCCTGACCTACTAGGCACTCACAAATCCAGCCCTGATTGAACTGCTACACATCCACAAGTCAAACAGCACAAGGGTCACCTGATCTAGGGAGCTAAACTTAGTCAGTGACTCAAATAAAACATGCTAGAGAGACAGATATGTGTCTCAGAGATCGCACCTTCTTTGAAACAGGCTTCCTATTTACATTAAGCAGTACCTTCTTCAAATTCAGTTTGAACCAATGGATGGGGAATCACAAATTTAGTATATAGTGCTTATGTCCCTTATGGATAGGAACAGTCTGTAAGATACAGAAGGCATAGGCATAAATCCATGCCATCCTCTTGCCGCTGGGGTTCATATATTCAAAATTAGGTTATATTGGCTAGGCTTGTAAGGGCTGTTAAGCCATTTAGTCTAATAATCTCCTATGAACCTACATCTTATAGAAGTTATGTTTTTAGTTCATTTGCACATGTGCTATTTATTCCAGCATGAACACACTTGTGTTAATATTAGTGAAGTAACCACTCCAGGAGATGCATAAGTAACATTTCCAGGATTGTCATCCACAGTGAACAATTAAAGTTCAACATTGTCATTATAAACTCCATGGAGGTAGAATGTATAGGGTACATTAAGAAGTACAACAGAAATGATCACGTGGATTATGCCACATAAAATTACACACATGGACTATCCTTTATGTTGATTCAAAATTTTGCACCTATTGCACTGTCCTTCATTACAGACTTCATTAACACACGGAGCCATGAAGGTAGTTATAAGTAAAGTACTATTTTTTAATTCACATATATCTAATATGCTAAGTGGAATGCATTGAAACCACTCATATTTGCATGACCAATGGTTAAGTCCTTGGGCATTCAGAATAATTTTTGAGTTTTTGTCATAGGATGGTAACTGTCATTCCCTTATTGGCATTGATAATTGACACCAATGCGCAATGCCAAACATCACACAAAGGATGAATAAAAAGACGTGTGGATTAAATTCAGTGTCAACTGTGTGTCTTTCAACAAATAAAATGAATACACAATTATAATGATTTCATTGAGACAACTTCACAATATTTGAACATGGCACCTATGACTTTGCAGTGGAATATTGACATCAGGAGCATGTTGCACCACATGAACAGTTAAATAAAAAATGAAAGTCAGCTTATGAAGATCATTCATAGTTATGGTGTCAGACCTTTTTTATTTTTCCTTAGACAGTACAGTTGGATTCATGAGAGTACTGGAAATGTGAAGATGATAAAGAATGTGATGGTAGAAACACATTCTGCAAGGCAGACATATCTAATTTTACTACTTTTGTTCAAGGAATGTCTTAAAGCTTGATATGCATATAATCCATTGTTTTTAAGGCATATATATACTTTAGGTTTAAGCCACATTCACAGTGTTGGAACTTGTGGATATCATTCACATTTGTAGCCATCCTCAACCCAGGTATGAAATGTGTGTACTGCAACCTCTCATAAGTTTTAGAATATGTGACAAGTATGTGTTACCATCTGCAGTGCTATTTCAACATTAATATATCTTAAACATATTTGTAAGCGTTACTTGTCTGACACACTCTTTGAAGGTATGATTTTCAATAGCGTGGATCTTTAACACGTCTTTGGCTGATCAATACTGCTAATGACATACACTTGCAAGGCATTAGCTACGCAAAAGTCTTACCCCATTATTCTGCCACTCAGGCATATACAGATCAACATGTAGAAACAAACACCATGTTTATCTCCATTGCATATTGTGGAAACAGTGATTCAGAAAGAGTAATTGACATATTCCATCTGGCACGACTGAGGGTTTATTTACACCTCATAGGCATGACGTGCTATGGAGCTTCCAGCATGCTAGGGCAGATTGATTATTTCCTAGTGCTTATTAACTTGCTACTCTCTTATTTTCATTACAGGACTAGGGAGAAGAGTTTATGAAATATTTCAAGGTATGTGTTCTTCCATGCAATTGTTCATTCTTGTTACGCTAATACATTTTTGTGATCTGTTGTGTACCTGCACTGTTTCAATGAGATCTGCTCAAATAATCTGAAATGTACTTCATGGGGTCAGGAAACACACCCCCACATATGTGTACACACTTTTTTACTGTAATTACAACATGTTAAAAGTTTAGACTGTCACTGAGGGAGTCATGTAAGCTTTTCTTTTATTCCCCATATAGTTGTTCTGTTTTTTTTTTTCTGCTTGGTATGTGTATAGTCCTGCACCAGTATTGCTTGTTGTGTTTTGTACTTTATTTATCTATATATTTGTGGGCGTGCATCTGGGATTATAGTACTGGTTTTATTTCTATAGGTTACACCAATGTTTAATGTTATGCTTGGAAAATGTGTTGCTCTTGTTAGAGTGCAGGTATATTTGTATTACACTTGACTATGCTACTCATTCATTGCATATGGATATATTTTGTTCTATAAATATAAAGTATGTATTACCATATGTAAGTTGCACTATGATATCCATTTTTTATTCCATCACAAGAGGGATATAGCTCCCAAAAATATAAATGAGAAGGGCTCATCCTCTGCCTTTCCCAGATGCTGAGAATAAGGTGCTACTACAGGCTCTCCAAATTCTCTGTGGACAGCTTCTAGATTTACATGCTTCCAACACATCCTTCTATGACCGTATTAGCCATCAGGTGGCCGAGGGTGTCAATGATATTTGTGGTTAGGTCTGTATATACATTAAGTGTGAGAGTGAGACATAGGGCCAGTGACATGATAAATAAGGCCAAGGCCAGATCACAGGGTGTGGCCTAGGAGCAGAGGGCTACTGATGGTGAGTTGTCTACTGAGCCACCACTAACTGAGATGGAGGAGTTCCTGTTATCTCACAGTGATTCAGGCAGCTCAGTAAAGTTTCACAATGTGGTGCTGGATGTTGGGACAGAGGTGGAGTAGCCCCAAAGGCTTTCCACTATTGATGCCTCAGGTATGTTATTCAAATATTTCTTATATCTACCTTTGCAATTGATGGTCACATGTGATTATACTACCTCTATCAGCTTTTGTGTCTAGATACATCTGATATTGAGGTGCAATGACTACTTCCACATGGTATGGGCATACTTACATGTATTAGTTATATTTAGTGTTCACTGAGATTACAGCATTTGCATTTCTGTTGAGGAAGTCTTATGGTTATTTTTATTGTTTTATTTTCTTAGTATATTCACTGGTGAGGCCTCATCTGGCATCAGTACTGTGGATCACCCTCCATCTGATTTTGGCAGAACATTATCATCTATGATTGCAGTGATGCACAGGCACAGTCTGGGACTGAAGAGGATATGTCAGACACAGGAAGTGTGGCCACCATATCCCCTCCTCAAAGTATGGACACAGTTAGTATGCCTACACATACCCATAACATGAAACCATCTGAGAGTGGACAGGTTGATGGGGACACAAATAATCAGGTTAGTGTGGTAACCTTCAGTATGGATATGGTGGAATATGCTCCCTAGCCATTGCGAGTAGGAGGTAACACACAGCAGTGTCGCCAGAGGTGCTTCTAGAAAGTATACTTACTGTCCTCCCCCCGAGGATGACGCATCACTAGCAGCCACCTCATGTACATGCAAGGCCATTGTGGTGGCGCAAGCAAATTCCACCAGGTCCTCATAAGAGGTTGTAAGCCTACTGCATGTGATGCATCCTGATGCTTAAGACTGCATGAACCATGTGTGTGCAATTCCTTGGATAAGATGAATAATAGACTAGACCAGGCAGTGCACATTATCTGATGTCAGCTAACATTGCCATGGATGTGCCAGATCCCTCTCCCAAAGTGTTTGCACTTCCACTGCTACATTGGTGGCGGATATGTCTCCACAAAAATGTGGTTGCCCATGTGGTCATGGCCTAGGATTAGGTCATGATGATAGCTCATCCAGCAGACATTGAATAGGCCCAGGTAGCACTCTGACTTCTTGCCATGGTTCTGCAAGTAGCAGCACAACGCCTGGCAGAGGCAGATCATGAGGGCAGGGGCTTCCATGATGAACTTTATCCTCTGCCATGCACTGCACACACACACCTGTCCAGGATGCCAGGGTGTAGTGCTGGCACAGATGCTGCAGCTGTGCTCCTGTTGAACCACACACAATATACCTCACAATGGCCATGACACACATACACACACACACACACACACACACACACACACACACACACACACACACACACACACACACACACACACACACACTCTTAACCATGGACTTCCTCACATCTGGACTTACTAGCACTGAGAGTGCATACACGGTATTAATTAATCTTGCACATTCATACTTCCCATGTTTAAGATGTGCCCTCAGCTACCAACTCCCACACTATGTAAATGATGATGATGACTGTGCCCTACACTTTGCACAGTTTTTGACTTATGGTTTCTTATGCTTGATGCATTGAGTGGCCAGTCGATGCATGAGTAGTCAAAGGTGTTGTTTTCCTTTGAATATATAATCCTTTTTAATTTGCATTTAGTTAGCTTAAGTTCTGTAGCAGTAGTAGTGCTTGTAGCAGGAGTAGCATTTGTGTAAGATAGCTAGCTCCCCAACTTGTGCAGATGATGCTGAGAGTGCTTTGCCCTCTGGAGGGATTTCACACTTGGGCTGAGTATGCCTGATGCACATAGTGTGCATGGTCATGCACAAATTATTTTTTTATATTATTCAATTACAAATGTTCATTGTGCCTTAACTTATGCTTATATTCTCTAGTCATGCTTGTATAGGGTATCTTTTTCATCCACCTGTGCAGATGATGCTGAGACTACCTTAGCCTCTAGAAGGGTCTTTGGCATGGGATGATTATGTTTGATGCAGAGAGTGGTCAGGAAATGTATAGGTAAGCAGTCTGTTTTGTTTGAATGCATCATTGTTAATGTATGAATTTTCTAGATATATTAGCTGGTGGCATGATATTCCTGTGTAGGCACTATCATGTTTACTGTCTGCTTACTCTGTTTATGTACTGTAGTATTTGTACATGGCAGGTTGATCACATAACTTTGCTACTACTACTGAGAGCATCCTAGCCTTGGGGTTGCATATGTCTGATGTTTACAGTAGCCAGCTAGTGCAGTAGCCAGCTAAACAAAGTCTGAATTGTTTGCATGCATCAATGATATTGTTTGTATCTGCTAAGCTCTTATGTTAATCAAGTGGTGAGTGTGTGAGCAATTTGATACCTCTTAGCCATTGCCATGGCACATTGTGCCTGCATCTGTTTGTCATGATCATCTCCTGCTACTGGCTCCTGATCTTACCCCTTATCAGTGTCACCTGCTGCTGTCCGTGGTGTTGGGACTGTGGTGGTTGCATTGTGGCACCTTGCTGTAACTGTTTTCTATATTATGTAAGATGACAGACACAGTATTTTGGCAGAGGTGGCAGGGTCATCTTGCAGGGCATCCCCAGATTTATCCTGACAGCAGATCTGTGACTTGAGCATCCCCAATACATGTTGTATGATGTTTCTAGTCTGTGCATACACAGCATTGTAACCTTGTATAGGTTTCTTACATGAGTGCTGAACCAAGGTTATAGGGCATATCAAGCACCCCCCCCCCACTATATCTCCTTGTCGGTAGCCACCCCTTGTAAACCTTTGTTAAAAGTCATGGCTCTGCCATACATGCGAGATATGTAAACTGATTGATTGGCCCGTATACACACTGCAGATGATACCTTGTAAATTACAGGGCACCTAGGAGTTGACAGATAATACCCTTTTTAGTTCACATACCTCCTTTCCAGTTCCCCAGGTGGGGCCTTAATATTAATATTGCTGCAGTATATGATCTCAGTACATCAGGAATATTAGCTATTGCATAAGCACTTTTTATGGCATTAACTCTTATCTGGAGTACACGGAAACCACATATGATTCCCCCATATGTTGAAGAATTGCATTGAGGAACTGGTGGAATATTCTTGCAGCAGAAGCCTGTAAAACCCCATGGTGTCCCTTGTAGGTTTCTGAAAGATTATTGAACTACAATATGTACAGCTTAGTATCCACTGGGATGGGTGCTTCATAGTTTCCATGGGTATAACAAATTTCTACTATTTCCTGTATGGTGTGACCCAGTTTACTCTGTAATAGTCCACTATTTCAATTTCATGTAGCTCATGGTAGGTCAAACATGGTCTGAAAACCCTTCAAATTCAAGGGTGATGTCTAGCAGTATCAGGCACCTTTTGTCAGAACATCTTGCAGATACATGTTTACCATGGCTGTGCAGCTCCTAACATATTTTAAAGTTTTCCTGTGGCTGTATTCCAGCATATGATCAAATTCAGTGCTAAAGTGAACATGACATGTTTGTGCACATTTTATACATTTCTGAATCACTCCATAATTTTTTGTTTCATTAGAATACAGCATGGTTTATTATACTGTTATTAATATATAAGTTGCTGTCCTTTGTTTTCCAATTGCCCATGATATGTACTGCTCTTTTTCCAAAATCTATTTATTTGAATTGTATTAACAGTGATACCAATCAAACATACAAAACAAACAGTACATACAAAAAGGAAACCTTCAAAAAACTAATAACACAAGAAATATATATAAACTATATACAATAGAAGTCACTACATCATCAAATGGAGTATAAAAGGTTTTTAACATCACTTAAGAAAGTGAGGGATAGAATAAGGGACATATTTTATGAAGAAGATAAATATAGAAATTCAACCACTTAATTAGGGAATACAATTCGATATATAAAGTGTAAAAAGGGAAAGAAGAGAAAAAAAAAACGAAAAACTGGTTATGATGCAGTTATTGCGTAATTTAAATTTGTCTTATCATGTTTTGTTAAGAATTACAAATAGTAAGTAACGCCAATATTTCTGATAATAGTGTTTCTTTTTTGTTTTTGTATAAACTAGTTTGTGAGATGAGATATATTTAATAGCAATGTGGCTAAAACCTTCCAATGTAATTGGAGATGTGACATTCCAATTTTTAGTGATATAAAATTTAATAAGGGCACACATTTTGATAAGGAATTTTTTTTTATTTTCGGATGTTGAGTCGTGTTAATGTGCAATATGGCTGTCTCCCATGACAGGGTTGACTTTTCATATCCCATCTTCTCTAACCTAGCTCTTAAAGAGCACCATAGATTGTGTACCTTGCTACATTTCCACATGACATGGAGAATATCTGCAGATTGGTTTGGGCAGTGAGGAGAGATAGGCGAGAAGCTGGAATTGAACTTATTTAGTTTTGATGGGGTATAGTATACATTGTTATTTATCATAATTTGTGTATATATCAGCTTCTTAAAAGGAATTAATTTTATCGTATTCTCAATGGCCAGACTCTTATTTTCATCTGCCAGCGATTGTTTTTTTTTCTTGCCAATAGCTCATTGCTGCTCATCACACACAGGAGCTTAGCATATGATGAAAATGTGTTCATGAATCACAGCCATTGTCTTATAGGCTGGGCAATGGAAACTTTTATGTAACCTTTAAGAGAAGTAATACTACGAACATTTCTGAATCCTTTCTGAATTGCTGAAGTTTTCCAACTTTATGAATTTTTTTTTAAGGAACCCTACCTTTCCAGATGTTTCAGGAGACTTGTTTGAAGGCTGCAAAACTCAGAATCATATTTAATAATAGCATGAATCAATGAGGTATATTGTGGCACAGTCATCTCCCTGAAATGCCTAGAAATGCCATTTAAAATTTGATGGGCTAAGAAATAGGGCTTTCTGATTTTGGTTGAAAGCCATTAGTCAAAGTTTAAATTATATACAGGTGTACCTAAATCTTTAATGATGGTATATTTTTTGTATAATGAGAAATTTAAAAACAACCCCTGTGGTAGAATTCAAATACAAATAAACTGCATAACAAGAAAAAAATGTTTACTGTTTATAAGAGATTTCATTCTATTTACCCTAAAAGCACACTTAAACAAACTAGGAAACAACTTAATAGAGACATTAAATGATGAGTATAAACTTAAAATAGTAATTTAACCAAAAATAACGTGCAGATTTTTATTTAACTATGTTACAAATTTAAAAATTAATACCCAACAATGTTTGGAGCCAGTCCATAATAATACTGCACACACTGACCCAAAGAAAATAGCTAATATCCTAGCTGACAAATTTAATGCAAATTTGAATCCATCCACAGTTATAGCTATTCCACAAACTTCAGAGTCCCAGCTACCTCTTTTAAATACTATAGAACATATTCTCTACTTTCAAAAGCTAAGAACCACCTATCTAAATCCCTATTTCACCTGCTTAATCTAAGCATCTCCACTGGTAACATTTCAAAAGCCTGGGAAAAAGATGTTACAATGCTTTATTTATTTATGTATTGCATTTGTTGACCGGGAAGGTCCACTGGGCCAAAGAGTGCCCATTTTTAATGGAATCCCAGAGAGAAAAGCTCCACAGAGATAAAACATAGTAACAATACAATGCTTACAATGATTTACACCATGGTGTCCCAGTCATGGACCCTTGTAACTATAAACCCATTAGTTTCATTACCGTCATATGTAAAGCTATAGAATATACTATCTTAAATGTCATTAACCTGTACACTGACAAGCTCTTTAGCCTAGTCTCTCCTCAATTCAACTTTATCAAATGAAGGTCCTGCTTTTAACCTCATTAATTTCTTAGAAAAATTCACAAAAGCACTGTATAGCAATTACACAAACATATCACATATCTGGACCTGGCTAATGCATTTGTCAATATTCCCCATTTTGACATTATTGTCAGGCTTACACGTATGAACACAAATCCGTATGTGTTGGGGTAGATATCCAGTTGCTTGCCAGACAGAACCCATGTGGTTAGAGTAACAGGTGCCACTTATAAAAGCAAAAAAGCTACTTGTGGCATACCAACGGGCTCATTGCTGGGCCATCTCCTATTTAACATTTATTTCTCAGACCTTCAGTCCAAAACTCCTGGCCTATGTTTTTCTAAATTTGCAGGCAACAGACAACTGTGTTTTGTTATTCTATCTTTTACTGACTCGTGGATGCTTCAACATGAGTTAGGCTATGTTAACAATTGGTGTATGGACAGTGACCTCAAATTAAGTGTAAAAGAAATGTAGTATAGTTCATTATGGTAAATGAAACATTCTTGTTAATAGTTTCTTATTGTTTGACATCAGTCTTCCACAGTAGTTTAGGAAGACATCTGACTGGCTCACCAAATGTCCATCTCTTCTAGATCTAAAGAAAGATTAATTCCCCTTAACTCATAAATAGTACCAAACCAGTCAATTCCTGACTACAACATGAACTTGTAAAAGCACTAGCACAAACGAATGGACCGCAAAATCTCTATAATCTTTTTTATTAATTCGAAACAAACAGGTTGAGCGCTTTCATCTACTAAAATAGACTTCATCAGAACAAGTCTCATAAAACAAAATTGTCCTTAAATAATGATGCAGACCAATCACATTTCCTACTTTTGGCTCCAAAATTAATCCTTAAAGTGCTAGTGTTGATTTATAAAATCTCATACTCTCTTTTGTCTTAAATAATACTATTACATACAATTGTACCCATGGGCTTGAGATTTTTCAAGCACCCTATGGGAATTGACTTGGATCCCAGCACTAAAGAAGAATGTGCTAAAATGTTTGACAACTTTGGTTTTACATTTATGAAGTTCGTAGTCAGTTGTAATGACAAGAAAATATGTATTTTAATGTCTGAATTGGATCAACTCAACAATACTATTGAAAATGATTTACTTTATGATGAATTTGAATTATTTTTAAATTCCCAATACACATGGGTTGAAAGTCAGGTGATGAAACAGTATGAGAGGAAATGTAGTAAAATGAAAAGGGATATCGAACAATATAAAAAGGGGAAAGTGTACAGATGGGACAAAAGTAACCATACAACTAATACGTTTAATAATAATAACAGTAACAAATACCATATTAAAGGATTTGGAACAATCCAGTATAGAGGTAACAGAAGGATGTATAGAGGGGATGATGAACGTAGGGTATCCTTGTCCCCCGATTTTTTAGGGGAAGATATAAGATGGGAGAACCCCAGATGTTGGGGGGGGGTTCCACCGAACAAGAACAGAAAGCACAAATCACAGGGGAGGACAGGGGAGTTACAGAAGCCAAGAAAAATAGACGACGACCATAGTATTGTGAAAGTCAATGATATTATTAGTAGATACGGTGATTTTAACATCTATAATTATTCTAGCATTGAGCTTAAAAAGGAACATTTTACACTTTTAGCCAAAGGGATGAAATATGTTTCTAATATGAACATCAATGTTGTGGACTACATAGTGGATTTTAAGAAATATTTAAGGAAACTTAATCTAGCTATCTTTTTTGATGGTAAGGAAATAAGGGGAGAAACTGAGTTCAAAAAGAAGAGTGCATATACGCCACCACTAAACAATTTGTTGGGTACCTTTGAAAAAATGGTCATAGAAGAGATCTACAATTATGGGAATAAATGTAGTACACTGAAAAAGAAATACAATTTAACCAGGGATGAATCTGAAATTTTGAAAGACATTCAAAACAACCATAATATAAGAATTATGAAACCCGACAAGGGGTGGGCGGTATTATACCCTAACAATGATTATACTAATAAAATTAACAGTATTTTGTTGAATTCAGGAAACTACACTATATCTTCCCTTAATGAAGTAAATATAGGGTACCACAAGATTGATTTGTACCTTGAAGACCTATTATTGGAAGATAGAATAGATAGGGACTTATACAATTTTTTAAGAGTGGAATACCCCACAATTAGCACTATAGTGGGGATTCCTAAAGTACATAAGGGCTGTATCGATCCCCCTTTCAGGCCAATAATATCTGGCAGTGCATCCAAGACGTTCCCCTTTGGTAAAGTAATAGACATGTGGGTAAAACCTATTTATAAGAAAATTGGGCACATAGTAATAGATTCCTGGGACTTCTTGGGGAGACTGCAGCCAGAATTAGCATCCGAAGGAGAGTGGCTAGTAACAATTGATGTGATTGACCTTTTTTCAAGTATACCCCTAGAGGAAGGCCTATCTAGATTTTACCAAAGTATTAAAAAATTTGGCAATCTGCCATGGGATAAAATCACCCTGGTGCTTGATTTCATGGATATGGTCCTATCACACAATTACATAATGTACGAAGGGGAATACTATAAACAAAGGAAAGGGGTAGCTATGGGGGCAGCTTGTGCCCCCATATATGCCAACATGGTTTTATTGGACTGGGAGAATGAATACATATTCAATACTGACTGGTTCAGCAACATTATATGCTATCTCAGATTTTTGGATGATATATTTGTTATTTGGAAGGGTGATTTACACAAGTTAGAAGATTTTAAATAATATTTAAACCTCTGTAGTCAAAGTTTAAAATTTACATTTAATGTTGAAAGGGAATCTATTTCTTATTTGGATACTAGAATAACATTAAGGAATGGGAAATTTAAATCCAATATTTTTAGGAAGGATACTTTCAGTAATTCCTATCTGGAATACACTAGTTGTCATCCTTTAGGACAGAAAAGGAACATTATTAAAGGGCAATGTATTCGAGCAGCCCGAATGACCTCAGAATACTTAGATTTAAATGGTGAACTGGACACAATTGGGGTTTTTTTCAGGAGTAGGGGTTACCCTGATTCAATGGTGACTGATGTCACCAATTATGTGTTAAGTGAGTGGGGGAAAAAATACAAACCCCTTTTAGGGGTTGGCCCAACCAGTGGTGGGGGAACAACGACGAACAATAATAATTCTGAAAATGTGTGTTTCAAAAGGGCATGTGTTATACAATACGCACCATATAGTATGGAAATCAAGAATATTATACACAAAAATTGGAACATTATGAAATCTGACAGCAATATACACAGGATAGTGGGGGATATGCCCCATTTCGTGTACAGGAATGGTACAAACTTGAAAATGCAACTAGAAAAGAAAAATAGTTACAAGTGCAATGAGACAGGACGCAATGGTACATATAAATGTGGCACTTGCAATCAGTGTAGGTTTATAATTAATTCCCCCTCTATTATATTACAGAATATCAACAAAATGACTGTTAAATTTCAGAAGGGTAACTGTAGGTCCAAGCATCTGGTATATCTAGCAAAGTGTACGGAGTGTCCAAGTTTTTATGTTGGAAAAACTGACAGATGCTTGAGGAACAGGATATATGACCACAGTCACAGTATCAGGAAACAGGATGGGAATAATGCTTTGTGGAAACATCTGAATGGTAGCGCCACATGCTCCATGTTTCAATTTGGAATATTAGAGTTAGTTAAACACAATCCCAGGGGTGGCAACATAAAGAAAGTACTGGGGGAAAAAGAGACAAGGTGGCAGATTCGTTTGAATGCTTCTGTACCCCCGGGTATCAATGAGTATATATCCATTAAACCTATATTGGAGAATTGTAGTCAGTAGTATGGTATAGATATTTATATTTATATAATAAAAAATGTTTTTATTTATATATTTTTATAATTTTATACACTTTTTCATACATATTGTTTACCTTTTATGAATCACACCATTGTACATTATCAATTTTAGAAGGATTATCTTAATGTGTATGTAATAGTATTATTTAAGACAAAAGGGAGTATGAGATTTTATAAATCAACACTAGCACTTTAAGGATTAATTTTGGAGCCAAAAGTAGGAAATGTGATTGGTCTGCATCATTATTTAAGGACAATTTTGTTTTATGAGACTTGTTCTGATGAAGTCTATTTTAGTAGATGAAAGCGCTCAACCTGTTTGTTTCGAATTAATAAAAAAGATTATAGAGATTTTGCGGTCCATTCGTTTGTGCTAGTGCTTTTACAAGTTCATGTTGTAGTCAGGAATTGACTGGTTTGGTACTTTTTATGTGGTCGACTTCCCCTTAACTCATATCTTATCAAATCCATTATTGAATAGAATGCAACCTTTGGCACATATTTGTCTACACCTAGCACTCAGCATGAGATACTACAGAGATTTATAACTAAAAATATCAGTGTCCTCAAAAATCTTAGTTACTAAAACAGTCTGGCAGCCCTGTCTCTGTACTCATTCTCTTAGAGACTCTTCAGAGGAGTAATGTGCCCTTCCTTTTGTGGCATGAAAGTTCTAACCTTCTTTGAACTCCTATTTTTTTCAGAGCAAATGGGACCTCAAATACTTGGTTAAAGGAATTAAACTTTTATCAACACACAAATAAGATACATTTTTATGACATATTCCCATCCCAATGTATCCTCCATCTCTGAAGCATGTTTTTATTACATGTCAAGCAGCATAGCAGCCTTGCCTTTTTCAAGCTAAACTCAAATAACTTGATGAACAGATTCAAATTATCCACAGTTTATGTTGTCTTGCCATCCACAAGACTGGAGTGAACTTCTGAATATGGGATTTTGCTAGGTTTATAATGGTCTGCTGACTAATTGCATACACTTATCTATGAAGCTGTAAACCCTTTTTGCTGTCTTCTCACTATAAGTACGGGCATGGTCAATGTGATCCTAAGAAATGAGAAAATTTAAGTGCAACTACAGGGAAATCCATAATCAGATCAAAATTGTTGTAACTTGGAGAATTCCCTTTTCTGAATGGTACAGCAATGTCGTAGTTGATATGCATAAGTAGGTAGGGAGTGGGGATGACTGCTTTAGTTACTTTTGTATTTTGCTGTTAGTTCTCATGAATCAGATTTAAAATACTTAGTTTCAGAGTGTACACTGTCAAGTCTATAAATTCAGATAGGGCACCAATATGACTATTTGTTTTGTAATAAAAATGTGGTCTTTTTGTCAAGTCTCTTGACACTACATTTATGAACATTAAAAGTAACCTCATTACTACTGAACTGGATGGATATTTTTATGGACCATTTTGGATAATTGCATCTCATGTTGAAGTAATTAGCCTGCAATAATCAAATATATGCTTATTCAATGTCAAGTTGTTACGTTTTTATCTGTGAAAAATAGTCCAAAATGAAATAACCCAAGAAAGAGTCAAGTAGAACATTACTGGAAAACCCTATCAGGACAGACAAGTTAACTACCCCTCCAGTACTGATTTGTTGCATTCTATTTCTTAACCACTTTTTTACCATTTTGGTTATGTTGTTTATGTAACAACCTTTAATCATTGCTAAGGGTTCTATGTGGGGAAATGAATAGACATTTTAAGGAGAGGATTAAGGAGAGGATTCTTTATAATTTAGGTGATATACAAAACAAGAATGTTTCAAATACTTTGTATCAACTTATTCAGAAGAATGAAGGGCACAGATTTTCATTTTCAATCCTGGAAGTAATTTGTGATACTACTAGGGGAGGTGATCTACACAACAAGACTGAAATAGTGGAGACTAAGTGGATAGCTGACTTGCAAGCGGATAAGCCACCTGCATTAAATGAGCAAATTCCTGTTAAGCCTGTATTGAATGGGTGGAGGCTCTGGAGATGATTCTTGCTTGGCTAATTATGCTATTTTAGCTGAATGAATAAACTTAGTTATACTGAGATCTGAAGAAGGTCTTAGATTGAAAGTGCTCATCCTGTATAAATATCTATGGTTTAATATTCATGTTTTAATTGCTTTATCTGATCTCATTATTAACTTCTGTCTATGGTTGCAGCTCTTCATTTTATTGTATCATTAAAAAGTTGGAATGTCTTAAAATGGATATCAAGCTTGGTTGTATTCTGCCTAATAGTCTCCTAATTACTTTTTAATTTTTGTAGAAATGTTAGCAATTTTGTTTGTTCAAAATTATTTTCTTATGCCTGAATTTATTATTTTTTTTTCAATAATCATTTTTTATTATTTTTCACAACCATATTACAAATTCACACATTATATACAATATATACAAAATGCTTCCATTGGTTAATTTCACATATATATCAACCTCATGTATTGATCAAAGGTACAGTACTAACAATCAAAAGGAAAATAATAAAAAAAAAAAAAAAAAAATTATTTAACATTAACAAATCCAAGCCAACAATCTGTCTTTTCTGTATATTTTCTATCTAATCTAAGGCTGATTTAGACTATATTCTGGTTCCCAAGTAAAAGTGGATAGTAACCTCTTAAGCCAAAATAATATTAAAAATTTGCTCCCAGATTTTTATGTTGTTGATATTTTTCTTGTGATCACTAATTAACAGTTTATGTGCTAAGATGTGTTTTATTGCCAACAATCTGAAATTTTCCCACGATGTCTGGGCTGGGTTCAACCAATTTGTGGCTATATATAATTTCATTAATAGGCAAATATTCATAATTACAATCGTTTTTGATTTATTTAGATTCTCCGGGGGAATATGAAGAATCATAAACTCCCAAGAGAGTGTTGAATTTTGGTAACCCATTTTTTGTAACTGCAATTTTAATGAATTCCACAATTTATAAATGCACTTACAACTCCAGAACATGTGAAGCAAATCTGCTGTCTGATCAAAGCAATGTGGGCATATGGGTGAATTCTTTGCATCAAATTTGTGCAAAGTGAAATCAGTATAGTATGCATTGTTAAATATCATCAGCTGCATAAATACCAATTTCTGAAGGGATACAGACTTTAATGTTAATTTAAATGCCTCCAATATCTTATTGTCATCTGGGAATATCAATTTCTCTCTCCAGTAACTCGATAAAAGAATATAATTATTATACTTCCTCTCTTTATCAATTTATATGCTGCGGTTATATATTTTCTATCCTGCAACAGCGCTTCCCATAGATTATGAGAAATGATTAAATCTTCCCCTTTCATTTCAAAGTTGTTAAAATAGCTTATAACCAAGTCTTTTAGCTGTCTTACTATAATTAAATAGGAAATAGGGAGTTCTATTTCTTTTAAAATATCCTGTACTGGTACTCCTAGAAAAGGATATAAATCAAGTACAGTTAACTCCATGATTAAAGGGAATTTCTTTAGATCAATCAATTGACCACCAATTGTTAAATTTGGGTTCCTATGAAACGGTTGGAAAACCATCATATATTTTAGTAAATTTAAGGAAGCGAAAAGAGTTTGAATTGCCGTTACATAACTTTTGATGTGCTCCATTAGCTTATATTTACCCATTGTCCAATTATTTAAAAAGGGTAATGCTTTAGCATTGACTCCCACTTCATTTATATGCTTGTACGTTAAGAGCACCCATTTGGGTGTCCATTTTCTATTATCACTATCGAAGTAAGACGTCTTTAAAATCCTATTGGCCTGAATCACTAAATAGTACATTTCGAAAACCGGTAATTCCAGCCCCCCCTTATTTTTTGGAGCCATCAATTTTTCATATGAAATTCTCGTCTTCCTAGGTTCCCAAAGAAATCTTCTCAATCTTATATGAAGCTGTTTAAAGAATGTTTTGGTAATTCTGATTTGTGCAGCTCTAAAAATATATAACATTCTAGGAAGAACATTCATTCTTATGATAGCTGCTCTTGCCATCATCGGTAACTTCAATCTACTCCATCTTTCAAGATCCAATGTTATTTGATCTGTAGTTGACTTTACATTGTTAATAAAAAAATCTCTGTTTTCAGTTGAGAAGACAATTCCCAGATATTTTATCTTTTCTTCCGTCAATACTTGTCCTATTAATGGTAGCATTGAAAAAGGCGTGGGTGTCTTTAATGGGAATATTTTAGATTTTTTAAAATTTAGCTTGTAATTGGAAATTCTCTCAAAGATTTCTATTGCAGCTAATATTTTTCAGTATCGAAACAGGTGTGGTACAATATATGTTTAAATCATCTGCATAGGCAGCCATCCTAACCTTTATTCCATACAGTACAGGAGAATTATAAAAAACATTTTGCTTAAGGTGTAAAAATTAAGGCTCCAAGTAAAGATTAAATAAGATGGGAGATAATGGGCAGCCTTGTCGGGTACCATTTATGATTTTTATCCTATTCGATCATTCGTGATTTATAAATAAATTTGTGTATGCATTTCTATATAGTATCCTTAACATTGAGATAAACTCCTGCGGTATATTAAAATAAGGTAATGTATCAAATAAATAATCCAAATTAACCCTATCAAATGCTTTCTGAGCATCAATAATTAGGACATACAAATTCAGGTTTTATATTTCGCATAAGAGATTAAGGTATGGAGCGTTAAGGTATTATCCGTGGTCTGCCTCCCATCCATAAACCCCGCCTGTTCCTCTGATATTATTGGGTTTATTACCTTTTTCAGCCTACTCACCAGAATGGATGTCATGATTTTCATGTCCATATTCAAAAGTGATATAGGCCTGTAATTATCAGGATTTTTGGAATCACCTTTCTCTTTTAATATCAGAACTGTCCTTGAGGCATTAAAATGAGGATCATTAATTCTATTTAGAGTGATATAATTAAAAGTCTGTGACAATACACTGCTCAAAATCTCACTAAAAGATTTGTAGAATTCTGAGGTCAAACCATCTGGGCCTGGGGCTTTGTGAGGCTTTAGTTTCTTGATTGTTTCGGACACCTCCTCAACTGTAATCGGTTTGATTAAATCTCTATGAAATTCCTTGTCAATATTAGGGAAAGTGATTCTCTGTAAAAAATCTTTTCTGTCTTTATCTTGCAAGAGTGTCTGCTTCTCACCATAAATCTGATTAAAAATGTTTTCAAAGGTCTTCATGATATCCGCATTGTCAGTATATGTAGTATTGTTATAGTGTATTTCAGTAATTAATCGTGTTGATTTCATCTGGTTAATAATACGAGCTAATGCTTTCGAGGGGGTTTGAATATGATTTGCATATTTAACTAAATTTCTTTGTTCATAAAGTGACAAATTTCTATTATGAAGTAAAAATAGTTCATGCCTGAATTTATTATGGTTGTGGAAATGGCCCTGCTGGCATTGTTCCTTGTGGTGATTGTACTGTCTTGAGCTATTTCCCTTTATTTTACATTTGATAAAATGAATGATATTTTGTTACAGGTGAATGAAAGCTGAAGTGCAATAGTCATGCTGTTATCTGCTGTATGTTAATAAATGTTCTTGCTACTTATAGTACATAGCAGAAACCAACATAAAATCTGCTATAAGAATGAAAGATCATGTCAGATATTTTCATAGATGTAATAATTGCTGCTGTACATTATTTTGATTTTTCATAGGAATGATATAAATGATGTTACTTTCTATAACTGAGCAAGTTGTTTGAAATGTCAGGTGTACTGGAACTGTCAAATATATTTTACAATATAAAGAGGGCATTTGTATTTTAAAACTCAATATGTTGCTTCATTTTGGATTCAATTGAGCCTGTAAATGGAGAGTTTTTTTTAATAGCGATTAAGTTTAATATTTTTGATAACATACTTTCCTTTTAAATTTATATAAATACTTGTGCCTTGTATTTGCATGTTATCTTTCCTGGAAGGCTTTTTGCTGAGACACAAGGACAATAAACTTTTTCTTGATTGTAAAGACATTGCAGCTAATTTTCCATGGCTTTATTTTGTTCTACATGTTGTTTCAGCATTAAGACTGTGTGTGCTTGATCAGTGTAAGTTCTTGTCTGAAGTTTATGGAGATCACAAAGACAACAGATCATTAAATACAATTAAGTAAGATCAATGGGATTAAATCTATGTTTTGTATACTCAGGATTCCTGATGTGATAGGTAATAATAGTTCACAGTGTGCAAGTATGACGTTCATGAGCTTTTTCAGAGCAATGGGAATTTAAGCATATTGCCTCTTGGCATAACTTATAGACAAATGGTCTAGTTGGGATAACAAGTGAAGGTTACCAGAGTCCAAAATTCTTCATCTGAAATGAGTATTCAAGTGTACATGACCTTTTAAGTCTATGCTTAGTATGCTTCCAAAGAGATTGCAAACAAAACCTATCTAATACTAGAGACATGGATTCCCAGTTCTAACATTACCTAATCCCCCTCCATCATGGTCACTACTTCCATCTATCTCAAAACTTCAGCAAATGCATTAACTACAGGTAGAGCGTTCTCACATTTTGCCCTTGACTTTATGCTCACATAGCAGCCTAAACAGCAAAAGCACAGAATCACATGGAAGTATTATGTTTCCTCCTGTTCTTAGTAATGATCCTATTTTAAACTCCTCAAGTGTTTAAACAACCTGTGTCTCACATCTCTAGACAGTAATCAGTGAGTTAATGAGTGTAAGGCATTGGCAATAAATAAGCTAATGCTTGGGTTATGACAAATCTGCTTGATCAGATGAAAATAGTTAATTAATCTATTTCTGTCTTACATGGTTATACTTTCTTAAAGAACAAGGAAGCTCTTTTTAAGCTTCACTCTTTTTGAGTTAATTATCATATGTAGTAATAATTGCAGGTACTAATCATCTAAAAAAAAGTTTTCTTTGCAAAAGATGCAGTCCATTTATCATGATGGCATTAACTTTGAGAAATACAGGATCTTTAAAAAAATGTTGCTGTTCTTCAACCATTTATCTCCTTAGATGCAAGGAAAGTCTATATTTTGTTTACTTTCAATAACTGGCTAAAATGAGCACTTTTATTCATTGGGAGTTTCTAAGGTCACACTTTGTGAGGAAATGGTAATCACACCAATTTGGGGACAGTGTGCTTTCCAATTTAATGCTGTGTGTAATAAATTTATAAATAATCATTAACTACAACAGCATAGTATCATTTGGAGTCCCACCCATCTGACCTGATGTAAATTTAAGGTATAGAAATAACATGATGAATACCTTGCTAACCAAAGTATGGAGTTTAAAATCATAAAAGTGAAAACTTTGAAACCACCTTCACCATTGAATATGCAGATATACTTGCAATAGCTGAAACTTTATTGTGAAAAGACTTCTGATGTAGTCTTAAAACAAAAGCATTGAATAAAGTAAGATTACACTAATTTTAT
This sequence comes from Protopterus annectens, assembly GCF_019279795.1. Classification (NCBI taxonomy): domain Eukaryota; kingdom Metazoa; phylum Chordata; order Ceratodontiformes; family Protopteridae; genus Protopterus; species Protopterus annectens. Next base: position 465,750,468 of record NC_056746.1, read on the forward strand.
TGGTCTTGTCTCTATAGTACTCCAATGCTTTTTTGTTTTTATGGTTGAAATAATTCTTGCAAATGAATTCTCATGTTGAAGAAACATCAGTAGTGAGCTTTAATATGTTCCTGTTCAACTCTTAGCTAGACAAAAAATCCTTTCCATCCACAAATTCTAAGCTATGCTATCTCTCAGATTAACTTAGGACACTACATTATGTCTATAGCCTGTGTTTCCATCACCCAGTTTCCCTAAACCACTTACTTTCCTTTCCGTTTTCCTTTTTAGCCTTTTTACTTCCTACTTTTTTTTTACTGCATGCTTTTTCCCCTTCAATATCTCCTGGCTTGCTACGTTGCTACATTCATTTTTTCCTCCCCTCTTTCGTTCATCTTCTTTCATATCCCATACCTTCTGTATCTCCTCCTGGGTCTATATTGAATTAGCAAATGCTTAGAAAAGTGAACACTAATTCATCAACCATTTTAAGTGAAAGCGTAAAATCTCGAACACCCGGAACAGCGATTTTTTTCACAGGGGAAAGAATCGCTGGTTCACAAAAAAAAAACAAAAAACAAATTAAGCTTAAAACATTATCTACACCCCCCCTACTTAAATATATAAACTCTGAAATCACACCACAGTGGAGGAAATGGCAAACTCCCGAAAATGGCCCAGCAAATTTTTTTCCCTGTGAAAAAAAATCGCTGTTCCGGGTGTTCGAGATTTTAAGCTTTCTCTTAAAAATGGTCAATGAATTAGCGTTCAATTTTCTAAGCATTCGCCAATTCAATATAGACCCCCTCCTCCTACCCACCAAAAAAAAAAAAAAAAAGATAACACTGACACCTGACAGCCACCCTTTATGACAATAATCCTACATCTTCTATCTACTAATTGTCTATTTCATACTCTGCTGCATTCAATAAATGATCCAATCATGTTCTGTGCTGGCACCTCTCTGTTGTTGCATCTCATTTTATTTTGTTACCTTACTCTTCCTACATACTGCTGTATAACTGTCACTTCCACCAACACGTTACTTAAATACTTTTTCCTCAAACCTCACTTTTTAAAAGCATACTCTTACAAATAATTTTCACTTTTCTTTCTTCTACTTTCTTTGTTTTCTGCCATTGTTGAACTCATATATTAGATTGTATTTATGACTTGCATTTTTTTATCTATTAATATGTACTGTTGCCTTTCATAAAACTCTGTTTATGTTTTACTACATGCTCTATTTACATACATTCATTCTTTCTGTTAAATTGCTCAAAGTCATTGTCATTTTCTTATTTGCTTGTTGCACTTTTATACGTGTGTTGTACTTTGAGCTTTTCTACGTGGCCCTCTGCTGAAAAGTGGCAAATTGTAACCAGGTGAAAAAATCTTGGCAAATAAATATATAAATAAATATATGTCTAATAGGACTATATCCTACAGAAGACAAAGTTTAATCAGGACAATGACACTTCTTTAATATAGTCTTCTAATTCTGAGGCTCAGTTCCTTATATTTGTCCTGGGTGATCTTAAATGATCCAGTGTAGATTTTAGCTTGTTCACTTCAACTTTCAAATGACCTTATCTTTTCTGTCTCCATCATCTCAGTATGTTTACATCAAAAACATTCCACTCCATTTAAGGAAGACTATGGGCCAGATTCAGGAAGGCTTACACGGAGTTCAAGAGTAGTGCAAGACTCCGTGTAAGCCTCCCGATTCAGGAACAGCCCAAATCTCCGTGTAAGAGACAGCTAACACGTCTCTTACATGGACTGAGCGTGGAAATGCTCAATACCTCATTTGCAGCTGAAAGATATGCAAATGAGGTATCTGAGCGATCCACGAAGCAGAAACCAGTCCGTGTAATGGACGTGTTAGCTGCAGAAATGTACTCAGCTGACAACTGAGTACATTTCTGCAAAATTAAAAATGGAGCTATGTCAGCTCCAAATAAAGGGTGCATTTGTTTCATTAAGCATGCCAATGGCCAAATATGTGGCCATTGGCATGAAAAAGTGTTGCAAAAATATGTAATATAACTTTTTTTTTTTCCACGGGATTTTGAGGTTTAACTGCAGCGCACCCAGCAAACGGGTGCGCTACCTAAAACTAAAGCGAGCTTATAAGCCCACAATTGTGGGATTTATGTATTACATGTAATGTCAATGGAGGGACTTGCAGGCCAAAAACAATATGGCCTCCGTTTAGTGGTTGTCAAGGGGGGAAGCTCCGTGTAAGACATGTAACTAGTCATTACTAGGCAATCCTATGTAAATGAGGGTTACAATACTGAATCACACTGCCACATAGGTAATGAGCACTTTCTGAGTAGTGTAAGAGTTAGAGAAGGGGGAGGAACAGAGTAAGAGGTAGGTGACATCACGGGGGGGGGAAGGATAGATACAAATGTACCAGATTGGAGGGCAATGTAAGGTGAAAGATGATAGACAGACTTCAGGGAGGGAGGTGTGTCCCAACAGAACACTAGGAAAGTCAAGAAATTGAAGGTTTACGCTATCCCTACACTCAAAGTTTCTTGATATACGTGCATGCGTGCGTGTGCACGTGTGTAAGGCAGGTTCAACATGTGGGAGCGTGTTGCAAACCGTGTACAATGGTTTGCGCGGGCGTGCACGTGTTTAAGGCAGTGTGCATGTGTTTTAACATGAATCAGCCTAGTTCACACCGTGTAAGGATGTGTGCGCGTGTGTAACACCGTGTAGGGATGTGTGCGCGCGTTTAAGTGACTGTGAGTGTGTTTAAGCTGGTGTGCACATTGCTCCCCCTCAGGAAACAGAGAGGAAACAGGAAACAACTAAATTACACTGAAACTGCCAGAGGATACTGCTGCAGTTAATTGTTGGAAACAATTGGAAGCAGGCAATTATGCAGGCAGACTAGAAGCCCAACCCAGCACTTAAAACACTGCAAAGAGCAGTGCAGGGTGTTTCTCACAAGAGATACTGCAAGAAAGTAAGCTATCAGAATTGAAAACTGAAAAAGCTGAACTCAGAGCAGAAATGCTAGGGGCTGCCATAGCTGTTATAATCAGGCAAAGGCGAATTGCTGAGGGTGGTGTCAATGCAGATGCTGACAGACAACCCAGAGTGAGGAGAAGGAGAAGAGTATACAGGCCCAGGGTCACCTACCATGGGTTACATGAGCTGGAGATAGTAGAGCGCTACAGAGTGGACAGAGACCTTCTGCAGCAGATTGTTGAGCTGTGCAGGCCACATCTCACACATAGAACCAACAGAGTGGAACCCATCCCAGTGGAAACCAAGGTATGTGTTGGCCTAAGAATACTAGCAACAGGTACCTTCCAGAGACCAACTGGTGATATGATGGGGATATCACAGGCATCAGCCTCCAGGGTACTGCACCAGTTCCTGGATGCCATGTCAGCACATGTCAGTGATCATATATATGTCCCTAATGACCGTGAGGTTGTGGCCAGCAATATGCGTCTCTTCCAGCAAATAGCGGGATACCCTGAGGTGCTGGGTGCAATAGACTGCACGCATATGCATCAAAGCACCAGCTGGTGAGCGGGTAGAGTCTACATTAACCGCAAGGGATACCCCTCCATCAACTGCCAGGTCATGTGTGATGCCCAGGGCATAATAATGAATGTGTGTGCTGGCTGCCCTGGGAGCTACCACGATTCCCACATCTGGCATCTGACGCAGCTGTACCAATCATTTGCCAGTGGGGACTTCCCACACGGACACCTAGTGGGGGGTGCAGGTTATGCACTTGAGCCGTGGCTGATGACACCCATCAGAAATGCACACACACCTGAACAGGAACGCCATAATGAGGCACACGCACAAACACGTAATGTCATAGAGCGTGTGTTTGGGCTGCTCAAGTCACGGTTCCGGTGTCTGGACACATCTGGTGGAGCCTTGCAGTACACACCAACTACATGTACCCAAATGGTCATGTTATGTGCTATGCTACATAATATGATCCTGCGGAAACAGCTGCAGCAGGACCAGCACAGGGCTGGGCCTAACATCCCCCCACCATTGCCAAGGCCACCACAGGCAGAGGGTGACTCAGAGGAGGAACAACCTGACCTTGTCCCAGTAGGCAGAAGGAGGCGTGCCCAGTATGCCCTGGCCTTGGCAAAGAGGCAACGCATAGCACATACACTTGGTCAGTAGGAACACTGGGACTGATACCCACTCTAACTCACTCATATAGTAACAGGGATGCCTAACATGACACAACCTGCTTCCAAACATGTACAGGGAGTGTAGTATGTGCATCCGACAGAGGCAGCCCTGCAGCACCACCTGAGGCATAAATGCCATGTGTTAAGTAATGTAATACCATGTACCATATGCACACCTGAGGACCCGACTAACATCCACCCACACCAATCATAAACCACAAAAAACACAAACCTACCTCATAGGTACCACAAGCGATAGTAACCTAGATGTAATGCTACCCAATGCCAGAAGTATAAATGCTGCAGTGTAAACGCACACAGTATAGAGAATGTAGATATCAGTGCTGTAATAGAAAACAGGGTCAAAGCCCACATCAGCACCCTGACACTACCAGGTCACACCTCTGTCCTAATAGCAGGTACTGCCCCAGGCCTACTCTGGCAATGTGAGTGTCAAATGAAATATTACTGTCAACCTGGGTGCCCAGGACCCTGATAACCTCTTCTGTGCTTAGAGGATTGCCACCTAGATGGGAACTAGGGGTAACCCTGTTGTTCCCGAAGGGTATGACTATGCATTGTTTAGCGTTTAACGTAAGGCCATGGCTCTGGCACCAGTTATCTGTGTCTTTGAGACCCTTCTGAAGGATGTCTGTGTCAGATGGGTTTCCAACTATGCTTCCCAGTTTGCAGTCATCTTCAAAATTTGTCAGCCATAATCCTCCTGTGTTTGCTCGTACTTCTGAAAAGTAGATGCTGAACAAATGTGGGCCCAGGACTGAGCCCTGTGGGACACCACTTGTGACAGCTCTGGAGTGTGACATGGCACCAGCAACTTTGACCCTGTGTGTTCTGTCACTTAGCCAGTTTGCAACCCATGCTGTGATGTATGGGTTCACAATTAAGCTGATGATGTTTTCAATGATACCTGAGTGGGGTATTGTGTCGAAAGCCTTTGCCAGGTCAAGGTAGGCTGTGTGGACTGCCTTGCCCATGTCAATGGCCTGGGTGACTGTCCTGAAAAAGTCAACCAAGTTTAAAAGGCATGATCTGCCCTTGACAAAGCCAAACTGGATTGGATCCAATATCTGCAAGTCTCCTATGTCTTCATTTATAATTCCCATTATGATCCTCTCCATAGCTTAGCAGAACAGGCTTGTCAAGCTGATGGGATGGTAGTTTCCGGGGTTGGTGGAGGCACCTCCTTTGTGAAGTGGGTCCACCATTGCCGTATGCCACTCCTTGGGCACATATCCTGAGGTGAGGCTAAGATTAAACAGCTGCCCTAACTGCGGGTGTAATTACTCATTGAGTTCATGAAAAACACAACTGGGGACACCATCTGGTCCCATGGATAAAGTGTTTTCCGCCTTGGATAGAGCAGTTCTCACCCCAGCATTGGAGATGTTTGGGGGGCTACAATCCTCTTGTGTAGATACCCCTCCAGTTGGGGAGGGGAGAAATCTGCACTGAACCTGTCAGCCAGTATGTTGGCAATGTCTGTAGGTTCAGTGATATTTACATCATTCCGAACTAATTCTGAGCATATCTGGGAGTTCCCTCCCAGGTTTCAAACATAGGTAAAAAAGGCCTCATGATTGTCCCTTGAGTCCTGAGTGGGTTTACTCTCAAAACTCGCCTTGGATGATTGTATGGGGGAACCCAGTGTTTTACTCACAATGAGCAGGGGTGTCTTCCCTTCTACGGATTTTGCTCTATCTCGCAGTAGCTCCTTCCTTGTGTTGTAGAGCTTGTTTATGGCTAGGGTCCACCAGACTGGATGCTTGCCTGTGGTACAAAGAGTCTTTGTTTTGTTTGGGATTGCCTGATCCATGCAGTCCTGGAGGTGCTGGTAGAAGGCATTTGTAAGTGATACAGTGGCTTGGGTAATGGTGTCCGCTGGCTTGGGGGCCTTGAAAGAGACCACACCAGTCCTTAGAAATGTGAAGTCAGCATTTGAGAAGGTCTTCACTGTTTGTTTTTCTATCTGGGGTGTGGGTGGGATGTGGACTCCCACTGAGATTAGTCCATGATCTGATCTCACCAATGATGGGTATACTTCTGGTGTTGAACAGTGTGACTCCATGTTCGTGATGATGAGTTCTAATATGTTGTCTCCACTTGTGGGGATTGGGACCAGTTGTTCCATGGCATTTGAGTGTATGAACTCTTGGAACCTTTGTGTTAGAGTGTTGTGGCTTGATTAGTGATCCCAGTCTATATGTGGATAGTTGGAATCACCCAGTAGGATGGTGTTTGGAGATACATTTATCCCCTTTAGTGTTTGCAGGACAGCTGTGTGAGGTACCTGAGTTTGAGAGGGTGGCATGTAATATGCTACAAACTGCAGAGCAGTCTTGCCTACGGTCACTGGCACCTGGATGGTCTCCGATGCATCGTGTGTTGCCACCAACCTTGAGGTGAGGGTGTCCTTGATGAATATGGACACCCACCCTCTTTTCTTGGTGTTGTCCGGATTCTGGTGCTGGAACGCATGATATGAGGTAACACCCGATAGTGCCGGGGTGCTGTCAGAAGCTGTGAACCAGGTTTCAGGCACAGCACAGACATCAATGTGCTACATACTGAGAAGGTCATAGAGTGTGTGCAGCTTGAGGTTGCGACCTCTGGCATTGAGCAGCATTACCCTTAGTGTCTTTCCTTTACTGTGTTCTAGGGTGGTAGGTGTAGAATCTGAATCTTGCATAAAAAAGGCACAATGGGGGTGGCAAGAGCATCAGCCGAAATCCGGAAGCCCAGGGGTGACAGGTGCAAGCCGTCCCTTGCAAATCAGCGTGGCCTGTCCAGCATGTCATCCCAGGCAGACAGACATTGGACCCCCTTTGAATGACACCATAGTGTAAGCAAATTATTACAGCTGATCATCTTATCTCTGTTTATGTGGCATCATACTTGGTGAAGGTAGGATACTGCTGAAGGTCAGGGTCATACCTGCCTGGCCTACATAATCAGAGGGATCCTCTATGTCTCTTTCCATGTAGTCCAGGGAGGTACATCTCAGGTCGTTCACACCAGCATGGATAATGACTGGGTCAGACTTGTACTTGCAGTTGAGTGACCTGAGTGCTTGCATTATGTGGGGGATTCCAGTGCCCGATAGGCAGCTTACTGTGACCTCGTCCGTACTCGATCTGGTGAGCAGGACGTCAGTGTGTCTGATTATGGAGTCACCTATGACAAGTGTGTCTGGCATTGTGTTTGGCCTTAAGAGCTGTGACTGTTTGGCACACCGACTCTGTGGTCAATGTGTTGCATGTGCTGTGCCCTGTGGAGGCAGTTGTGTGAGTGTCTTCTGTGGTGGTCATTGCCGTTTTGGTAGAATTCTGATCAGAGCCTCTGAGTATGTCTCTGTGTGTCTATGTGTATGATCTTAAGTTGTGATAGTGCCATGTGAGACTGGGTTTGTGATGTGTGTGGTTACCTTCACCTTCTCTCTGGTCTTGCTAGTCCTATGTTGAGAGAGCTCAGCCTCCACTTTGGCTATATAGTTGCATCTCTCACATGTATGTGTGTTTTATGGGAGAAGGAGAGGGTTGTCAGTGTACATGAGGCAAGTGTAACATTGCCTCAATATTCCCAGGTTCACCAGCTGAGCAGGAGAGGACACTAGCAACTGATCCCTAGACATGCTAGAAGGAATAGACAAAACAATGTTGGAATACAGGGAGATATCAAGCCCCCCAAACCACATCATAGTGCTTGACTGACAATACCTACACATACACCAGTGTTTCATAGTGTCATAGTTTACTACTAGGCTATCTGCCCTAGTGCATGTATAAGCCTAGCCATAGTGATGTGGCTATTGCCACCCCTTATAGTGGTAATAAGTGTACAGAATAGATTCCGAATATTGTGCCTCTGACTTAGTAGTGACACATTATGACCCCCTTACGTAATTGAATAACATGACTGTGCCTCTGTCTATTCTGTGCCTCTGTCTCATATGCAGTTGTCCAGATGTCTCCTGAAGAGAGTCAGTGAGGGACTCTGTCAAACATGAACTGGGATACTCTGCTAGAGTGTGAGATGCCTCTGAGTTATGACTCTGTCCCTCCAGCATGTCCTATACATGTATGTGCTGAGGTTCAAATCCTCAGCTCTCATGGCTCTGGTGGATTTGGATTGCTTGCAGTGGAGCATGTCCACCAAATCCTGATTAGACATGGTCTTGTATGTCAGGCATAGGTCACCTGTAAGTATGCGGTATGACACTGAATAAAGCTGGATTTCCTCTATTCTGGAAGCATATGACATGTGTTGAAGAACCCTGATCTTCATGGTAGGTACTTTTGGGGTCTCTCCAGCTGTTGCAAGTGCTGGGAGAGGTACATACCATATGGGGCTTTGTATTCAATCATGGGCCTGATAAGGGAGAAGGATAGTGGAACAATGACCTCCTATGATCTGGATGGAAAACCCTCCATGATAAGGTGGGCAAGATAGAAAGTCTTCCTAACCACTTTGGCAACAGGGGTGTCAAAAGAGATGTCACTATCTACACGTGTCCCCAGGTGTCTGATTTGTTTTCTGTGCTCAGTGGGTTGCTGTCTATGTATTGATCTGTGGGTACTTTGTTCCTCCCAAAGGGGATGAATACAGATCAGTTGCATTCAGTTTCAGGCCATGCGTCTGGCACCAGCTATCCACCTTTGTGACGGCATTCTGTAGGATGTGTGTGCCGGCTGATGTATTCACTATGGTGCCTAGGTTGCAGTCATCTGCAAACTTTGTCAGCCACAACCCCCCTATGTTTGCTTTCACATCTGAAAAGTAAATACCAATTAAGAGGGGTCCCAGGACACATCCTTGTGGGACACCACCTGTGACTGGCTTTGAATCTGACAAGGCACCTGCAATGTTAACTTTATGGGTTCTGTTTCTTAGCCATTCTGCAACCTATCCTGTGACATATGCTGTTATATGTCAGCTGTTGAGCTTGGCTATGATGCCTGAGTGGGGTATTGTGTCACAGGCCTTAGCCAAGTGCAGGTAGGCTGTGTGGACTGTGTAGCCCTCATCGATGGCCCTACTGACAGTTTCATAGTAGTCAACTAGGTGCAAAAGGCAGGATCTGCCCTGTACAAAGCTGAACTGGGTGGGAACAAGGGTCCGTAGGTCAGCAATGTGTCTGTGTAAGAGCTCCATAATGACTCTTCCCATAGCTTTGCAGACAAGGCTGGTTAAGCTTGTGTGGTGGTAGTTGCCATGGTCTGTGGAGGCATATCCTTTGTGGAGTGGGACCACTGTTGCCATACACCAGTGTTCAGGTACATATCCTGTAGCAAGACTAAGGTTAAATAGCAGTTGTATATACGGGTCCAGCTCCTTCTGGAGTTCACATAGCATGCAACCGGCGATACCAGCAGGTCCCATTGATGCTGTGTACTTGTCTTTGCTGAGTGCGGCTCTCACATGGACATCCAAGATGACAGTGAGGTTATATACAGCAGTGATAACTATCTTCTTTTGGGGGTGAGGGAGGGGGTAAATCGCACTGAAGCTGTCCGCCGCAATGTTGCCAATATCTGTCAGGTCACTGGAATATATGTTATTGTGTACCAACTCTGAGCATATCTGTGGGTTCCCAATCAGGTGTCTGACATAACTGAAGAAAGCAGTGTGGTTACCTTCATTGTCTTTGGTGATTTATGTCCCCAAGTTGACCTTGCATGTCTTTATGAGATAATGTAGCTTTCTACTAGTGCTGATCACAGCTGTCTTCCCTTTTGGAGATGTAGCTCTGTCTTGCATTAGTAACCCTCATCTGTCATACAGTTTGTTTATGGCTGGGGTCCACCAGACAGGCCACTTTCCCTTTGTGGAGAGGGTCCTGTTTTTATTTGTGATTGCATGGTCCATGCTTTCTGACATCTAGCTAAGGGGAGGTCATCGTGGTTCTGCAGTTATCTTTCATCAGCATTAGAAATGACCACAACAGCCCCTGTCGGGTGTACCTCATGCAGACACATCCAGCACCTGTAAAGTCCACAACAGTACCTCACCAGGAGTATGAAAGAGCTGGAACACATGTAATGTGTCGCCTGACTAAACAGAGTGCAGCTCCACACACTGCCATGCTGTCCACCCAGATGCAAGCTGTGCCTGATGTAGAAAGCCATGTCCAAGCTGGAATCAATGCACATGCTGCACCTTGTACAATCTGAATGGCCGGGAGCTATGCACATGAGGGACCTGAACCCCAGCACTGACATACATAGGACAGGCTGTACTGCATTATCCATAACACAGAAGCCACCCCCACGCATGAGTAAACTACCAGTACAGGTTGTCCGTAGAGACACTCGTTGATTCCCCTCAACAGGAATCCTAATGAGTGGATGGTAGATGGGAGGTTTACCCTGGGTATCAATGTTATGTCACAGGTAGACAGAGGCACAGTATACTAAACAAGACATATGTCATGGCAAACTACACTTACAATGTGTTGATGGACAAACACACTCTCCGACTAGCATTAAAATGGCCTAGGGCACATCGGTAGTGTTTGCCAATGTACACCCATGTTGTGGAATACACTACTGATGTTGGATGAGGCTGTTGTAAGTAGTTCACATCTGAACATAATGCAACATGGTCAGATAGGTTCATAGGTACATAGGTTTATACTAGGCTATCTTCCCTAAGGCAGGTATAAGCCTAGCACAGAGTTTGTTGGCGTACACCACCCCTTATATGGAAACAGTACTGTGCCCATTATTTTGTCATGCCTCTCTGCAGCAGTGACACAGTGACGATCCCCGGGTTAAATGTATGACCTTCCATCCACAGGTCAAGATGCCTCTTGAACACAGCCAGCAAGGTGCTCTGCCTCACATGGACCGGGATTGTATTCCACAGCATAGGGTGTCTCCAGGTGATAACTCCATCCCTCCAACATGTCCAACGTACATCCCTGCTAAGGTGTAAGTCACTTGCACTAGTGGTTCAGGAGGATCTGCCGATTCTGAGGTGGAGCATGTCCATTAATCCCTGTTTGGACATGGCCTTGCATGTCAGGCACATGTCACCTCTAAACAGACGGTATGTGAGTAAATAGAGTGGGAGTGTCTTCAATCTGGCAACATATGACAGCTGTTGGGGTTCCTTGATCCTTTAGGTGGGGGACATTCAGGGTGTCTCCAATTGCTGCAGATGTTGGGTGAGATACATCCAGAATAGGGCATTCTACTTGATCACCGGTCTGATAAGTGAAGAGTACAGGGGAACAATGACCCACTAGATCTGGATGTGAATCCCATCCTGATCAGGTGGGCAATGTAGAAGGTCTTTCTAGCCACTTTAGCAACGTGATTGTCAGAAGAACGGCGACTGTCAACCTGGGACCCCAGGTCCATAATAACCTCCTCTGTGCTTAGAGGATTGCCACCTACATGGTAGCTTGGGGTTACCTTGCCTTTCCTGAAGGGTATGTCTACACATGTTGTGCACTTTGACTTCAGGCCATGGCTCTGGCACCAGCTATCAGTTACCGTGAGTCCCTTCTGAAGGATATCCGTGTCTGATGCACTGTCCACTATGGCGCCCAGTGTGCAGTCATCTGCAAACATTGTCAGCCAAAGTCCTCCCATGTTGGCCTGTACTTCTGGGAAGTACATGAAAAACAATAGGGGGCCAAGGACTGAGCCCTGTGTGACACCACCTGTGACCAGCCTGGAGTCTAACATAGTGCCAGCAACTCTAACCCTGTGGGTCCCGTCCTTAAGCCAGTTTGCAACCCATCTTGTGACATATGGTTTTACATTTCAGTTGTTAGGGTTTTCCACAATACCTGAGTGGGGTATTGTGTTGAAAGTGTTTGCAAGGCCAAGGTAGGCTGTATGGACTGCCTTTCCCCAACAATGGCCTAAGTGACCGTTTTGAAGATGTCAACCCAGTACAAAAGGCATGATCTGCCCTTGACCAAGCCAAAATGGGATGGGTACAATGTCTGCATGTCCCCCATATCTTTGTTTATGATCTCAATTATGATCCTCTCCATAGCTTTGCAGACTAGACTTGTTAAGCTTATGGGGCAGTAATTACCATGGTCTGTAGAGGCACCGCCTTTGTGCAGATGTGCACAACTGGACCCTAACCCGGCTGTTGTGCACACTATGGAAATGTAAAGCAGTGATATGACTAAAGCCCAGGATACTGATCACCACAGTGAAAGTACTGAACCACTACACTATACAGTACTACAGTATTAGGTCAGTATGAACGGATGTTGACAATTGTGTGCAAAGTATTCCATGCAAAACCTGCAGGCACAGTATACTCCTTGTTGTGTTCACACAAAAAGCATTTGGACAGTAACTATACAACATGGCACAGAACACACAGCCATAAACTGGAGGTATTTGTTGAAGGTCACACTCATCCACAAATGTGATGTGCTGCAGAGTTCAACATATGGAAAGCCCACACTGGGCATGCTCACACACTTAGATAAATGAGACATCTTTCACACAACATGCCATGGGAAGGCTGAACTGGGCATGCTCACACACTTGGTCCAAATGTTACTCCTAGCAACTGTGAAAACACACCAGATGATGCTCATTCCCCTTTCTAGACACTGATCATGTAAGCACCCTATAAGTATATCAGGAGAAAAGGAATCTCTCAGTAATCCGAATAGCACACTCCGCTAATGCGTCTGTCTCTAGTGTCATAACATAGTTAGGTAGGGGTTTGAATCCAGCAAATGGCAAGTGTGTGTGAAGGGGGGGTAAGTGTGCATGAAAAGAACATCCCTTTTGGCAACTGGGAAAACACATCACAGGATGCTCATTCCACTTTCTAAACTCTGATGATGTCAGCACCCTATAAGTATATCATGTGAAAGAAAACCTCCCAGTAATGTGAATAGCACGCTGCGCTAATGCGTCCATCTCTAGTGTCATGACGTAGTTAGGTAGGGGTTTGAATCCGGCAAGGGTGTGTGAAGGGGGGTAAGTGTGTATGAAAAGAACATCCCTTTTGGCAACTGGGAAAACACACCACAGGACGCTCATTCCACTTTCTAAACTCTGATGATGTCAGTACCCTATAAGTATATCATGTGAAAGGAAATCTCCCAGTAATGCGAATAGTGCACTGTGCTAATGTATCCGTCTCTAGTATCATAACATAGTTAGGTAGGGGTTTGAATCCAGCAGGTGGCAAGTGTGTGTGAAGGGGGGTAAGTGTGTATGAAAAGAACATCCCTTTTGGCAACTGGGAAAACACACCACAGGATGCTCATTCCACTTTCTAAACTCTGATGATGTCAGCACCCTATTAGTATATCATGTGAAAGAAAATCGCACCGTAATGCGAATAGCATGCTGTGCTAATGCATCCATTTCTAGTGTCATAACATAGTTAGGTAGGAGCTTGAATCCAGCAAGTGACAAGTGTATGTGAAGGGTGAGGTAAGTATGTATGGCTGAAATATCCCTTTTGGCAACTGGGAAAACACACTACAGGATGCACATACCCCTTTCTAAATGATATCACAATTATGTATGGCTTTTGAGTACAGACATGCCACGTGTGTTTTGCCCACACAGAATGCCCATGTGTGCGTGTTGTCCCTCACAATAATGCATTACATTGATTAAACCAGTTATGGCAATGCACACATGATGTATGTGTGTGCCAAATACACATATGTACCTGTGACCTTCAATAGTTACCATGTGTGATGCCTGACACATGTGAATACATGGTATTTGCACAGGGTAACATTATGACTGTGGTCTTCTGTGCAGGTGCTGCATGTGGGATGTGTATATACAGTGTGAGATGTAGATGCTATCAGCCTAGTAGTGAGGGATACACACCTGGTCTGGGGCATATAGTCTACATGTTGTTGATGTACAGGTGTTGCATGTTTTCACCTGTTGTGGGAGTGGTAAGACATTATTCCACAGCAATGCAGTGACTGCATGCTAAGAACCGTTCAGCCAGGGTGTTGTAGCTACACTAATTCATTAGCATTCAGTAATATGTCAGAATCCCTGGTGAGGGTCTGATGCCAACCAAGGTCAGGGGTCTACCAATCTGTGTCACTTGCTCAGTGATCCCTTCCATGTTCCCTATCATGTATCCCAGTGAGGGACATCCCACATCAGCTGTGGTGGCATGGACAATGACTGAGTCATATGTGTCCATGCATCTGACTGACCTGTATGTTTGTGTTATGTGGTGGACCACAGTGCCCCATGAGCATATCAATGTGATCTACACATTGTCCAGCCTGGTGAGCATGTTCTCACTGTACTGGACAATAAAGGTACCTAACACAACTGCGGCAGTAGTGTTGTATAGCTGTACAGACTGTGCTTGTTTGACACACAGGATTTGTGTGCTATGTGTTATGTGTGCTGTGTGCAGGCCTAATGTATGCCTGTGTGCCAGCTGCAGAGATGTCTGCCAGTCATGCAGGATGCTATCCTTAGGCTCCACAACTGACCCGGTGTGTTTCCATGCTTGTATTGCTGTCCGTGTAGGTCCACATCAGATCAGTATTGCTGTCACTGTAGTATTTCATGCCACCAGACAGGTTATGCCAGTACTGGGTTCAGAGTGCTTACTCCACAGTTTGGCCATGTGTTTCCATCTCATACATGTGTTGTACATCCATGGGTAGGGGATAGGGTTGACTGTGTACATGTGGCAGCTGTGACATTACTACATGACACACATATCCCACAACTGTACCATAGAGGTGACTGACAACTAACCTTTGCACATGCTACCATAGTATTGAGATTGCATTGGTGATTAACAGCACATAGGGCCAAATGGTGAACAAGATACATAGGTCCATAGATTCATACAGGGATGTCTGCCCAGGGCATGTATCCACCTAGCCAGAATGTGTGTGGCTTTCAACATGCATTGTAAATCTGTCTTGCTATGCCATTTTCCAAGGTTAGTATACTGTGCCTCTGTCTCACAGTGACACATAAGTGATACCCAGGGTAATCACATCCAGTCATTAATATCACTCTTGAAGACAGTCACTGAGTCACTCTGCCTAACCTCTATTGGGATAATATTCAAGAATGAAGGGAGCCTCCAGAGTTGTGAATGTGCCCCTCCAGCATGTCCTATGTATATCACTCCTGAGGTTCAAGTCTTTCCAGCGTGTATCCTGATGGGATATGGATATTCTGAGGTGCAGCATGGCCATTAAGTGAGGGTTTGACATGGCTTTATATGTCAGGCACAAATTGCCTATGAAGAGGCAGTATGCCACCGAGTAGAGCTGCTGTTTCTTTAACCAGTCAGTATGGGGCATCTGTTTGAGCCCTTTGATCCTCTTGTCAAGGTACGTATGTGGTATCTGCAGTTGCTGCAGGTGTCTGGAAAGATGCATGCCGACAGGTTCATCATAGTCAATTATGGGCATGATGAGGGATGAGTAAAGGGGCACAATGTCCTCCCCTGATCTACATGTGGATCCCATCATGATGATGTGGCCCGTATAACATGCTTACCTAACCACTTTGTCCATGTTGTTGTCAAATGGTAGAATGCTATCAACCTGTGTACCCCAAGGTCCATAATTCCTTTGTCTGCACTTAATGGATTAACACATATGTGGTACTTTGTGCTCACTTTGTGTTTGACAAAGGGGATGACGATATGCTTTCTGTCATTCACCTTGAGGCCATGGCTGTGGCACAAGTCATGTGTTTGCAAGAGGCCCTTTTGGAGGATGCGTGTGTTAGCTGGAGAGTTGATTATGTCCGGTTTGCAGTCACCAAGTGACTTGCTCAGCCACAGTACTTCCATGTTGGCCTGTACCTATGGTAAATATATAATGAACATGACAGCTCCCAGGGCTGAGCCTTGTGGGACACCACTTGTACCAGGTTGGAGGCTGACATGGCTCCAGCAAGTCTAGCCATGTGTGTTCTGCCCTTGAGCCACTGTGCAATAACCATAGTGACATAGGGGTTAATATCTACACTGGTGAGCTTCTCTATAATGCACAAGTGGGGTATTGTATCAAAGGCTTATGCAAGGTCCAGGTAGGCTGTGTAGACCTCCTTTCCCTTGACAGTGGCCTTGGTGACTGTTTCAAAGAAATCAAACAGGTTTGAGAGGCAGGATCTGCCATTAACAAAGCCAAACTGTGTATGGTGACATGTCTGTAGGTACACAATATCTAGATATGTGAGGTTCATGATGATCCTTACCATAGCTTTGCAGGCAAAGCTAGTCAGACATATGGGGCGAATAGTGTCCAGGATCCGTGAAGGCACCACCTGAATGTAGAGGGACCACTGTTGCTGTACGCCACTCTCTGGCCACATATCATGTAGTAAGTATGGGAATGAACAGTGGTGTTATGTCTGGGTGTAGCTCTTCTTGTGGTTCATGTAGGACACAGCCTGGGACGCTGTCTGGTCCCATTGATGCAGTGTTTATTGCTTTGGAAAGGGCATCTCTTACCTGACCATCTGTGATGTCAGGGGGGGCAGCACTCTGCCACAAGACATATTTGCCCGCTTTTTTTTTGGGGTTTTGGTTTTGGGGGAGAAAGGGCAGGGCCCCGGTTGGGAACCTGGTTCCACCTAGGAAAA
>NC_056746.1:465767293-465784793 GCF_019279795.1 Protopterus annectens
TGAGGCTTTTTTTTTATTTTTTTTTGGGGTAGGGAAACCACCTAGGTTCCTAACATAACTACAGACAGCCTTGTGATTATCCTCAGTGGCTTGTGGAATCTTCTCTCAAAGATGGCCTTAGACAATCGTATGGGTGCCTGTAGTTGTCTTCCAATACTCATCAGTGGTGCCTTCACATTTTGGGAGGTTGTTGTATCATGTAGTGGCGTCATCCTTCTATTGTATAGTGTGTTTATGGCTGGTGTCCGGCACCCAGGACATCTGCCTTTGGAGAATTGGGTCATGCTTTCATATGTGGTGTCATGATCCATGCATTCCTGAATGTGTCCATAGAATGCCTTTATACAGGTATCTGCAGTCTGGTCCATATTTTCAACAGGCCTGGGGCCTTTGAAGGTTTCCACATCATTTATGAGGGGTGTGAACTTGCTTGATATGAGCTGTTGACAGACGTGCCCTCCAGACAGAGCAAGGTGAGGGTCACATTTAGCTACCTGTCGGGTGATAGAATGTGCCACATAACACAGGCACACAGGTCACTCCACAGCAAGTACAACTATGAGGCAGTCATTGTCCATGCTGGTGCAAACAACCTGAGACGTACCTCCCTGGACCACATGGAAAGAGACACAGAGGAGCTCTTACAGCACCTTCTCAAACTCAGGACTCCCACACAGCCTTCATGCTGACACAGGAGAGTATAGATTTCTATGCAAACACCATCATACTGGGTGACATCAGCTACCCAAACATAGACTGTGAAAATTACACAAGCCACAATACCCAAGCTCTAGGGTTCCCATAGATCAGGCATTCTTTAGCTATGGAACAGGTAACCAACCTTCCCACAAGAGGGGCAGATATACTAGACCTTATCATCACAAACATGAGTACAAAATGCTCACCACTGGGAGTATATCCCTCATTGTTGCAATCAAACCATATACAAATCACACTGGAGTACTGGATCCCCCACATATGCAAACCTCGAACACATCGATGTGTGTGTGGGAAATGCCCCTATTAGCAGTTGTGACAGTACAGTACAGGATGCAGATCCCGATTTTGAAACACTGATGATGTCAGAACTCTATAACTATATTACCTGTATTAATGTCCTCCAATAATTCGCATAGCGCGCTCTGCTAATGCGTCTTTCTCCGGTGTCATAACATAGTTAGGTAGGGGTTTGAATCCTGCAAAGGGAATGTATGTGTGTTAGTATGAGTGGGGTTTATGTGTGTGCACTATGCTGGGAGGGGTAAGTGCCTTTTGCCAACTGGGAGAACACACTACAGGGTGCACATCCCCCCTCCTACACACAGATGATGTCAGCACCCTCTAAGTAAAGCATTAGAAAGGATTTCTCCAACTACTGCATATAGCACACTCTGCTACTGTGTCTGTTTCTACTGACATAACACAGTTAGGTATGGGTTTGAATCTTGCAAATGGAAAGTATGTGTTTTACTGTGGGTGGGGTTAGTGTGTGTGCACAATGATGGGGGTGGGATGTGGCTTTTGCCACATGGGGCTATGCACTGCAGGGTGCTCATTACCCTTAACAAGCAATGATGTTGACAGCACCCTATACAAACAAAACTACAAAAGAGAAGGTGGTGGTACCAATAACACATGTAAGGTAACACTTCTTCAAGTAATGTCCACAAAACGAAGTAGGATAATCAAACAATTCTTTTATTCTATACAAACAACATGACAACAGACAACTGCCAGTACTCAGTATAGTGTTACATGCTACTGTAATACGCGCATGTACCAGAATATACCTAGATAGTGTTTTGAAGCCTGAATGTGGCAAGTGTGTGGATGTGGGATGTGTCTGTGTGTGCATTTCCGTATGGGAAGCATGTTTGATGTGGCAATCAGGGTACCACAGTACCTGATGCACATTACATCTTTGAACTGATGAGGTTGCCTGCACCCTGTGAATACAGGTAGAGAAGAGGAAGTCAGTAGTAAACAACATAGTGCACTTCTCAAATGTGTACCTGTCATGTATCGACAGCTACTCATGTAGGGTAATAAATAATGTGAATGGCAGGTGAGCATGTGCATGTGTGTGGGTAGCAGGGTGTGTATAAATGCATGTGTGACAGAACAGATACATATAGCTGAATCTACATAACAGCACATGATGCGCATTCCCATGGTCAATGTTAGCATGTGATGGTGTGCAGCTGGTACACTTTGGTAAGTAGTATGGGTGCAGATAACAATTGAGGACATTCATACAGTTACTGCAGCAGGACTGCTGGGATATACACACAATCATGCTGGAACAGTGAACAGTTACAAACATGTTACTACTTATACACATCTATGTAGTCACCCTGTGCATCAGCAACGTGTTTACCTTTTCCTGCACCAATGTTGTAGTATGCAGGAGGTGGCACAGTGTCATCATATGCACAGGGTGTGGGTTAGGTATGCCCAAGCCAGCCACTGGTGACACCAATTGACATGTGTGTATGTGTGTTTGTGAGGGGCAGCAGTACAGGGTGGACCAGTGTTGGTGCAGTGTGTGTGTGTATGTGTTTGCCCTAGGTGTTAGGTTTCTGCATGTGTGTAAGCATGCACACAGTCCCACATAATGGCTGCCATGTACAGGGTTTTGTGGACAGCCACAGACTGCACCTGTCAGGTCATCCAGATCAGTGTCTGTGGGCACGGACACGGTACCTGTGCCTGGCAGGGGTGCTACGGGCCGTATCCGGTACTAACCCAGACTGGGTATTGTCGTCAGAAGCAGGGGTGTGTTGACTGGACACAGTTCCCTGTTGGGACTGTCCAGAGCCACGTGCACGTGGTCTCCTGGGGCATCCTGATGACAGCACAGACCCAGCATTGCTGGGGCTGGTGCTGTCACTTGAGGTGCGTGAGTGGGCCTGTTGTCGTCCGCGGCCACTGCCAGCTGGTGCTGTTGCTGGCATACAGCCACGTCGACGTCGCAAACGCACACCATCGCCCTGGCCCATGGACATCTGGTTGTGGAGCAGCTGTTCTATGCCCCCACAACGTCTGTCAATGACATCTGTGAAGTTACGGATAGCATTCGCAACGTCATGCATGCAGTCTGTCATGGCTGTGCGACATGCTCTCAGCTCCCTCAGACCCTGTCTGGTGTACCTTTCCATACGTGCCTGTGCCTGCATGACAGTTCGAAACATAGTGGAGGTTGACATACCTCCTTGGGCACGTCGGCCAGAGGCAGTACGGCCACGGATGCCCCCACGAGAACCCATGGGCGACTGTCTGCGTGGTACCATTGAAGGACCCTGCTCATGGCTGCCTTGTGGGGATGCATGTACCACAGGTACCACATTACCCTGATCTATGCCCACTGCAGACTGTCCATCACCTAGGGACAATGGTGACAAAGGATGTAATGGCAGGATGACTGTGCGCATTGACGGGGTTGACAGCTGTGTACTGTCAATTGGCTGAACAATGGTGGACCCAGACACACCTTCCTGCACCATTACAGACATTTCATCATCATCAGTACCTGGGGCACAAGATTCAGGTTCCCTGCTGCAGGTCACCAGAGCAGCACCAGAACCTACGGGAGGAAAACAGGGAACACAGATTACAGTCCCAACACATATTTGACAGAGATGCACTTCAATACTAATGCACACATTCAGAAATGGACACATGCACTCATGGACACTAACACACATGCACACATGGGCACAGGCACACTCGCACACATGCACACCCCACAGTAAACACACACATCAGTACCGTGTTACACTACTCTTAATTTAGTACAACTGGGTATTACAGTTATTATTAACACACTCACCAGCATGTCTACTACAGCGTTACACTACTCTTACTAGTATTATAAATTGTTTTTCAGGTAATGTTAAAGACACTCACCAGCATGTATGGCCTGCCTCGTTGCTAGATGGGAGGGACCTGGAAGTGTGAAGAGAGTAATGTCAGTGGGCACAAGTGTGCCATTTGTTTTGCACATGATACAGTACAGTAGTATACTAGTTCCCTTATACACATCAGCTGCTCATAATGTCTGTATCACACATGCACAATTACATATCATGATGACATATACATACCACATGCACACCTTATGCGTGCATGAAGTAACAGTGTACAGAACAGTCATATGTACATACCAGGAGTTAACTCTAATCTCACCCTTACCTCTCTTCAAACGACAACTCAAACTGTACTTCCAAAACCACTGGCTTTGTTCTTGTTGGACTCCAGGCTAACGTCCCTCTCCCCACCCTCTCTTTACCTTCAACCCCTCATTGTGCATAAAACTAGCTTCTACCCTGTTTCTTTCACCTTGATGTCCTTCTATGCTCTGACCTACTTCTCCCATCCCTCCCACCTCCTCTTGACTGTCTTCCTTCTTTTCCTCACTTCCCTTCTTGACTCCTGCCTCTTCCCTATTATTTTATCTTTCATACTCCTTCTACTTCTCTACCCTTCTGAGCCCTAAGTATTATCTATATGGCTTTTGCCTTATTGCATAACCGTTATGCTTTAGGTAGAATTGCTTTGAAACCGACAGTACATTGTGTATGACTCTAAACTGTTTGAGTTCCTTAAATGTATGTTGATTTAATTAACAGGCTGGTGTATATTTCTATTATGTTGGCTGTCTGTATTAACAACTTGTCTGTCTGCCTTTATTATGTTATGTGTGGAGCTTTTCTTCCAGGCCTCTACTGAAAATGGACATATATCCAGCTAGACTATCTTGGTCAACAAATGTAAAAGTAATAACAATAAATAAATATGGCATCTTACCTGCACGCTCGGTGTCTTGCTGCTGTGTGGATCCAACCTCCATCATGATGCATGACTGTTGCTGTTGTTGTTCTGGGGCTGGATCCACAACACTTAGCAGTAGCCCCTCCTGTCTGGTGAGGGGGATGTGGCCACCCCACCTGTAGCAACCTGTTGCCTGCGGATATCTGCAGCACGCTGGCGGACATTTCTAATCAAATCACTGCAGTGATGTCTCACCTGCTCATATGTCCTATCATGCATGCCAACATCATTTATCCTGCTAAGTAGGTTTTGCCACAGTGCAGACCTCTCCTGCTGATTCTGGGTGGTGCGTGAGAACAGGATGGCATAGTCACGCACCAGGCTCTGGTGAATCACGTCATCCTCTGCAGCAGAATATGCTAGGTTCCTTTTTGGAGCCATGTTAATCTGAAAAGGTACACAAACAGGTTATCAGCATAGTATCTCAGCAATACATGGTACACATTCTATACAGGGAGTATTAAATTGTACTTATTACTGCTTGGTTGTAACTTGATTACAGTGTAGCTATCATTCTAAGTCATTTGGACTAAGCACTTGGCCTTCAGGCCAGTTGTTTTACATTAGGGAGGTTTGTGGCAAGCACTGTGGTGGCAGGACACATATCTTTCATCCATTGAAGTTGGGAACCGCTGATTGAGGGCCCAGTGTACAAGTGTATTAGTTCTGGTATAGGCAGTTGGCCTTCAGGCCAGTTATTTAACATTAACAAGGTTTGTGGTCTGCACTCGTGTGTGACAATAGGCTGTACTCTGCCATTCATAGCTGGGGACATCTGGTTTTAGGTTTATAGTGCCTGCATATCTGAGCTGTAACTTACTGACATTGCTACACCTTGTTTGCTGTAGCAAACACTACATCCAGGCCTCCTGGATCTACCTTTGTTTATATGCTTGTTATTTGTTAGCTTGCTATTTCACTGGTATGCTACTTCCACATAATACACAGCTTCTTAACACATCTGTGACTCACTACTGATATCTGCATTGCTTACTGTACGTACTTCCATGTTACACATGACAGCAAGTGACTGCTTGTCATTGTTGCATTTACTTACTTGTGACACATTGCACTTAGGTTACCTGGCACTTGCTCACTGACGCTTTTATATCAGTCAGCAGTTGTAGGTAATATCAGTACACCCTCACTCCCCACTGGACCTTGTTTTCAATTATTACGGAATTTACAATAGTATTCTAGCATGTCCAGAGGTCAGTTGTCAGTTCCCTCGCCAGTCCAGCTGGTGAGTGTGGTACTCCAGAGACAATGTTAGAACAGCTGCATGTACACAGACAACCCCCTCCTCCTAACAACAAATTCAAACTCATGTGAGTGATGCAACCATATACCAAACTGGAGGCTAGGCTCTGTCTACTCAATACCGCCATAACCAGTCAGGTGGCGAGGGAAACCACACTCACTACACTTCCAGTCTCACATAGACCTATCACGACAGCAGAACTAACACATGATCACACATGAACATACTTGTAGGCTCGGACTACAGGTCTGCCTATGCAGCAGAGACCTCCTAAGTAGACACTCAGGCAACCACTACCACGAAACGAACACGTGCAACACATATCACACAAAGCCAATGTGCTGAACACTCACAGCCATTAACAGTACACAACACACCTCATACACCTGTACTAGGTGCCTCTATCATCAGGCACACTAACATCATGTTCACCAGGCTTAACGAGGTGAGGGTAACGGTGTGCAGCCTGTCGGGCACTATGACCTGCCACATAACACAAACACTCAGGTAACCCCAAGGCAAGTACAGGTATGACTCAGTCAATGTCCATGCTGGTGTGAATGACCTGACACATACCTCCCTGGACTACATGACATGAGACAGTACAGAGCTCTCTGAGCACGTAGCCCAAGACAGTTTGACCCTGACCTTGAGTAGCACCCTACCCTCACCAAGAACAATGCCACAATATCAAGGCACGATGATCCCTTCCATCAATTGACTGACATACTGGTGTCATTCACAGGTGTGCCAATGCCTGCCATCTTGGGGTGGTATGCTTTGCTAGGGACAGCTTGCACCTGTCACCCCTGTCCTATTGGAATTTGGCGGAGCCTCTTGCTACACCCATTGTGCCTGTATTGGGCAAGGCTCATAAGGCAAACCCACATCCATTTGTATCACAAAGGATGAGGAAGTAAGAGTGATGCTACTCAACACCGGAAGTCTAGACCTCAGGATGCACGCACTCAAAACCCTACTTAGCATTCTGGACATCAATATCTGTGCAGTAACATGAACCTGTTTCAGGTTTCACAGGAGCACACCAGTACTACCAAGTTATAGCTGTTACCATTCTTGTCGGACCCAACACTTGAACAAGGGAGGGGGAGTATCAGTATTCAATGCAGATTCCCACGCCCACATTGGTGGCAAAGTACAACATAGGTGTTAGGCCATTGAGTACAGAAGACGTAGTTGGGGACCTGGGGAAGAAACATGGTAGCGGTCTGTCATTTGTCAACCACATGGCCAATGTGGATTGAAAGACATGTTATATAGCCCAGCTAATCATGAGGGATTCACATGTATGGCAGGGGAGGTCATTGTGCCTCTTTACTCATCCATCATCAGGCCTATAATTGCGTACAATGCACCTTTTGGGATGTACCTAACCAGACACCTACAGCAACTGGTACAGGACAACAGTACCTCATCAAGGGGATGCAATGGCTCAAACAGATGTCATATGCTGCCCAGGTAAAGGAAATCCAGCTGGACTCAGTGGCATACTGCCTGTTCAGAGGCAATCTGTGTGTGCCATATACAGCCATGTCCTACCCAGCAGTGATGAACATGCTGCACCTCAGGCAATCAGAGTCCCATACAGCCACATGCTCAGGAGACCTGGACCTCAGCACTGACATACATGGACATGCTGGAGGGGCATATTCCTAACCAAGAGGCTCCCTTCACTCTGTATTGAGCTCACACTACAGGTTAGGCAGAGTCCCTCATTGACTCTCTTCCATAGGAATCTGGATGAGTGGATGGAGATCATAGTTGTACCCCAGGTATCACTTCTATGTCACTGTTAGACAGAGGCACAGTATACTAACGTCGGACAAGGGCATAGCAGCATAACTTGTAATTGGGTGGCGAAAGACAAACACATTCTACTAGGCTTACCAATGCCCTAGGGCAAATAGCCTAGTATGAACCTATGAACATGTGTGTACTGCTATAGTACTTCTGCCATATGTTGCATGTGTGTGTGTTGTGGGGGATGCACAGGTAATGGCCGGATATTTCTGCACAGGCGACACGTCTGACACACTCTGGGTGTTCATCCCTACATACTGGATGTGTGTTGCCATCCAACCCTGTGATGTGGACACACATTACTCAGCCTGGATATACATATCCGAACAACACCACAAGCACAGTACACTACCTTGCTAGGTATGCATGCAATTACACAGTTATTCACTAGTTATGACAGTGATGCTATCCATGCAGCCCATTGGGGCAGTGGAAGCCACAACACACACCGCCGGCACCTGTGCATATGCTTACCACAGACATCCCACATACTGCATGTACTGTGCACACACATATCTAACCCAGAACAACTGCACACCACTTATTAATCCTGTCCAGTGGACTACAGATACAGGCATATTGTATAACAATAGTAGGAGGCTACTGCAGCACAGGGCAGATTCACATGACGGCAAGGCATCTGTGGTCAGCAGTGTTAAGATGCTTCACATTCACCAAATGCACAGATATTGGCAACATTGTTGCAGACAGTTTAGGTGCAGGTACCCCCCCATTCTCCTACACATGTGGTATTAGTTATCCCAGATGACTGTAACCTCCCTATCCTCTCACATGTCCAGGTGAGAGCCACCCTCATCATTGCAGAACACATAGCATCACTGTTACGAAATGGTATCCCTGGATGTGTGCTACATTCACCCCTGGAGGACATAGCACCACATGACAGACTGATATTAATCCCTGGCCATACTATGGGATATGTACCTGAACAGTGCCATACATACACAGTGGTCCCACACCAATGAGGAGTAACCTCTACTGACCCTGGTAACTACTGCATCATATGCACAACTGGCCTTGTGTTCTAAGCTATGGAAGTTTTAAGTATGGGCAACATGTACAGCAATATTACATATGTATATATTTCAGGACTATGTACACACAACCTATCTCATGGACATACCTATAGATAGTGAACTATGATACATTTGGAGGTGTCACAGTAAACACAGTGTTAACCTGCTACTTTGCATTACCTGTGTTTGTGGCAGCTGTTGCTGTATCAGTGATGCTGCTTGCAGTTTTCTGCTGCTGCTGCTGGTTTTGCTGCTGCCAGTCTGTTTATTTTTATATTTCTGTTTCTCTCTCTCTCTCTCTCTCTTTCTCAGGTTTGTGCAATGATTGTATTGCATGTGTGGAGTGTGGGTACTGAATGCTTTTGTAGGTATCTGCATAGGCCCATGTGATGGCCTCTGCACCAATTGTAAGGCAGCATTGGCTAATTGCATACAGCCAGTTGTGTACTGTTGCATGTCTCACTGTGATTTCAGGACAGTGCTATAAAAAGGTATGTGAGATAGGCGTTGCCCTTTCAGATTGTATGGGCGTGGACCATGCTGGTATGCTGTTGGAAAATGTTCTGTGAGTGTGAAGGTTAGTACATCTCTCATGCTTCATGCTGTGTTGTGAATTCAGGTTGCTGCATTTCTCCCACCTGTTCCCTGTAGTGAGTGTGTATGCATACTGACACCCACAACTATATTTATTATGTATTGCTATATATACATATGTGTACATATACATACTGTCATATATGTACATTAGCTGACGATATTGGGTACAAGCTAACAATTTTCAGGGCTGTTTCTGTTAACACACACTAGTATGGGAATCCAGTAATTGGGACAGTGAAGGTCTGTCTGACATGCTTAGGGTAGTATACATACTATATTGCCTTTATCTTCATTCCTACTATTACATGTTCCACTTATTTAGCACTATATTCCTGTATGAGAGTCATGTCTTGCTGGTAGGTCATACAGACTAGTGTTACAATGGTCTTGTGGTAGGGCCTACTAGTATGCTTGTATTTTGCTTTCAAATTGAGTACAGGGTCTATCAATCAAAGTGCTGGAGGCACCTTCCAGCAGTTAAGGGGTTAGTAGGTCTCACAGGAGCCAGGCTGTGTTGCAGATTCTGGCTGCTGCATTTATCTTCACTGTCTCCTGTAGTGAGTGTGTATGGATACTGACACCTACGACTATATTTCATATGTATTACTATATATTTATATATATGTATGTGTACATTTACATACCTTCTTATGTGTACATTACCTTACATTATTATGTACAAGCGAACAATTAGTAGGGCTGTTTCTGCTAACACTGAACTAGTGCGGGAACCCAGTAATTTGGCCATTAAAACTCTACCTGAAATGCATTGGGTAGTACACCTCCTATATTGCCTTTATATTGATTCCTACTATTACATGTTATATTTATTTTAGCACGATGATCTCATGTAGTAGTCATGGCTTAGTGGTAGGTCATACAGACTAATGTTACCAAGGTCCTGGGTTTGAAACTGGCAGTGGGAATTTATTTTTCTTTCCAAACCTTCAAAATGAGTACAGGACCTGTCAATCAAAGTGCTAAAGCCACCTTTAAGCAGTTAAAAGGGTTAGTGGGTCTCAGAGGGGTCAGGCTGTGTTGCAGATTCTGGCTGCTGCATTTATCTTCACTGTCTCCTGTAGTGAGTGTGTATGGATACTGACACCTACGACTATATTTCTATGTATTACTATATATTTATATATGTGTATGTGTACATTTACATATCTTCTTATGTGTACATTACCTTACATTATTATGTACAAGCAAACAATTAGTAGGGCTGTTTCTGTTAACACTGAACTAGTATGGGAATCCAGTAATTCGGACATTAAAACTCTACCTGAGATGTATTGGGTAGTACACCTCCTATATTGCCTTTATATTGATTCCTACTATTACATGTTATATTTATTTTAGCACTATGCTCTTGTATGGCAGTCATGGCTTAGTGGTAAGTTATACAGACTAATGTTACCAAGGTCCTGGGTTCGAGACTGGCAGTAGGAATTTATTTTTCTTTCCAGACTTTCAAAATGAGTACAGGACCTGTCAATCAAAGTGCCATAAAGGCACTTTTAAGCACTTAAAACCAGGTCTGCGCTGCTTGCGAGCTCACGATGCACTGGCGGTGAGCTCCGCTAACACAAGCGCACACCCGCGCTAATTTCTTTGAAAGAAAAGAAAAAGGGATGACAGGAAAGTGGTGAAAAAGGGGTCACAAAGAGGGTAAGACAGTAGGGAAACAAGCGTGGGATTTGCAGGAGGGATGTAGGTAAGGCCCATAGATGCCCATCTCTTTAGCAGCAACAGCTGTGCATTTCCATGTATTTTGGTGAGACATTTGAAACCTTCCACCCCTGAGAGAGGTGTCAGGACAACATTAATGTTTGTTGTAGAGCCAATTGTAATTAACAGTTTCAATGTCAAGTGGACATGTGTGCGACATGGACAGCTATGTATGGGGTGTAATTTTTTTGTGGGTACAGTGTGCCCTTTTTTTTTTTTTTTTTCAGGGGAGAGTGGTATGTCAGGTGAAGGAAGTCGGTATAGCTGGGGAGGTAGGTTGGGTAGGTTAACAGACAAGACGCATACAGGGGCGGTGTATGACACACGTGGCGGGGTTACACAATTGACGGGGGCGGAGGTTGGGATATCCAAGACGCATGAGCCCACAGATGGCAACAGTGGAACTGATATCCCCACCCATAGGCAATTGCCACTGTTCCTTCACAGCCCAGGACGGGGCTATGCTGGGGGCTGTGTAGGCGGGGCAATGGCTGGGGCCGTTAGCTGTGCCACACGAGCCTCGAGCTGGCGTAGGGGCCCAAGAACGGAGTCTTGGATCACCCTTCACACCACAGACCGGACACCTTGGAGGGTGAGTGGACGAACTCCTCCGGCCACGCTTGCAGAGGGGGGACGGGCCCCATCCCCTGCAGCGCTTCCACCTGAAGGTGGCACAGGGCCACCGGAGGAGGGTCCGGCCTGGGCACTAGTGCCAGGTGCAGTCGCCAGCTGAGGTGGGAGAGGTGGGTCTGCTGGGACCTGCCTTCCCAAGTGTTCTAGGTTTGTGAGTAGTTATGTTAGTTTGGGTTAGTGGCATATTATTCCATTCAGATTAGTTGTAACAGCATGCATTGGTATTCCCATTAAACAAACACCCAGATATTAACACCATTGAACAAGGGGCATATCAATATCACATGCATTATTTGAATGGAAATACACAATCAAACAACATGCAGGGTTGATTAATGGCAACAGGCCATCAGATTTGCAGGTATGAACAGGGCACATGCACGAACAGACATGCATATTTTTGAAACGGACAAATGTCCATGGTTAATGAAATGTTCACATACCAATATTTATTGGGTGTTGTTATATGGAATTATAGGGTTGGGTGGGGATAGAAAGTGATGACACATTCATAAGTTACACATTGATATACATTTGTAATAGGTACACAATTAAGTTGAGGCTGATGTTTCAAAATGATTTTTATTTGATTGTCATGCTACACCTGTTACAAATACATCACTATCCTACTTATTTTTAATTTGATCAGATACATCATCCTGCTACACTTTGATGACAGGACAGGGGACAACTATGGCTGTTTAGTCTGTCAGATAATCATTCATTCTATCTGCAAATTGTTTACTGTTATCACCATATACAGATTTTGGCCTAGACATTCCAGATTCAGACACACTGAAATCAGTTTGGGATGTTAATTTGTACTTCCCACATGCATTTATTTCTGTGGAAACACACTGGGGCTAATATATTCAGGGGTTATTACTACTTTATTTATTCATACATGACCCTTTCTGTCACTCTCACACATCCTGCAACTTCAGAGTTCAGGTTGGTACTTCTAGGCTTTGTTCACATATTAGACCTGTGGTGATTCAAACACTTTCCAACAGCCTCACTTCTGTCATGATTCAGCATTTCAACAGGGGATAAATCACACGTGACTACCTCAGATTCTGAAGCTGTACTCTGGAGACTACTGCAGGTTATACTACATTTAATTAATGGTGGAACATCTGTATTACAGCACTATTTATTTCTATAAATTATTTTTCCAGTCACACTTGCATACTGATGAACTTGTTGCAGCCATACCTGCAAACTTTCAATTCTTGCTTGCACATTAGATTACTTTTAATCAATACACTGCAGTGTTCTGATACATGCTACACTATAATATTTATTTACAAGTACTAGATGGGGTTACTAACCTGCATGGTGGCGCAGCCGCGCCAGCCTATGGTCATGTGTCTCACGGTTCGCAGAGCGGACACCTGCAGCTGTAATACAAAGGGAGTAATATTGGACTACACATCTCCATGGTATCAGCTAGTTGAAATCCTTACATACATGAGTAAAATGTAACTTACTCAGTAGTGGGGCGTTGGGCATATCCCGGGCCTCCTGGATCCATTGGGTCAACTGGTCTTGCTTACGCCACTTCAGGTCTGCATGGTGGTGATGGACCTGCTCACCAGTGCGTGGAATGCCAGTAGCACTGGTCAGATCACGAGCCAACTGGTCCCATGCCTCCGCCCTGTATGCTCCCCATGAGACCTGGCCCTGCATGAGTTGGGCCTCGTGATGATGGACAAGGAGCCAGACCATGTATCTGGACTCCTCAATGCCCCAACGCTGTGCTCGAAAGCAACGTCCCTCACCTACTCCACTCATTCTGACTGCAGGTCTGTTCTACAATCGGTTCTGGTGTGTATTCCCACCTATGGGGCTTATATATGCCGCTTTTCCCACACATTTCTCTGATTGGCAGTTTTGGAATTGTATCTACTTCACTGAAAATGCTTTATCATGCTCCATTCTGGATTTTATCCCATATATATGCTATTTCTTCATTTCTAGGTATTGCTGACATGGCTTTGTGGTTTGTACATTGACTCTAGTGCATGGTATCCTGGGTTTGAATCTAACCACTGAGTTTTAATTTTCCTGACAGGAATGAGTTGAGGACCTGTCAATCAAACATGCCATAAGCACTTTTAAGCACTTAAAAGCAGGTCTGCGCTCGTTTGCGCAGAGCTAACGCATGCGCACTGCCAGTTAGCTTGTGGGAGCGGCGCGCAAACGGTGTGCGCTGGAATAAACCTTAGTTGGCTAGTGACACACATGTTAAGCTAAGCACAGCTAGTTGCAAACAGTTTCAGCCTGTTAAACTGGTGCTTAGCAACGGGCATACAGTTTGCAGCTTTTTAGACACTATGCAGCTACGGGCACTCTGTCTCACAGCAGCTTAGCTATCAGTACATTTCTAATTATTTTTATTATTGTGTTACTTCAATATATATGCTCCATTTCATTCCATTTTACAAAAGGGTATACTTTTACATTTGGACAATACTGTCAGGGGCTTTTTTAGTGCTTATTTACAAAAAAAAAAAGGTTGTTGTGTGGGCTCGAACCCTGCCTGCCTACTCTTAAGCCGGCAACTCTATCGCTAAGCAATTTCTTCTTGGCTTACTTTGCATATTTAGTTCTCATATCCTTTTCCACTGATTGCTAACTGTACTTGCGCTAGTAGCCCACCCGCGCACACGAGCGCACACAGTAGCACACATTTACGGGGATTAAAAAATATAAAACAGTTTTTATTTTCATTTTATAGCCTCTGTTCACTTTGTACACTGATGGTCTGTGGGGGAATGTGTTATGTAGTGTGTTTGTTTACATTTCCATGGCCTCTCTCGTGGCTGTTTACTTTCGGCCATTCTACACTTACGGGGGCGTGTCCGCATGCAGAGCTTAGCCTACGGACACACCCCCTACTCTCTTACACGGACCGTGTAAGAGTTACAGTGTGATTCAGCATGCCTCATGCACCTCATGCATATGCATGACATGCTGACATCACACCGTTTAACTGCAGCCTCCGTGTAAGAGTTATAACTCTTACAGGGAGGCTTCCTGAATCTGGCCCTATGTCTTGACAAAATTTGTTCCCTCAGTTTTAAGGAACATGGTGCATGAGGTATTATATCTAAGAGTCATCAGATCATCTTTGAATTCTAGGGAAATGGTACATTCTTAGGAAAAATCCTCACAAAGTCCTAGTCCATAGTAAAGTTTTTCAGAGCAAACTATAATATAACATTATATTAGGGCCTGAAACTGCCTCCCAGAATTTTCTGATAAGGACATAGCTAGTGGATCTTATTTTATGACAATCTTTATTCTTTAATTGTGGATTATTTTGTTTTCGAGAGAGCTGATGCATTTCTAACAAAGGAAAACAAAAAGAAATTAACCTTTTACAATAAACTGTTCTGGTGAAACATTAAGATACAGAAACTATATCATAAAAGAATCTTCACTGGAAGATATGTGCAATGTATTCAACTTTTGTCAGACATGTCCATTTTATTAGTCCTTTAGTATCATTCCAAAAGCAAGCATTATAGTAAAGCATGGAACTAACAATCCATCATTAAAAACATGACAAATAATCACTTTCTTTTGCTAGCACAAAGGAATGAAACAGGATATCAGTCCCTGCAGTGACATACAGCAAAATCGCTACATGTTCAAAAATTATTTTAGTGTTGTCCTTCATGTTCCTGAAGGTGATTCCTGCTAGCTACCTTTCTCATAATTACAACTAATTTTGACCTGAATAACTGCAGACATAATCCAACTAGCCTTTATTAATATAATGAAGAATTCCAATACATGAAAGATATGATTCTGGGGTTTCCTTACCAAAAAAAAAATAATAATAAACTACATCCATGCTGTCTACTCTTCTTTTGCAGTTTTTCCAAAGCTGCCTGCTAAAATACTTTATCCCATCAATCTGGAGGGTGGTGTTAGAGATCCCAGTTTAATACATTATTGGCTGCCAGTAAGAGGACTATCAGCTGTTATTGTAGTCATTGTCAAACATATGAACATATCCTTTTGAATTTTCCCCAGTGTTTTACTAAAATCCAGTGAAATAACTTGGAGTAAATTTACTAAGGATGGGATTCATTGCCTACACTTTGCACTAAGGCTGTTTGCATGACGAGCAGTAACAGGTACACTGGTAGTCATTAAACAGCCCTACACATTGTGCCTGGCTCAAAACAAAGGCAAGTGTCAGAATATGCTAATGAAGGAATAAACTGGAGAATTATATGTTAATGAAGCAACTCCACATGGCAGAGTGATTGTGTTTACACTGTGTGCTCCTTTTAGCCCTCAATTCCAATACTCTTTGGAATACTGCCACAAAGACACTTATAAAATGTTAGGGTTGCAGATGCTGTCACTAATTTGTTTATACAAGGTACTACTGTTGTTGCTGACAGACCTCGACCTAGAAGGCAAAGTGTGTTTAGACCACATTAGACCTATCATGGACTTCATGATATAGAAACAATAGATTGCTGCAGGGTGGACAGGGATAACTTAGAGCAAATAGTCAACATCTCCCACCCTCACTTAAAGCCCCGGGAAAATCTTGGAGAACCCATCCTAGTGGGAACCAAGGTATGTGTACCATTATGTATACTAGCTATAGAAACATTTCAGATACCCACAGTGGACATATTATGGGTGTCACAAGCCTCATCCTCAAGAATATTACACCAGTTTCTCACTGCGATGCTGCAACATGTAAGGGATCATGTCTGGTTCACACTACCCCAGAGGAGGAAGTTACTGTCATGCAATATTTCTATGGCAGTAAAACAAAACAAAATGGCATGCAGCATACTGACAAACTGAGAAAACAAAGAAATGCCGCATGGGTTGAATCCACCAGATTTATTGCACTTACTGCAAAAAATAAAAGCCAGTTTAAGTGCTTTTGTTCAGAAACACATTGAACTTCATCAGAAACAAAGTTGCCAACATTAAACAGTCCCTTAAATAACATCGCAAAACAATTGGCACCAAGCAGATGTTCCATAACAGACACTGCATTATCCAATGTGTCATTCTTCCAGTCCAAGAAGTCACACACACAGTTCAGTCTCACACATCAGGATGCATGACATGTAGAACTCTGACTATTTCTTCCAAGGCCATGTTGGAACTTGCCTATGCTTCCAAGATGGCCCTACACATATGTTATGTGGTACCTACCTAGACACCATCAGTGTGAGGGAGGAAATCATTGCCTCTCTGAGCACCTATGCCAATACACCTGAGTGGTCGAGGGTATGGGTAGTTATACTGACTGTGTCCAAACTTCGGATGGGGGTAATGTGGAAGCCATGACCTCAGTGTAGGACATACCTGCTGCAATCCTAGGCTGTGTCTCCTCAACACTGCCATCATCGTCAAAGGTTACTGATACTCTGACATCAAGTGTTAGGAGCTCTACAGTGTCAGTGGGAGCTCACCTGTGATTACTACAGTAAAATACAAAAAAAGAAAAAAAATACAAGAAAAAATTTTCAGACATATGTTATGTAACCCAAGTAAAGCAATAACAGATGAAAATGAAAGTAAAAATGTCAGTAAGCTAGATTTAAAG